>NC_134430.1:17086164-17394259 GCF_030867145.1 Opisthocomus hoazin | reverse complement strand
GCACCTTCTGTCTGCCAGCTATCTGCAGACATTCGCACTTTCGGAGCAGGGCAGTGATAGGAGCCTGGCAGGGACACCACCATTCCCAGCATGCGTTTGAAGTTTCAAGTGGCAAGATAAGCAAGCAGCCCCATTCTCTGTGCCTCTATGCGAACAGTGCCATGGGCAGATGAGGCTGAGCAACACCTTTCCAGGCTAGCCCCTTCTGGCTGCCAGCTATCTGCAGACGTTCACATTTCAAGAGCAGGGCTGCGAAAGGAGCCTAGCAGGTACACCATCTTTCCCAGGCTACGTTTGAAGTTTGAGGTGGCAAGACAAGCAAGCAGCCCCATTCTCTGTGCCTCTATGCGAACAGTGCCATGGGCAGATGAGGCTGAGCAACAGCTTTCCAGGCTAGCCCCTTCTGGCTGCCAGCTATCTGCAGACGTTCGCATTTCAAGAGCAGGGCTGCGAAAGGAGCCTGGCTGGGACACCAACTTTCCCAGGCTACGTTTGAAGTTTGAGGTGGCAAGACAAGCAAGCAGCCCCATTGTCTGTGCCTCTCTGCGAGCACTGCCATGGGCAGATGAGGCTGAGCAACAGCTTTCCAGGCTAGCCCCTTCTGGCTGCCAGCTATCTGCAGACGTTCGCATTTCAAGAGCAGGGCTGCGAAAGGAGCCCAGCAGGTACACCATCTTTCCCAGGCTACGTTTGAAGTTTGAGGTGGCAAGACAAGCAAGCAGCCCCATTCTCTGTGCCTCTGTGCGAGCACTGCCATGGGCAGATGAGGCTGAGCAACAGCTTTCCAGGCTAGCCCCTTCTGGGTGCCAGCTATCTGCAGACGTTCGCACTTTCGGAGCAGGGCTGTGATAGGAGCCTGGCAGGGACACCACCATTCCCAGCATGCGTTTGAAGTTTCAAGTGGCAAGATAAGCAAGCAGCCCCATTCTCTGTGCCTCTATGCGAACAGTGCCATGGGCAGATCAGGCTGAGCAACAGCTTTCCAGGCTAGCCCCTTCTGGCTGCCAGCTATCTGCAGACGTTCGCACTTTCGGAGCAGGGCTGCGAAAGGAGACTGGCTGGGACACCAACTTTCCCAGGCTACGTTTGAAGTTTGAGGTGGCAAGACAAGCAAGCAGCCCCATTCTCTGTGCCTCTGTGCGAGCACTGCCATGGGCAGATGAGGCTGAGCAACAGCTTTCCAGGATAGCCCCTTCTGCCTGCCAGCTATCTGCAGACGTTCGCACTTTAGGAGCAGGGCTGTGATACGAGCCTGGCAGGGACACCACCATTCCCAGCATGCGTTTGAAGTTTCAAGTGGCAAGATAAGCAAGCAGCCCCATTCTCTGTGCCTCTATGCGAACAGTGCCATGGGCAGATGAGGCTGAGCAACAGCTTTCCAGGCTAGACCCTTCTGGCTGCCAGCTATCTGCAGACGTTCGCATTTCAAGAGCAGGGCTGCGAAAGGAGCCTAGCAGGTACACCATCTTTCCCAGGCTACGTTTGAAGTTTGAGGTGGCAAGACAAGCAAGCAGCCCCATTCTCTGTGCCTCTATGCGAACAGTGCCATGGGCAGATGAGGCTGAGCAACAGCTTTCCAGGCTAGCCCCTTCTGGCTGCCAGCTATCTGCAGACGTTCGCATTTCAAGAGCAGGGCTGCGAAAGGAGCCTAGCAGGTACACCATCTTTCCCAGGCTACGTTTGAAGTTTGAGGTGACAAGAGAAGCAAGGAGCCCCATTCTCTGTGCCTCTGTGCGAGCACTGCCATGGGCAGATGAGGCTGAGCAACAGCTTTCCAGGCTAGCCCCTTCTGGCTGCCAGCTATCTGCAGACGTTCGCACTTTCGGAGCAGGGCTGCGAAAGGATCCTGGCTGGGACACCAACTTTCCCAGGCTGCGTTTGAAGTTTGAGGTGGCAAGACAAGCAAGCAGCCCCATTCTCTGTGCCTCTGTGCGAGCACTGCCATGGGCAGATGAGGCTGAGCAACAGCTTTCCAGGATAGCCCCTTCTGGCTGCCAGCTATCTGCAGACATTCGCACTTTCGGAGCAGGGCTGTGGTAGGAGCCTGGCAGGGACACCACCATTCCCAGCATGCGTTTGAAGTTTCAAGTGGCAAGATAAGCAAGCAGCCCCATTCTCTGTGCCTCTATGCGAACAGTGCCATGGGCAGATGAGGCTGAGCAACAGCTTTCCAGGCTAGCCCCTTCTGGCTGCCAGCTATCTGCAGACGTTCGCACTTTCGGAGCAGGGCTGCGAAAGGAGCCTTGCTGGGACACCACCTTTCCCAGGCTACGTTTGAAGTTTGAGGTGGCAAGACAAGCAAGCAGCCCCATTCTCTGTGCCTCTGTGCGAGCACTGCCATGGGCAGATGAGGCTGAGCATCAGCTTTCCAGGCTAGCACCTTCTGCCTGCCAGCTATCTGCAGACGTTCGCACTTTCGCTGCAGGGCTGTGATAGGAGCCTGGCAGGGACACCACTATTCCCAGCATGCGTTTGAAGTTTCAAGTGGCAAGATAAGCAAGCAGCCCCATTCTCTGTGCCTCTATGCGAACAGTGCCATGGGCAGATGAGGCTGAGCAACAGCTTTCCAGGCTAGCCCCTTCTGGCTGCCAGCTATCTGCAGACGTTCGCATTTCAAAAGCAGGGCTGCGAAAGGAGCCTAGCAGGTACACCATCTTTCCCAGGCTACGTTTGAAGTTTGAGGTGGCAAGACAAGCAAGCAGCCCCATTCTCTGTGCCTCTATGCGAACAGTGCCATGGGCAGATGAGGCTGAGCAACAGCTTTCCAGGCTAGCCCCTTCTGGCTGCCACCTATCTGCAGACGTTCGCACTTTCGGAGCAGGGCTGCGAAAGGAGCCTGGCTGGGACACCAACTTTCCCAGGCTACGTCTGAAGTTTTAGTTGGCAAGACAAGCAAGGAGCCCCATTGTCTGTGCCTCTGTGCGAGCACTGCCATGGGCAGATGAGGCTGAGCAACAGCTTTCCAGGCTAGCCCCTTCTGGCTGCCAGCTATCTGCAGACGTTCGCATTTCAAGAGCAGGGCTGCGAAAGGAGCCTAGCAGGTACACCATCTTTCCCAGGCTACGTTTGAAGTTTGAGGTGGCAAGACAAGCAAGCAGCCCCATTCTCTGTGCCTCTGTGCGAGCACTGCCATGGGCAGATGAGGCTGAGCAACAGCTTTCCAGGCTAGCCCCTTCTGGCTACCAGCTATCTGCAGACGTTCGCGTTTCAAGAGCAGGGCTGCGAAAGGAGCCTAGCAGGTACACCATCTTTCCCAGGCTACGTTTGAAGTTTGAGATGGCAAGACAAGCAAGCAGCCCCATTCTCTGTGCCTCTGTGCGAGCACTGCCATGGGCAGATGACGCTGAGCATCAGCTTTCCAGGATAGCCCCTTCTGCCTGCCAGCTATCTGCAGACGTTCGCACTTTCGGAGCAGGGCTGTGATAGGAGCCTGGCAGGGACACCACCATTCCCAGCATGCGTTTGAAGTTTTAAGTGGCAAGATAAGCAAGTAGCCCCATTCTCTGTGCCTCTATGCGAACAGTGCCATGGGCAGATGAGGCTGAGCAACAGATTTCCAGGCTAGCCCCTTTTGGCTGCCAGCTATCTGCAGACATTCGCATTTCAAGAGCAGGGCTGCGAAAGGAGCCTAGCAGGTACAACATCTTTCCCAGGCTACGTTTGAAGTTTGAGGTGGCAAGACAAGCAAGGAGCCCCATTCTCTGTGCGAGCAGTGCCATGGGCAGATGAGGCTGAGCAACAGCTTTCCAGGCTAGCCCCTTCTGGCTGCCAGCTATCTGCAGACGTTCGCATTTCAAGAGCAGGGCTGCGAAAGGAGCCTGGCTGGGACACCAACTTTCCCAGGCTACGTTTGAAGTTTGAGGTGGCAAGACAAGCAAGCAGCCCCATTCTCTGTGCCTCTGTGCGAGCACTGCCATGGGCAGATGAGGCTGAGCAACAGCTTTCCAGGATAGCACCTTCTGCCTGCCAGCTATCTGCAGACATTCGCACTTTCGGAGCAGGGCTGTGATAGGAGCCTGGCAGGGACACCACCATTCCCAGCATGCGTTTGAAGTTTGAGGTGGCAAGACAAGCAAGCAGCCCCATTCTCTGTGCCTCTATGCGAGCACTGCCATGGGCAGATGAGGCTGAGCAACAGCTTTCCAGGCTAGCACCTTCTGGCTGCCAGCTATCTGCAGACATTCGCATTTCAAGAGCAGGGCTGCGAAAGGAGCCTAGCAGGTACACCATCTTTCCCAGGCTACGTTTGAAGTTTGAGGTGGCAAGACAAGCAAGGAGCCCCATTCTCTGCGCGAGCAATGCCATGGGCAGATGAGGCTGAGCAATAGCTTTCCAGGATAGCTCCTTCTGGCTGCCAGCTATCTGCAGACGTTCGCACTTTCGGAGCAGGGCTGCGAAAGGAGCCTGGCTGGGACACCAACTTTCCCAGGCTACGTTTGAAGTTTGAGGTGGCAAGACAAGCAAGCAGCCCCATTCTCTGTGCCTCTGTGCGAGCACTGCCATGGGCAGATGAGGCTGAGCATCAGCTTTCCAGGATACCACCTTCTGTCTGCCAGCTATCTGCAGACATTCGCACTTTCGGAGCAGGGCAGTGATATGAGCCTGGCAGGGACACCACCATTCCCAGCATGCGTTTGAAGTTTCAAGTGGCAAGATAAGCAAGCAGCCCCATTCTCTGTGCCTCTATGCGAACAGTGCCATGGGCAGATGAGGCTGAGCAACAGCTTTCCAGGCTAGCCCCTTCTGGCTGCCAGCTATCTGCAGACGTTCACATTTCAAGAGCAGGGCTGCGAAAGGAGCCTAGCAGGTACACCATCTTTCCCAGGCTACGTTTGAAGTTTGAGGTGGCAAGACAAGCAAGCAGCCCCATTCTCTGTGCCTCTATGCGAACAGTGCCATGGGCAGATGAGGCTGAGCAACAGCTTTCCAGGCTAGCCCCTTCTGGCTGCCAGCTATCTGCAGACGTTCGCATTTCAAGAGCAGGGCTGCGAAAGGAGCCTGGCTGGGACACCAACTTTCCCAGGCTACGTTTGAAGTTTGAGGTGGCAAGACAAGCAAGCAGCCCCATTGTCTGTGCCTCTCTGCGAGCACTGCCATGGGCAGATGAGGCTGAGCAACAGCTTTCCAGGCTAGCCCCTTCTGGCTGCCAGCTATCTGCAGACGTTCGCATTTCAAGAGCAGGGCTGCGAAAGGAGCCCAGCAGGTACACCATCTTTCCCAGGCTACGTTTGAAGTTTGAGGTGGCAAGACAAGCAAGCAGCCCCATTCTCTGTGCCTCTGTGCGAGCACTGCCATGGGCAGATGAGGCTGAGCATCAGCTTTCCAGGCTAGCCCCTTCTGGCTGCCAGCTATCTGCAGACGTTCGCACTTTCGGAGCAGGGCTGTGATAGGAGCCTGGCAGGGACACCACCATTCCCAGCATGCGTTTGAAGTTTCAAGTGGCAAGATAAGCAAGCAGCCCCATTCTCTGTGCCTCTATGCGAACAGTGCCATGGGCAGATCAGGCTGAGCAACAGCTTTCCAGGCTAACCCCTTCTGGCTGCCAGCTATCTGCAGACGTTCGCACTTTCGGAGCAGGGCTGCGAAAGGAGACTGGCTGGGACACCAACTTTCCCAGGCTACGTTTGAAGTTTGAGGTGGCAAGACAAGCAAGCAGCCCCATTCTCTGTGCCTCTGTGCGAGCACTGCCATGGGCAGATGAGGCTGAGCAACAGCTTTCCAGGATAGCCCCTTCTGCCTGCCAGCTATCTGCAGACGTTCGCACTTTAGGAGCAGGGCTGTGATACGAGCCTGGCAGGGACACCACCATTCCCAGCATGCGTTTGAAGTTTCAAGTGGCAAGATAAGCAAGCAGCCCCATTCTCTGTGCCTCTATGCGAACAGTGCCATGGGCAGATGAGGCTGAGCAACAGCTTTCCAGGCTAGCCCCTTCTGGCTGCCAGCTATCTGCAGACGTTCGCATTTCAAGAGCAGGTCTGCGAAAGGAGCCTAGCAGGTACACCATCTTTCCAAGGCTACGTTTGAAGTTTGAGGTGTCAAGACAAGCAAGCAGCCCCATTCTCTGTGCCTCTATGCGAACAGTGCCATGGGCAGATGAGGCTGAGCAACAGCTTTCCAGGCTAGCCCCTTCTGACTGCCAGCTATCTGCAGACGTTCGCATTTCAAGAGCAGGGCTGCGAAAGGAGCCTAGCAGGTACACCATCTTTCCCAGGCTACGTTTGAAGTTTGAGGTGACAAGAGAAGCAAGGAGCCCCATTCTCTGTGCCTCTGTGCGAGCACTGCCATGGGCAGATGAGGCTGAGCAACAGCTTTCCAGGCTAGCCCCTTCTGGCTGCCAGCTATCTGCAGACGTTCGCACTTTCGGAGCAGGGCTGCGAAAGGAGCCTGGCTGGGACACCAACTTTCCCAGGCTACGTTTGAAGTTTGAGGTGGCAAGACAAGCAAGCAGCCCCATTCTCTGTGCCTCTGTGCGAGCACTGCCATGGGCAGATGAGGCTGAGCAACAGCTTTCCAGGATAGCCCCTTCTGGCTGCCAGCTATCTGCAGACATTCGCACTTTCGGAGCAGGGCTGTGGTAGGAGCCTGGCAGGGACACCACCATTCGCAGCATGCCTTTGAAGTTTCAAGTGGCAAGATAAGCAAGCAGCCCCATTCTCTGTGCCTCTATGCGAACAGTGCCATGGGCAGATGAGGCTGAGCAACAGCTTTCCAGGCTAGCCCCTTCTGGCTGCCAGCTATCTGCAGACGTTCGCACTTTCGGAGCAGGGCTGCGAAAGGAGCCTTGCTGGGACACCACCTTTCCCAGGCTACGTTTGAAGTTTGAGGTGGCAAGACAAGCAAGCAGCCCCATTCTCTGTGCCTCTGTGTGAGCAGTGCCATGGGCAGATGAGGCTGAGCATCAGCTTTCCAGGCTAGCACCTTCTGCCTGCCAGCTATCTGCAGACGTTCGCACTTTCGGAGCAGGGCTGTGATAGGAGCCTGGCAGGGACACCACCATTCCCAGCATGCGTTTGAAGTTTCAAGTGGCAAGATAAGCAAGCAGCCCCATTCTCTGTGCCTCTATGCGAACAGTGCCATGGGCAGATGAGGCTGAGCAACAGCTTTCCAGGCTAGCCCCTTCTGGCTGCCACCTATCTGCAGACGTTCGCATTTCAAGAGCAGGGCTGCGAAAGGAGCCTAGCAGGTACACCATCTTTCCCAGGCTACGTTTGAAGTTTGAGGTGGCAAGACAAGCAAGCAGCCCCATTCTCTGTGCCTCTATGCGAACAGTGCCATGGGCAGATGAGGCTGAGCAACAGCTTTCCAGGCTAGCCCCTTCTGGCTGCCAGCTATCTGCAGACGTTCGCATTTCAAGAGCAGGGCTGCGAAAGGAGCCTGGCTGGGACACCAACTTTCCCAGGCTACGTCTGAAGTTTTAGTTGGCAAGACAAGCAAGGAGCCCCATTGTCTGTGCCTCTGTGCGAGCACTGCCATGGGCAGATGAGGCTGAGCAACAGCTTTCCAGGCTAGCCCCTTCTGGCTGCCAGCTATCTGCAGACGTTCGCATTTCAAGAGCAGGGCTGCGAAAGGAGCCTAGCAGGTACACCATCTTTCCCAGGCTACGTTTGAAGTTTGAGGTGGCAAGACAAGCAAGCAGCCCCATTCTCTGTGCCTCTGTGCGAGCACTGCCATGGGCAGATGAGGCTGAGCAACAGCTTTCCAGGCTAGCCCCTTCTGGCTACCAGCTATCTGCAGACGTTCGCATTTTAAGAGCAGGGCTGCGAAAGGAGCCTAGCAGGTACACCATCTTTCCCAGGCTACGTTTGATGTTTGAGGTGGCAAGACAAGCAAGCAGCCCCATTCTCTGTGCCTCTATGCGAACAGTGCCATGGGCAGATGAGGCTGAGCAACAGCTTTCCAGGCTAGCCCCTTCTGGCTGCCAGCTATCTGCAGACGTTCGCATTTCAAGAGCAGGGCTGCGAAAGGAGCCTAGCAGGTACACCATCTTTCCCAGGCTACGTTTGAAGTTTGAGGTGGCAAGACAAGCAAGGAGCCCCATTCTCTGTGCCTCTGTGCGAGCAGTGCCATGGGCAGATGAGGCTGAGCAACAGCTTTCCAGGCTAGCCCCTTCTGGCTGCCAGCTATCTGCAGACGTTCGCGCTTTCGGAGCAGGGCTGCGAAAGGAGCCTGGCTGGGACACCAACTTTCCCAGGCTACGTTTGAAGTTTGAGGTGGCAAGACAAGCAAGCAGCCCCATTCTCTGTGCCTCTGTGCGAGCACTGCCATGGGCAGATGAGGCTGAGCAACAGCTTTCCAGGATAGCCCCTTCTGCCTGCCAGCTATCTGCAGACGTTCGCACTTTCGGAGCAGGGCTGTGATAGGAGCCTGGCAGGGACACCACCATTCCCAGCATGCGTTTGAAGTTTTAAGTGGCAAGATAAGCAAGCAGACCTATTCTCTGTGCCTCTGTGCGAACAGTGCCATGGGCAGATGAGGCTGAGCAACAGCTTTCCAGGATAGCCCCTTCTGGCTGCCAGCTATCTGCAGACGTTCGCATTTCAAGAGCAGGGCTGGGAAGGGAGCCTAGCAGGTACACCATCTTTCCCAGGCTACGTTTGAAGTTTGAGGTGGCAAGACAAGCAAGGAGCCCCATTCTCTGTGCCTCTGTGCGAGCACTGCCATGGGCAGATGAGGCTGAGCAACAGCTTTCCAGGATAGCCCCTTCTGCCTGCCAGCTATCTGCAGACATTCGCACTTCCGGAGCAGGGCTGTGATAGGAGCCTGGCAGGGACACCACCACTCCCAGCATGCGTTTGAAGTTTCAAGTGGCAAGATAAGCAAGCAGCCCCATTCTCTGTGCCTCTATGCGAGCACTGCCATGGGCAGATGAGGCTGAGCAACAGCTTTCCAGGCTAGCCCCTTCTGGCTGCCAGCTATCTGCAGACGTTCGCACTTTCGGAGCAGGGCTGCGAAAGGAGCCTGGCTGGGACACCAACTTTCCCAGGCTACGTTTGAAGTTTGAGGTGGCAAGACAAGCAAGCAGCCCCATTCTCTGTGCCTCTGTGCGAGCACTGCCATGGGCAGATGAGGCTGAGCAACAGCTTTCCAGGATAGCCCCTTCTGCCTGTCATCTATCTGCAGACGTTCGCACTTTCGGAGCAGGGCTGTGATAGGAGCCTGGCAGGGACACCACCATTCCCAGCATGCTTTTGAAGTTTCAAGTGGCAAGATAAGCAAGGAGCCCCATTCTCTGTGCCTCTATGCGAACAGTGCCATGGGCAGATGAGGCTGAGCAACAGCTTTCCAGGCTAGCCCCTTCTGGCTGCCAGCTATCTGCAGACGTTCGCATTTAAAGAGCAGGGCTGCGAAAGGAGCCTAGCAGGTACACCATCTTTTCCTGGCTACGTTTGAAGTTTGAGGTGGCAAGACAAGCAAGCAGCCCCATTCTCTGTGCCTCTATGCGAACAGTGCCATGGGCAGATGAGGCTGAGCAACAGCTTTCCAGGCTAGCCCCTTCTGGCTGCCAGCTATCTGCAGACGTTCGCATTTCAAGAGCAGGGCTGCGAAAGGAGCCTAGCAGGTACACCATCTTTCCCAGGCTACGTTTGAAGTTTGAGGTGGCAAGACAAGCAAGCAGCCCCATTCTCTGTGCCTCTGTGCGAGCACTGCCATGGGCAGATGAGGCTGAGCAACAGCTTTCCAGGCTAGCCCCTTCTGCCTGCCAGCTATCTGCAGACGTTCGCACTTTCGGAGCAGGGCTGTGATAGGAGCCTGGCAGGGACACCACCATTCCCAGCATGCGTTTGAAGTTTCAAGTGGCAAGATAAGCAAGCAGCCCCATTCTCTGTGCCTCTATGTGAGCAGTGCCATGGGCAGATGAGGCTGAGCAACAGCTTTCCAGGATAGCCCCTTCTGCCTGCCAGCTATCTGCAGACGTTTGCACTTTCGGAGCAGGACTGCGAAAGGATCCTGGCTGGGACACCAACTTTCCCAGGCTACGTTTCAAGTTTGAGGTGGCAAGACAAGCAAGGAGCCCCATTCTCTGTGCCTCTGTGCGAGCACTGCCATGGGCAGATGAGGCTGAGCAACAGCTTTCCAGGATAGCCCCTTCTGCCTGCCAGCTATATGCAGACGTTCGCACTTTCGGAGCAGGGCTGCGAAAGGATCCTTGCTGGGACACCATCTTTCCCAGGCTACGTTTGAAGTTTGAGGTGGCAAGACAAGCAAGGAGCCCCATTCTCTGTTCCTCTGTGCGAGCACTGCCATGGGCAGATGAGGCTGAGCAACAGCTTTCCAGGCTAGCCCCTTCTGGCTGCCAGCTATCTGCAGACGTTCGCATTTCAAGAGCAGGGCTGCGAAAGGAGCCTAGCAGGTACACCATCTTTCCCAGGCTACGTTTGAAGTTTGAGGTGGCAAGACAAGCAAGCAGCCCCATTCTCTGTGCCTCTGTGCGAGCACTGCTTAGGGCAGATGAGGCTGAGCAACAGCTTTCCAGGCTAGCCCCTTCTGCCTGCCAGCTATCTGCAGACATTCGCACTTTCGGAGCAGGGCTGTGATAGGAGCCTGGCAGGGTCACCACCATTCCCAGCATGCGTTTGAAGTTTGAGGTGGCAAGAGAAGCAAGCAGCCCCATTCTCTGTGCATCTGTGCGAGCAGTGCCATGGGCAGATGAGACTGAGCATCAGCTTTCCAGGATAGCCCCTTCTGCCTACCAGCTATATGCAGATGTTCGCACTTTCGGAGCAGGGCTGTGATAGGAGCCTGGCAGGGACACCACAATTCCCAGCATGCGTTTGAAGTTTCAAGTGGCAAGATAAGCAAGCAGCCCCATTCTCTGTGCCTCTATGCGAACAGTGCCATGGGCAGATGAGGCTGAGCAACAGCTTTCCAGGCTAGCCCCTTCTGGCTGCCAGCTATCTGCAGACGTTCGCATTTCAAGAGCAGGGCTGCGAAAGGAGCCTAGCAGGTACACCATCTTTCCCAGGCTACGTTTGAAGTTTGAGGTGGCAAGACAAGCAAGCAGCCCCAGTCTCTGTGCGAGCAATGCCATGGGCAGATGAGGCTGAGCAACAGCTTTCCAGGCTAGCCCTTTCTGGCTGCCAGCTATCTGCAGACGTTCGCATTTCAAGAGCAGGGCTGCGAAAGGAGCCTGGCTGGTACACCACCTTTCCCAGGCTACGTTTGAAGTTTGAGGTGGCAAGACAAGCAAGCAGCCCCATTCTCTGTGCCTCTGTGCGAGCACTGCCATGGGCAGATGAGGCTGAGCAACAGCTTTCCAGGCTAGCCCCTTCTGGCTGGCAGCTATCTGCAGACGTTCGCACTTTCGGAGCAGGGCTGCGAAAGGAGCCTGGCTGGGACACCAACTTTCCCAGGCTACGTTTGAAGTTTGAGGTGGCAAGACAACAAGCAGCCCCATTCTCTGTGCCTCTGTGCGAGCACTGCCATGGGCAGATGAGGCTGAACAACGGCTTTGCAGGATAGCCCCTTCTGCCTGCCAGCTATCTGCAGACGTTCGCACTTTCGGAGCAGGGCTGTGATAGGAGCCTGGCAGGGACACCACTATTCCCAGCATGCGTTTGAAGTTTCAAGTGGCAAGAGAAGCAAGCAGCCCCATTCTCTGTGCCTCTGTGCGAACAGTGCCATGGGCAGATGAGGCTGAGCAACAGCTTTCCAGGCTAGCCCCTTCTGGCTGCCAGCTATCTGCAGACGTTCGCATTTCAAGAGCAGGGCTGCGAAAGGAGCCTAGCAGGTACACCATCTTTCCCAGGCTACGTTTGAAGTTTGAGGTGGCAAGACAAGCAAGCAGTCCCATTCTCTGTGCCTCTGTGCGAGCACTGCCATGGGCAGATGAGGCTGAGCAACAGCTTTCCAGGCTAGCCCCTTCTGGCTGCCAGCTATCTGCAGACGTTCGCATATCAAGAGCAGGGCTGCGAAAGGAGCCTAGCAGGTACACCATCTTTCCCAGGCTACGTTTGAAGTTTGAGGTGGCAAGACAAGCAAGGAGCCCCATTCTCTGTGAGAGCACTGCCATGGGCAGATGAGGCTGAGCAACAGCTTTCCAGGCTAGCCCCTTCTGGCTGCCAGCTATCTGCAGACGTTCGCATTTCAAGAGCAGGGCTGCGAAAGGAGCCTGGCAGGTACACCATCTTTCCCAGGCTACGTTTGAAGTTTGAGGTGGCAAGACAAGCAAGCAGCCCCATTCTCTGTGCCTCTGTGCGAGCACTGCCATGGGCAGATGAGGCTGAGCAACAGCTTTCCAGGATAGCCCCTTCTGCCTGTCATCTATCTGCAGACATTCGCACTTTCGGAGCAGGGCTGTGATAGGAGCCTGGCAGGGTCACCACCATTCCCAGCATGCGTTTGAAGTTTGAGGTGGCAAGAGAAGCAAGCAGCCCCATTCTCTGTGCATCTGTGCGAGCAGTGCCATGGGCAGATGAGACTGAGCATCAGCTTTCCAGGATAGCCCCTTCTGCCTACCAGCTATATGCAGATGTTCGCACTTTCGGAGCAGGGCTGTGATAGGAGCCTGGCAGGGACACCACAATTCCCAGCATGCGTTTGAAGTTTCAAGTGGCAAGATAAGCAAGCAGCCCCATTCTCTGTGCCTCTATGCGAACAGTGCCATGGGCAGATGAGGCTGAGCAACAGCTTTCCAGGCTAGCCCCTTCTGGCTGCCAGCTATCTGCAGACGTTCGCATTTCAAGAGCAGGGCTGCGAAAGGAGCCTAGCAGGTACACCATCTTTCCCAGGCTACGTTTGAAGTTTGAGGTGGCAAGACAAGCAAGCAGCCCCAGTCTCTGTGCGAGCAATGCCATGGGCAGATGAGGCTGAGCAACAGCTTTCCAGGCTAGCCCTTTCTGGCTGCCAGCTATCTGCAGACGTTCGCATTTCAAGAGCAGGGCTGCGAAAGGAGCCTGGCTGGTACACCATCTTTCCCAGGCTACGTTTGAAGTTTGAGGTGGCAAGACAAGCAAGCAGCCCCATTCTCTGTGCCTCTGTGCGAGCACTGCCATGGGCAGATGAGGCTGAGCAACAGCTTTCCAGGCTAGCCCCTTCTGGCTGCCAGCTATCTGCAGACGTTCGCACTTTCGGAGCAGGGCTGCGAAAGGAGCCTGGCTGGGACACCAACTTTCCCAGGCTACGTTTGAAGTTTGAGGTGGCAAGACAACAAGCAGCCCCATTCTCTGTGCCTCTGTGCGAGCACTGCCATGGGCAGATGAGGCTGAACAACGGCTTTGCAGGATAGCCCCTTCTGCCTGCCAGCTATCTGCAGACGTTCGCACTTTCGGAGCAGGGCTGTGATAGGAGCCTGGCAGGGACACCACTATTCCCAGCATGCGTTTGAAGTTTCAAGTGGCAAGAGAAGCAAGCAGCCCCATTCTCTGTGCCTCTGTGCGAACAGTGCCATGGGCAGATGAGGCTGAGCAACAGCTTTCCAGGCTAGCCCCTTCTGGCTGCCAGCTATCTGCAGACGTTCGCATTTCAAGAGCAGGGCTGCGAAAGGAGCCTAGCAGGTACACCATCTTTCCCAGGCTACGTTTGAAGTTTGAGGTGGCAAGACAAGCAAGCAGTCCCATTCTCTGTGCCTCTGTGCGAGCACTGCCATGGGCAGATGAGGCTGAGCAACAGCTTTCCAGGCTAGCCCCTTCTGGCTGCCAGCTATCTGCAGACGTTCGCATATCAAGAGCAGGGCTGCGAAAGGAGCCTAGCAGGTACACCATCTTTCCCAGGCTACGTTTGAAGTTTGAGGTGGCAAGACAAGCAAGGAGCCCCATTCTCTGTGAGAGCACTGCCATGGGCAGATGAGGCTGAGCAACAGCTTTCCAGGCTAGCCCCTTCTGGCTGCCAGCTATCTGCAGACGTTCGCATTTCAAGAGCAGGGCTGCGAAAGGAGCCTGGCAGGTACACCATCTTTCCCAGGCTACGTTTGAAGTTTGAGGTGGCAAGACAAGCAAGCAGCCCCATTCTCTGTGCCTCTGTGCGAGCACTGCCATGGGCAGATGAGGCTGAGCAACAGCTTTCCAGGCTAGCCCCTTCTGGCTGCCAGCTATCTGCAGACGTTTGCACTTTCGGAGCAGGGCTGCGAAAGGAGCCTGGCTGGGACACTAACTTTCCCAGGCTACGTTTGAAGTTTGAGGTGGCAAGAGAAGCAAGCAGCCCCATTCTCTGTGCATCTGTGCGAGCAGTGCCATGGGCAGATGAGACTGAGCATCAGCTTTCCAGGATAGCCCCTTCTGCCTACCAGCTATATGCAGATGTTCGCACTTTCGGAGCAGGGCTGTGATAGGAGCCTGGCAGGGACACCACAATTCCCAGCATGCGTTTGAAGTTTCAAGTGGCAAGATAAGCAAGCAGCCCCATTCTCTGTGCCTCTATGCGAACAGTGCCATGGGCAGATGAGGCTGAGCAACAGCTTTCCAGGCTAGCCCCTTCTGGCTGCCAGCTATCTGCAGACGTTCGCATTTCAAGAGCAGGGCTGCGAAAGGAGCCTAGCAGGTACACCATCTTTCCCAGGCTACGTTTGAAGTTTGAGGTGGCAAGACAAGCAAGCAGCCCCAGTCTCTGTGCGAGCAATGCCATGGGCAGATGAGGCTGAGCAACAGCTTTCCAGGCTAGCCCTTTCTGGCTGCCAGCTATCTGCAGACGTTCGCATTTCAAGAGCAGGGCTGCGAAAGGAGCCTGGCTGGTACACCATCTTTCCCAGGCTACGTTTGAAGTTTGAGGTGGCAAGACAAGCAAGCAGCCCCATTCTCTGTGCCTCTGTGCGAGCACTGCCATGGGCAGATGAGGCTGAGCAACAGCTTTCCAGGCTAGCCCCTTCTGGCTGCCAGCTATCTGCAGACGTTCGCACTTTCGGAGCAGGGCTGCGAAAGGAGCCTGGCTGGGACACCAACTTTCCCAGGCTACGTTTGAAGTTTGAGGTGGCAAGACAACAAGCAGCCCCATTCTCTGTGCCTCTGTGCGAGCACTGCCATGGGCAGATGAGGCTGAACAACGGCTTTGCAGGATAGCCCCTTCTGCCTGCCAGCTATCTGCAGACGTTCGCACTTTCGGAGCAGGGCTGTGATAGGAGCCTGGCAGGGACACCACTATTCCCAGCATGCGTTTGAAGTTTCAAGTGGCAAGAGAAGCAAGCAGCCCCATTCTCTGTGCCTCTGTGCGAACAGTGCCATGGGCAGATGAGGCTGAGCAACAGCTTTCCAGGCTAGCCCCTTCTGGCTGCCAGCTATCTGCAGACGTTCGCATTTCAAGAGCAGGGCTGCGAAAGGAGCCTAGCAGGTACACCATCTTTCCCAGGCTACGTTTGAAGTTTGAGGTGGCAAGACAAGCAAGCAGTCCCATTCTCTGTGCCTCTGTGCGAGCACTGCCATGGGCAGATGAGGCTGAGCAACAGCTTTCCAGGCTAGCCCCTTCTGGCTGCCAGCTATCTGCAGACGTTCGCATATCAAGAGCAGGGCTGCGAAAGGAGCCTAGCAGGTACACCATCTTTCCCAGGCTACGTTTGAAGTTTGAGGTGGCAAGACAAGCAAGGAGCCCCATTCTCTGTGAGAGCACTGCCATGGGCAGATGAGGCTGAGCAACAGCTTTCCAGGCTAGCCCCTTCTGGCTGCCAGCTATCTGCAGACGTTCGCATTTCAAGAGCAGGGCTGCGAAAGGAGCCTGGCAGGTACACCATCTTTCCCAGGCTACGTTTGAAGTTTGAGGTGGCAAGACAAGCAAGCAGCCCCATTCTCTGTGCCTCTGTGCGAGCACTGCCATGGGCAGATGAGGCTGAGCAACAGCTTTCCAGGCTAGCCCCTTCTGGCTGCCAGCTATCTGCAGACGTTTGCACTTTCGGAGCAGGGCTGCGAAAGGAGCCTGGCTGGGACACTAACTTTCCCAGGCTACGTTTGAAGTTTGAGGTGGCAAGAGAAGCAAGCAGCCCCATTCTCTGTGCATCTGTGCGAGCAGTGCCATGGGCAGATGAGACTGAGCATCAGCTTTCCAGGATAGCCCCTTCTGCCTGCCAGCTATATGCAGACGTTCGCACTTTCGGAGCAGGGCTGTGATAGGAGCCTGGCAGGGACACCACAATTCCCAGCATGCGTTTGAAGTTTCAAGTGGCAAGATAAGCAAGCAGCCCCATTCTCTGTGCCTCTATGCGAACAGTGCCATGGGCAGATGAGGCTGAGCAACAGCTTTCCAGGCTAGCCCCTTCTGGCTGCCAGCTATCTGCAGACGTTCGCATTTCAAGAGCAGGGCTGCGAAAGGAGCCTGGCTGGGACACCAACTTTCCCAGGTTACGTTTCAAGTTTTAGTTGGCAAGACAAGCAAGGAGCCCCATTCTCTGTGCCTCTGTGCGAGCACTGCCATGGGCAGATGAGGCTGAGCAACAGCTTTCCAGGCTAGCCCCTTCTGGCTGCCAGCTATCTGCAGACGTTCGCATTTCAAGAGCAGGGCTGCGAAAGGAGCCTAGCAGGTACACCAACTTTCCCAGGATACGTTTGAAGTTTGAGGTGGCAAGACAAGCAAGCAGCCCCATTCTCTGTGCATCTATGCGAGCACTGCCATGGGCAGATGAGGCTGAGCAACAGCTTTCCAGGCTAGCCGCTTCTGGCTGCCAGCTATCTGCAGACGTTCGCATTTCATGAGCAGGGCTGCGAAAGGAGCCTGGCTGGTACACCATCTTTCCCAGGCTACGTTTGAAGTTTGAGGTGGCAAGACAAGCAAGCAGCCCCATTCTCTGTGCCTCTGTGCGAGCACTGCCATGGGCAGATGAGGCTGAGCAACAGCTTTCCAGGCTAGCCCCTTCTGGCTGGCAGCTATCTGCAGACGTTCGCACTTTCGGAGCAGGGCTGTGAAAGGAGCCTGGCAGGGACACCACCATTCCCAGCATGCGTTTGAAGTTTCAAGTGGCAAGATAAGCAAGCAGCCCCATTCTCTGTGCCTCTATGCGAACAGTGCCATGGGCAGATGAGGCTGAGCAACAGCTTTCCAGGCTAGCCCCTTCTGGCTGCCAGCTATCTGCAGACGTTAGCACTTTCGGAGCCGGGCTGCGAAAGGAGCATAGCAGGTACACCATCTTTCCCAGGCTACGTTTGAAGTTTGAGGTGGCAAGACAAGCAAGCAGCCCCATTCTCTGTGCCTCTGTGCGAGCACTGCCATGGGCAGATGAGGCTGAGCAACAGCTTTCCAGGATAGCCCCTTCTGCCTGCCAGCTATCTGCAGACATTCGCACTTTCGGAGCAGGGCTGTGATAGGAGCCTGGCAGGGACACCACCATTCCCAGCATGCGTTTGAAGTTTGAGGTGGCAAGACAAGCAAGCAGCCCCATTCTCTGTGCCTCTATGCGAACAGTGCCATGGGCAGATGAGGCTGAGCAACAGCTTTCCAGGCTAGCCCCTTCTGGCTGCCAGCTATCTGCAGACGTTCGCATTTCAAGAGCAGGGCTGCGAAAGGAGCCTAGCAGGTACACCATCTTTCCCAGGCTACGTTTGAAGTTTGAGGTGGCAAGACAAGCAAGCAGCCCCATTCTCTGTGCGAGCAATGCCATGGGCAGATGAGGCTGAGCAACAGCTTTCCAGGCTAGCCCCTTCTGCCTGCCAGCTATCTGCAGACGTTCGCATTTCAAGAGCAGGACTGCGAAAGGAGCCTAGCAGGTACAGCATCTTTCCCAGGTAACGTTTGAAGTTTGAGGTGGCAAGACAAGCAAGCAGCCCCATTCTCTGTGCCTCTGTACGAGCACTGCCATGGGCAGATGAGGCTGAGCAACAGCTTTCCAGGCTAGCCCCTTCTGGCTGCCAGCTATCTGCAGACGTTCGCACTTTCGGAGCAGGGCTGCGAAAGGAGCCTGGCTGGGACACCAACTTTCCCAGGCTACGTTTGAAGTTTGAGGTGGCAAGAGAAGCAAGCAGCCCCATTCTCTGTGCATCTGTGCGAGCAGTGCCATGGGCAGATGAGACTGAGCATCAGCTTTCCAGGATAGCCCCTTCTGCCTGCCAGCTATATGCAGACGTTCGCACTTTCGGAGCAGGGCTGTGATAGGAGCCTGGCAGGGACACCACAATTCCCAGCATGCGTTTGAAGTTTCAAGTGGCAAGATAAGCAAGCAGCCCCATTCTCTGTGCCTCTATGCGAACAGTGCCATGGGCAGATGAGGCTGAGCAACAGCTTTGCAGGCTAGCCCCTTCTGGCTGCCAGCTATCTGCAGACGTTCACACTTTCGGAGCAGGGCTGCGAAAGGAGCCTAGCAGGTATACCATCTTTCCCAGGCTACGTTTGAAGTTTGAGGTGGCAAGACAAGCAAGCAGCCCCAGTCTCTGTGCCTCTGTGCGAGCAGTGCCATGGGCAGATGAGGCTGAGAAACGGCTTTGCAGGATAGTCCCTTCTGCCTGCCAGCTATCTGCAGACGTTCGCACTTTCGGAGCAGGGCTGTGACAGGAGCCTGGCAGGGACACCATCTTTCCCAGGCTACGTTTGAAGTTTGAGGTGGCAAGACAAGCAAGCAGCCCCATTCTCTGTGCCTCTGTGCGAGCACTACCATGGGCAGATGAGGCTGAGCAACACCTTTCCAGGATAGCCCCTTCTGTCTGCCAGCTATCTGCAGACGTTAGCACTTTCGGATTAGGGCTGTGATAGGAGCCTGGCAGGGACACCACCATTCCCAGCATGCGTTTCAAGTTTGAGGTGACAAGACAAGCAAGCAGCCCCATTCTCTGTGCCTCTATGCGAGCACTGCCATGGGCAGATGAGGCTGAGCAACAGCTTTCCAGGCTAGCCCCTTCTGGCTGCCAGCTATCTGCAGACGTTCGCATTTCAAGAGCAGGGCTGCGAAAGGAGCCTAGCAGGTACACCATCTTTCCCAGGCTACGTTTGAAGTTTGAGGTGGCAAGACAAGCAAGGAGCCCCATTCTCTGTGCGAGCAATGCCATGGGCAGATGAGGCTGAGCAACAGCTTTCCAGGCTAGCCCTTTCTGGCTGCCAGCTATCTGCAGACGTTCGCATTTCAAGAGCAGGGCTGCGAAAGGAGCCTGGCTGGGACACCAACTTTCCCAGGCTACGTTTGAAGTTTGAGGTGGCAAGACAAGCAAGCAGCCCCATTCTCTGTGCCTCTGTGCGAGCACTGCCATGGGCAGATGAGGCTGAGCAACAGCTTTCCAGGCTAGCCCCTTCTGGCTGCCAGCTATCTGCAGACGTTCGCACTTTCGGAGCAGGGCTGTGATAGGAGCCTGGCAGGGACACCACCATTCCCAGCATGCGTTTGAAGTTTCAAGTGGCAAGATAAGCAAGCAGCCCCATTCTCTGTGCCTCTATGCGAACAGTGCCATGGGCAGATGAGGCTGAGCAACAGCTTTCCAGGCTAGCCCCTTCTGGCTGCCAGCTATCTGCAGACGTTCGCATTTCAAGAGCAGGGCTGCGAAAGGAGCCTAGCAGGTACACCATCTTTCCCAGGATACGTTTCAAGTTTGAGGTGGCAAGACAAGCAAGGAGCCCCATTCTCTGTGCGAGCAATGCCATGGGCAGATGAGGCTGAGCAACAGCTTTCCAGGCTAGCCCCTTCTGGCTGCCAGCTATCTGCAGACGTTCGCATTTCAAGAGCAGGGCTGCGAAAGGAGCCTAGCAGGTACACCATCTTTCCCAGGTAACGTTTGAAGTTTGAGGTGGCAAGACAAGCAAGCAGCCCCATTCTCTGTGCCTCTGTGCGAGCACTGCCATGGGCAGATGAGGCTGAGCAACAGCTTTCCAGGCTAGCCCCTTCTGGCTGCCAGCTATCTGCAGACGTTCGCACTTTCTGAGCAGGGCTGCGAAAGGAGCCTGGCTGGGACACCAACTTTCCCAGGCTACGTTTGAAGTTTGAGGTAGCAAGAGAAGCAAGCAGCCCCATTCTCTGTGCATCTGTGCGAGCAGTGCCATGGGCAGATGAGACTGAGAATCAGCTTTCCAGGATAGCCCCTTCTGCCTGCCAGCTATATGCAGACGTTCGCACTTTCGGAGCAGGGCTGTGATAGGAGCCTGGCAGGGACACCACAATTCCCAGCATGCGTTTGAAGTTTCAAGAGGCAAGATAAGCAAGCAGCCCCATTCTCTGTGCCTCTATGCGAACAGTGCCATGGGCAGATGAGGCTGAGCAACAGCTTTCCAGGCTAGCCCCTTCTGGCTGCCAGCTATCTGCAGACGTTCGCACTTTCGGAGCAGGGCTGCGAAAGGAGCCAAGCAGGTATACCATCTTTCCCAGGCTACGTTTGAAGTTTGAGGTGGCAAGACAAGCAAGCAGCCCCAGTCTCTGTGCGAGCAATGCCATGGGCAGATGAGGCTGAGCAACAGCTTTCCAGGCTAGCCCTTTCTGGCTGCCAGCTATCTGCAGACGTTCGCATTTCAAGAGCAGGGCTGCGAAAGGAGCCTGGCTGGTACACCATCTTTCCCAGGCTACGTTTGAAGTTTGAGGTGGCAAGACAAGCAAGCAGCCCCATTCTCTGTGCCTCTGTGCGAGCACTGCCATGGGCAGATGAGGCTGAGCAACAGCTTTCCAGGCTAGCCCCTTCTGCCTGCCAGCTATCTGCAGACGTTCGCACTTTCGGAGCAGGGTTGCGAAAGGAGCCTGGCTGGGACACCAACTTTCCCAGGCTACGTTTGAAGTTTGAGGTGGCAAGACAAGCAAGCAGCCCCATTCTCTGTGCCTCTGTGCGAGCACTGCCATGGGCAGATGAGGCTGAGCAACAGCTTTCCAGGCTAGCCCCTTCTGGCTGCCAGCTATCTGCAGACGTTCGCACTTTCGGAGCAGGGCTGTGATAGGAGCCTGGCAGGGACACCACCATTCGCAGCATGCGTTTGAAGTTTGACGTGGCAAGATAAGCAAGCAGCCGCATTCTCTGTGCCTCTATGCGAACAGTGCCATGGGCAGATGAGGCTGAGCAACAGCTTTCCAGGCTAGCCCCTTCTGTCTGCCAGCTATCTGCAGACGTTCGCAGTTTCGGAGCAGGGCTGCGAAAGGAGCCTGGCTGGGACACCAACTTTCCCAGGCTACGTTTGAAGTTTGAGGTGGCAAGACAAGCAAGCAGCCCCATTCTCTGTGCCTCTGTGCGAGCACTGCCATGGGCAGATGAGGCTGAGCAACAGCTTTCCAGGATAGCCCCTTCTGGCTGCCAGCTATCTGCAGACGTTCGCACTTTCGGAGCAGGGCTGTGAAAGGAGCCTGGCAGGGACACCACCATTCCCAGCATGCGTTTCAAGTTTGAGGTGACAAGACAAGCAAGCAGCCCCATTCTCTGTGCCTCTATGCGAGCACTGCCATGGGCAGATGAGGCTGAGCAACAGCTTTCCAGGCTAGCCCCTTCTGGCTGCCAGCTATCTGCAGACGTTCGCATTTCAAGAGCAGGGCTGCGAAAGGAGCCTAGCAGGTACACCATCTTTCCCAGGCTACGTTTGAAGTTTGAGGTGGCAAGACAAGCAAGGAGCCCCATTCTCTGTGCGAGCAATGCCATGGGCAGATGAGGCTGAGCAACAGCTTTCCAGGCTAGCCCTTTCTGGCTGCCAGCTATCTGCAGACGTTCGCATTTCAAGAGCAGGGCTGCGAAAGGAGCCTGGCTGGGACACCAACTTTCCCAGGCTACGTTTGAAGTTTGAGGTGGCAAGACAAGCAAGCAGCCCCATTCTCTGTGCCTCTGTGCGAGCACTGCCATGGGCAGATGAGGCTGAGCAACAGCTTTCCAGGCTAGCCCCTTCTGGCTGCCAGCTATCTGCAGACGTTCGCACTTTCGGAGCAGGGCTGTGATAGGAGCCTGGCAGGGACACCACCATTCCCAGCATGCGTTTGAAGTTTCAAGTGGCAAGATAAGCAAGCAGCCCCATTCTCTGTGCCTCTATGCGAACAGTGCCATGGGCAGATGAGGCTGAGCAACAGCTTTCCAGGCTAGCCCCTTCTGGCTGCCAGCTATCTGCAGACGTTCGCATTTCAAGAGCAGGGCTGCGAAAGGAGCCTAGCAGGTACACCATCTTTCCCAGGATACGTTTCAAGTTTGAGGTGGCAAGACAAGCAAGGAGCCCCATTCTCTGTGCGAGCAATGCCATGGGCAGATGAGGCTGAGCAACAGCTTTCCAGGCTAGCCCCTTCTGGCTGCCAGCTATCTGCAGACGTTCGCATTTCAAGAGCAGGGCTGCGAAAGGAGCCTAGCAGGTACACCATCTTTCCCAGGTAACGTTTGAAGTTTGAGGTGGCAAGACAAGCAAGCAGCCCCATTCTCTGTGCCTCTGTGCGAGCACTGCCATGGGCAGATGAGGCTGAGCAACAGCTTTCCAGGCTAGCCCCTTCTGGCTGCCAGCTATCTGCAGACGTTCGCACTTTCTGAGCAGGGCTGCGAAAGGAGCCTGGCTGGGACACCAACTTTCCCAGGCTACGTTTGAAGTTTGAGGTAGCAAGAGAAGCAAGCAGCCCCATTCTCTGTGCATCTGTGCGAGCAGTGCCATGGGCAGATGAGACTGAGAATCAGCTTTCCAGGATAGCCCCTTCTGCCTGCCAGCTATATGCAGACGTTCGCACTTTCGGAGCAGGGCTGTGATAGGAGCCTGGCAGGGACACCACAATTCCCAGCATGCGTTTGAAGTTTCAAGAGGCAAGATAAGCAAGCAGCCCCATTCTCTGTGCCTCTATGCGAACAGTGCCATGGGCAGATGAGGCTGAGCAACAGCTTTCCAGGCTAGCCCCTTCTGGCTGCCAGCTATCTGCAGACGTTCGCACTTTCGGAGCAGGGCTGCGAAAGGAGCCAAGCAGGTATACCATCTTTCCCAGGCTACGTTTGAAGTTTGAGGTGGCAAGACAAGCAAGCAGCCCCAGTCTCTGTGCGAGCAATGCCATGGGCAGATGAGGCTGAGCAACAGCTTTCCAGGCTAGCCCTTTCTGGCTGCCAGCTATCTGCAGACGTTCGCATTTCAAGAGCAGGGCTGCGAAAGGAGCCTGGCTGGTACACCATCTTTCCCAGGCTACGTTTGAAGTTTGAGGTGGCAAGACAAGCAAGCAGCCCCATTCTCTGTGCCTCTGTGCGAGCACTGCCATGGGCAGATGAGGCTGAGCAACAGCTTTCCAGGCTAGCCCCTTCTGCCTGCCAGCTATCTGCAGACGTTCGCACTTTCGGAGCAGGGTTGCGAAAGGAGCCTGGCTGGGACACCAACTTTCCCAGGCTACGTTTGAAGTTTGAGGTGGCAAGACAAGCAAGCAGCCCCATTCTCTGTGCCTCTGTGCGAGCACTGCCATGGGCAGATGAGGCTGAGCAACAGCTTTCCAGGCTAGCCCCTTCTGGCTGCCAGCTATCTGCAGACGTTCGCACTTTCGGAGCAGGGCTGTGATAGGAGCCTGGCAGGGACACCACCATTCGCAGCATGCGTTTGAAGTTTGACGTGGCAAGATAAGCAAGCAGCCGCATTCTCTGTGCCTCTATGCGAACAGTGCCATGGGCAGATGAGGCTGAGCAACAGCTTTCCAGGCTAGCCCCTTCTGTCTGCCAGCTATCTGCAGACGTTCGCAGTTTCGGAGCAGGGCTGCGAAAGGAGCCTGGCTGGGACACCAACTTTCCCAGGCTACGTTTGAAGTTTGAGGTGGCAAGACAAGCAAGCAGCCCCATTCTCTGTGCCTCTGTGCGAGCACTGCCATGGGCAGATGAGGCTGAGCAACAGCTTTCCAGGATAGCCCCTTCTGGCTGCCAGCTATCTGCAGACGTTCGCACTTTCGGAGCAGGGCTGTGAAAGGAGCCTGGCAGGGACACCACCATTCCCAGCATGCGTTTGAAGTTTCAAGTGGCAAGATAAGCAAGCAGCCCCATTCTCTGTGCCTCTATGCGAACAGTGCCATGGGCAGATGAGGCTGAGCAACAGCTTTCCAGGCTAGCCCCTTCTGGCTGCCAGCTATCTGCAGACGTTCGCATTTCAAGAGCAGGGCTGCGAAAGGAGCCTAGCAGGTACACCATCTTTCCCAGGCTACGTTTGAAGTTTGAGGTGGCAAGACAAGCAAGGAGCCCCATTCTCTGTGCGAGCAATGCCATGGGCAGATGAGGCTGAGCAACAGCTTTCCAGGCTAGCCCCTTCTGGCTGCCAGCTATCTGCAGACGTTCGCATTTCAAGAGCAGGGCTGCGAAAGGAGCCTAGCAGGTACAGCATCTTTCCCAGGTAACGTTTGAAGTTTGAGGTGGCAAGACAAGCAAGCAGCCCCATTCTCTGTGCCTCTGTGCGAGCACTGCCATGGGCAGATGAGGCTGAGCAACAGCTTTCCAGGCTAGCCCCTTCTGGCTGCCAGCTATCTGCAGACGTTCGCACTTTCGGAGCAGGGCTGCGAAAGGAGCCTGGCTGGGACACCAACTTTCCCAGGCTACGTTTGAAGTTTGAGGTAGCAAGAGAAGCAAGCAGCCCCATTCTCTGTGCCTCTGTGCGAGCACTGCCATGGGCAGATGAGGCTGAGCAACAGCTTTCCAGGCTAGCCCCTTCTGCCTGCCAGCTATCTGCAGACGTTCGCATTTCAAGAGCAGGGCTGCGAAAGGAGCCTAGCAGGTACACCATCTTTCCCAGGCTACGTTTGAAGTTTGAGGTGGCAAGACAAGCAAGGAGCCCCATTCTCTGTGCGAGCAATGCCATGGGCAGATGAGGCTGAGCAACAGCTTTCCAGGCTAGCCCCTTCTGGCTGCCAGCTATCTGCAGACGTTCGCATTTCAAGAGCAGGGCTGCGAAAGGAGCCTAGCAGGTACACCATCTTTCCCAGGCTACGTTTGAAGTTTGAGGTGGCAAGACAAGCAAGCAGCCCCATTCTCTGTGCCTCTGTGCGAGCACTGCCATGGGCAGATGAGGCTGAGCAACAGCTTTCCAGGCTAGCCCCTTCTGGCTGCCAGCTATCTGCAGACGTTCGCACTTTCGGAGCAGGGCTGCGAAAGGAGCCTGGCTGGGACACCAACTTTCCCAGGCTACGTTTGAAGTTTGAGGTAGCAAGAGAAGCAAGCAGCCCCATTCTCTGTGCATCTGTGCGAGCAGTGCCATGGGCAGATGAGACTGAGCATCAGATTTCCAGGATAGCCCCTTCTGCCTGCCAGCTATATGCAGACGTTCGCACTTTCGGAGCAGGGCTGTGATAGGAGCCTGGCAGGGACACCACAATTCCCAGCATGCGTTTGAAGTTTCAAGTGGCAAGATAAGCAAGCAGCCCCATTCTCTGTGCCTCTATGCGAACAGTGCCATGGGCAGATGAGGCTGAGCAACAGCTTTCCAGGCTAGCCCCTTCTGGCTGCCAGCTATCTGCAGACGTTCGCACTTTCGGAGCAGGGCTGCGAAAGGAGCCTGGCTGGTACACCATCTTTCCCAGGCTACGTTTGAAGTTTGAGGTGGCAAGACAAGCAAGCAGCCCCATTCTCTGTGCCTCTGTGCGAGCACTGCCATGGGCAGATGAGGCTGAGCAACAGCTTTCCAGGCTAGCCCCTTCTGGCTGCCAGCTATCTGCAGACGTTCGCACTTTCGGAGCAGGGTTGCGAAAGGAGCCTGGTTGGGACACCAACTTTCCCAGGCTACGTTTGAAGTTTGAGGTGGCAAGACAAGCAAGCAGCCCCATTCTCTGTGCCTCTGTGCGAGCACTGCCATGGGCAGATGAGGCTGAGCAACAGCTTTCCAGGCTAGCCCCTTCTGGCTGCCAGCTATCTGCAGACGTTCGCACTTTCGGAGCAGGGCTGTGATAGGAGCCTGGCAGGGACACCACCATTCGCAGCATGCGTTTGAAGTTTGACGTGGCAAGATAAGCAAGCAGCCCGATTCTCTGTGCCTCTATGCGAACAGTGCCATGGGCAGATGAGGCTGAGCAACAGCTTTCCAGGCTAGCCCCTTCTGGCTGCCAGCTATCTGCAGACGTTCGCAGTTTCGGAGCAGGGCTGCGAAAGGAGCCTGGCTGGGACACCAACTTTCCCAGGCTACGTTTGAAGTTTGAGGTGGCAAGACAAGCAAGCAGCCCCATTCTCTGTGCCTCTGTGCGAGCACTGCCATGGGCAGATGAGGCTGAGCAACAGCTTTCCAGGCTAGCCCCTTCTGGCTGCCAGCTATCTGCAGACGTTCGCACTTTCGGAGCAGGGCTGTGAAAGGAGCCTGGCAGGGACACCACCATTCCCAGCATGCGTTTGAAGTTTCAAGTGGCAAGATAAGCAAGCAGCCCCATTCTCTGTGCCTCTATGCGAACAGTGCCATGGGCAGATGAGGCTGAGCAACAGCTTTGCAGGCTAGCCCCTTCTGGCTGCCAGCTATCTGCAGACGTTCGCATTTCAAGAGCAGGGCTGCGAAAGGAGCCTAGCAGGTACACCATCTTTCCCAGGCTACGTTTGAAGTTTGAGGTGGCAAGACAAGCAAGGAGCCCCATTCTCTGTGCGAGCAATGCCATGGGCAGATGAGGCTGAGCAACAGCTTTCCAGGCTAGCCCCTTCTGGCTGCCAGCTATCTGCAGACGTTCGCATTTCAAGAGCAGGGCTGCGAAAGGAGCCTAGCAGGTACAGCATCTTTCCCAGGTAACGTTTGAAGTTTGAGGTGGCAAGACAAGCAAGCAGCCCCATTCTCTGTGCCTCTGTGCGAGCACTGCCATGGGCAGATGAGGCTGAGCAACAGCTTTCCAGGCTAGCCCCTTCTGGCTGCCAGCTATCTGCAGACGTTCGCACTTTCGGAGCAGGGCTGCGAAAGGAGCCTAGCAGGTATACCATCTTTCCCAGGCTACGTTTGAAGTTTGAGGTGGCAAGACAAGCAAGCAGCCCCAGTCTCTGTGCCTCTGTGCGAGCAGTGCCATGGGCAGATGAGGCTGAGCAACGGCTTTGCAGGATAGTCCCTTCTGCCTGCCAGCTATCTGCAGACGTTCGCACTTTCGGAGCAGGGCTGTGACAGGAGCCTGGCAGGGACACCACCATTCCCAGCATGCGTTTGAAGTTTCAAGTGGCAAGATAAGCAAGCAGCCCCATTCTCTGTGCCTCTATGCGAGCACTGCCATGGGCAGATGAGGCTAAGCAACAGCTTTCCAGGATAGCCCCTGCTGGCTGCCAGCTATCTGCAGACGTTAGCACTTTCGGAGCAGGGCTGCGAAAGGAGCCTGGCTGGGACACCACCTTTCCCAGGCTACGTTTGAAGTTTGAGGTGGCAAGACAAGCAAGCAGCCCCATTCTCTGTGCCTCTGTGCGAGCACTACCATGGGCAGATGAGGCTGAGCAACAGCTTTCCAGGATAGCCCGTTCTGCCTGCCAGCTATCTGCAGACATTCGCACTTTCGGATTAGGGCTGTGATAGGAGCCTGGCAGGGACACCACCATTCCCAGCATGCGTTTCAAGTTTGAGGTGGCAAGACAAGCAAGCAGCCCCATTCTCTGTGCCTCTATGCGAGCACTGCCATGGGCAGATGAGGCTGAGCAACAGCTTTCCAGGCTAGCCCCTTCTGGCTGCCAGCTATCTGCAGACGTTGGCATTTCAAGAGCAGGGCTGCGAAAGGAGCCTAGCAGGTACACCATCTTTCCCAGGCTACGTTTGAAGTTTGAGGTGGCAAGACAAGCAAGGAGCCCCATTCTCTGTGCGAGCAATGCCATGGGCAGGTGAGGCTGAGCAACAGCTTTCCAGGCTAGCCCCTTCTGGCTGCCAGCTATCTGCAGACGTTCGCACTTTCGGAGCAGGGCTGCGAAAGGAGCCTGGCTGGGACACCAACTTTCCCAGGCTACGTTTGAAGTTTGAGGTAGCAAGAGAAGAAAGCAGCCCCATTCTCTGTGCATCTGTGCGAGCAGTGCCATGGGCAGATGAGACTGAGCATCAGCTTTCCAGGATAGCCCCTTCTGCCTGCCAGCTATATGCAGACGTTCGCACTTTCGGAGCAGGGCTGTGATAGGAGCCTGGCAGGGACACCACAATTCCCAGCATGCGTTTGAAGTTTCAAGTGGCAAGATAAGCAAGCAGCCCCATTCTCTGTGCCTCTATGCGAACAGTGCCATGGGCAGATGAGGCTGAGCAACAGCTTTCCAGGCTAGCCCCTTCTGGCTGCCAGCTATCTGCAGACGTTCGCACTTTCGGAGCAGGGCTGCGAAAGGAGCCTAGCAGGTATACCATCTTTCCCAGGCTACGTTTGAAGTTTGAGGTGGCAAGACAAGCAAGCAGCCCCAGTCTCTGTGCCTCTGTGCGAGCAGTGCCATGGGCAGATGAGGCTGAGCAACGGCTTTGCAGGATAGTCCCTTCTGCCTGCCAGCTATCTGCAGACGTTCGCACTTTCGGAGCAGGGCTGTGACAGGAGCCTGGCAGGGACACCACCATTCCCAGCATGCGTTTGAAGTTTCAAGTGGCAAGATAAGCAAGCAGCCCCATTCTCTGTGCCTCTATGCGAGCACTGCCATGGGCAGATGAGGCTAAGCAACAGCTTTCCAGGATAGCCCCTTCTGGCTGCCAGCTATCTGCAGACGTTAGCACTTTCGGAGCAGGGCTGCGAAAGGAGCCTGGCTGGGACACCACCTTTCCCAGGCTACGTTTGAAGTTTGAGGTGGCAAGACAAGCAAGCAGCCCCATTCTCTGTGCCTCTGTGCGAGCACTACCATGGGCAGATGAGGCTGAGCAACAGCTTTCCAGGATAGCCCGTTCTGCCTGCCAGCTATCTGCAGACATTCGCACTTTCGGATTAGGGCTGTGATAGGAGCCTGGCAGGGACACCACCATTCCCAGCATGCGTTTCAAGTTTGAGGTGGCAAGACAAGCAAGCAGCCCCATTCTCTGTGCCTCTATGCGAGCACTGCCATGGGCAGATGAGGCTGAGCAACAGCTTTCCAGGCTAGCCCCTTCTGGCTGCCAGCTATCTGCAGACGTTGGCATTTCAAGAGCAGGGCTGCGAAAGGAGCCTAGCAGGTACACCATCTTTCCCAGGCTACGTTTGAAGTTTGAGGTGGCAAGACAAGCAAGGAGCCCCATTCTCTGTGCGAGCAATGCCATGGGCAGGTGAGGCTGAGCAACAGCTTTCCAGGCTAGCCCCTTCTGGCTGCCAGCTGTCTGCAGACGTTCACATTTCAAGAGCAGGGCTGCGAAAGGAGCCTAGCAGGTACACCATCTTTCCCAGGCTACGTTTGAAGTTTGAGGTGGCAAGACAAGCAAGGAGCCCCATTCTCTGTGCGAGCACTGCCATGGGCAGATGAGGCTGAGCAACAGCTTTCCAGGCTAGCCCCTTCTGGCTGCCAGCTATCTGCAGACGTTCGCATTTCAAGAACAGTCCTGCGAAAGGAGCCTGGCTGGTACAGCATCTTTCCCAGGCTACGTTTGAAGTTTGAGGTGGCAAGACAAGCAAGCAGCCCCATTCTCTGTGCCTCTGTGCGAGCACTGCCATGGGCAGATGAGGCTGAGCAACAGCTTTCCAGGCTAGCCCCTTCTGGCTGCCAGCTATCTGCAGACGTTCGCACTTTCGGAGCAGGGTTGCGAAAGGAGCCTGGCTGGGACACCAACTTTCCCAGGCTACGTTTGAAGTTTGAGGTGGCAAGACAAGCAAGCAGCCCCATTCTCTGTGCCTCTGTGCGAGCACTGCCATGGGCAGATGAGGCTGAGCAACAGCTTTCCAGGCTAGCCCCTTCTGGCTGCCAGCTATCTGCAGACGTTAGCACTTTCGGAGCAGGGCTGCGAAAGGAGCCTGGCTGGGACACCAACTTTCCCAGGCTACGTTTGAAGTTTGAGGTGGCAAGACAAGCAAGCAGCCCCATTCTCTGTGCCTCTGTGCGAGCACTACCATGGGCAGATGAGACTGAGCATCAGCTTTCCAGGATAGCCCCTTCTGCCTGCCAGCTATCTGCAGACGTTCGCACTTTCGGATTAGGTCTGTGATAGGAGCCTGGCAGGGACACCACCATTCCCAGCATGCGTTTGAAGTTTCAAGTGGCAAGATAAGCAAGCAGCCCCATTCTCTGTGCCTCTATGCGAACAGTGCCATGGGCAGACGAGGCTGAGCAACAGCTTTCCAGGCTAGCCCCTTCTGGCTGCCAGCTATCTGCAGACGTTAGCACTTTCGGAGCCGGGCTGCGAAAGGAGCCTGGCTGGGACACCATCTTTCCCAGGCTACGTTTGAAGTTTGAGGTGGCAAGACAAGCAAGCAGCCCCATTCTCTGTGCCTCTGTGCGAGCACTACCATGGGCAGATGAGGCTGAGCAACAGCTTTCCAGGATAGCCCCTTCTGCCTGCCAGCTATCTGCAGACATTCGCACTTTCGGATTAGGGCTGTGATAGGAGCCTGGCAGGGACACCACCATTCCCAGCATGCGTTTCAAGTTTGAGGTGGCAAGACAAGCAAGCAGCCCCATTCTCTGTGCCTCTATGCGAGCACTGCCATGGGCAGATGAGGCTGAGCAACAGCTTTCCAGGCTAGCCCCTTCTGGCTGCCAGCTATCTGCAGACGTTGGCATTTCAAGAGCAGGGCTGCGAAAGGAGCCTAGCAGGTACACCATCTTTCCCAGGCTACGTTTGAAGTTTGAGGTGGCAAGACAAGCAAGGAGCCCCATTCTCTGTGCGAGCAATGCCATGGGCAGATGAGGCTGAGCAACAGCTTTCCAGGCTAGCCCCTTCTGGCTGCCAGCTGTCTGCAGACGTTCACATTTCAAGAGCAGGGCTGCGAAAGGAGCCTAGCAGGTACACCATCTTTCCCAGGCTACGTTTGAAGTTTGAGGTGGCAAGACAAGCAAGGAGCCCCATTCTCTGTGCGAGCAATGCCATGGGCAGATGAGGCTGAGCAACAGCTTTCCAGGCTAGCCCCTTCTGGCTGCCAGCTATCTGCAGACGTTCGCATTTCAAGAACAGGGCTGCGAAAGGAGCCTAGCAGGTACAGCATCTTTCCCAGGCTACGTTTGAAGTTTGAGGTGGCAAGACAAGCAAGCAGCCCCATTCTCTGTGCCTCTGTGCGAGCACTGCCATGGGCAGATGAGGCTGAGCAACAGCTTTCCAGGCTAGCCCCTTCTGCCTGCCAGCTATCTGCAGACGTTCGCACTTTCGGAGCAGGGCTGCGAAAGGAGCCTGGCTGGGACACCAACTTTCCCAGGCTACGTTTGAAGTTTGAGGTACCAAGAGAAGCAAGCAGCCCCATTCTCTGTGCATCTGTGCGAGCAGTGCCATGGGCAGATGAGACTGAGCATCAGCTTTCCAGGATAGCCCCTTCTGCCTGCCAGCTATATGCAGACGTTCGCACTTTAGGAGCAGGGCTGTGATAGGAGCCTGGCAGGGACACCACAATTCCCAGCATGCGTTTGAAGTTTCAAGTGGCAAGATAAGCAAGCAGCCCCATTCTCTGTGCCTCTATGCGAACAGTGCCATGGGCAGATGAGGCTGAGCAACAGCTTTCCAGGCTAGCCCCTTCTGGCTGCCAGCTATCTGCAGACGTTCGCACTTTCGGAGCAGGGCTGCGAAAGGAGCCTAGCAGGTATACCATCTATCCCAGGCTACGTTTGAAGTTTGAGGTGGCAAGACAAGCAAGCAGCCCCAGTCTCTGTGCCTCTGTGCGAGCAGTGCCATGGGCAGATGAGGCTGAGCAACGGCTTTGCAGGATAGTCCCTTCTGCCTGCCAGCTATCTGCAGACGTTCGCACTTTCGGAGCAGGGCTGTGACAGGAGCCTGGCAGGGACACCACCATTCCCAGCATGCGTTTGAAGTTTCAAGTGGCAAGATAAGCAAGCAGCCCCATTCTCTGTGCCTCTATGCGAGCACTGCCATGGGCAGATGAGGCTAAGCAACAGCTTTCCAGGATAGCCCCTTCTGGCTGCCAGCTATCTGCAGACATTAGCACTTTCGGAGCAGGGCTGCGAAAGGAGCCTGGCTGGGACACCATCTTTCCCAGGCTACGTTTGAAGTTTGAGGTGGCAAGACAAGCAAGCAGCCCCATTCTCTGTGCCTCTGTGCGAGCACTACCATGGGCAGATGAGGCTGAGCAACAGCTTTCCAGGATAGCCCCTTCTGCCTGCCAGCTATCTGCAGACATTCGCACTTTCGGATTAGGGCTGTGATAGGAGCCTGGCAGGGACACCACCATTCCCAGCATGCGTTTCAAGTTTGAGGTGGCAAGACAAGCAAGCAGCCCCATTCTCTGTGCCTCTATGCGAGCACTGCCATGGGCAGATGAGGCTGAGCAACAGCTTTCCAGGCTAGCCCCTTCTGGCTGCCAGCTATCTGCAGACGTTGGCATTTCAAGAGCAGGGCTGCGAAAGGAGCCTAGCAGGTACACCATCTTTCCCAGGCTACGTTTGAAGTTTGAGGTGGCAAGACAAGCAAGGAGCCCCATTCTCTGTGCGAGCAATGCCATGGGCAGGTGAGGCTGAGCAACAGCTTTCCAGGCTAGCCCCTTCTGGCTGCCAGCTGTCTGCAGACGTTCACATTTCAAGAGCAGGGCTGCGAAAGGAGCCTAGCAGGTACACCATCTTTCCCAGGCTACGTTTGAAGTTTGAGGTGGCAAGACAAGCAAGGAGCCCCATTCTCTGTGCGAGCACTGCCATGGGCAGATGAGGCTGAGCAACAGCTTTCCAGGATAGCCCCTTCTGGCTGCCAGCTATCTGCAGACGTTCGCATTTCAAGAACAGTCCTGCGAAAGGAGCCTGGCTGGTACAGCATCTTTCCCAGGCTACGTTTGAAGTTTGAGGTGGCAAGACAAGCAAGCAGCCCCATTCTCTGTGCCTCTGTGCGAGCACTGCCATGGGCAGATGAGGCTGAGCAACAGCTTTCCAGGCTAGCCCCTTCTGGCTGCCAGCTATCTGCAGACGTTCGCACTTTCGGAGCAGGGTTGCGAAAGGAGCCTGGCTGGGACACCAACTTTCCCAGGCTACGTTTGAAGTTTGAGGTGGCAAGACAAGCAAGCAGCCCCATTCTCTGTGCCTCTGTGCGAGCACTGCCATGGGCAGATGAGGCTGAGCAACAGCTTTCCAGGCTAGCCCCTTCTGGCTGCCAGCTATCTGCAGACGTTAGCACTTTCGGAGCAGGGCTGCGAAAGGAGCCTGGCTGGGACACCATCTTTCCCAGGCTACGTTTGAAGTTTGAGGTGGCAAGACAAGCAAGCAGCCCCATTCTCTGTGCCTCTGTGCGAGCACTACCATGGGCAGATGAGGCTGAGCAACAGCTTTCCAGGATAGCCCCTTCTGCCTGCCAGCTATCTGCAGACGTTCGCACTTTCGGATTAGGTCTGTGATAGGAGCCTGGCAGGGACACCACCATTCCCAGCATGCGTTTGAAGTTCCAAGTGGCAAGATAAGCAAGCAGCCCCATTCTCTGTGCCTCTATGCGAACAGTGCCATGGGCAGACGAGGCTGAGCAACAGCTTTCCAGGCTAGCCCCTTCTGGCTGCCAGCTATCTGCAGACGTTAGCACTTTCGGAGCCGGGCTGCGAAAGGAGCCTGGCTGGGACACCATCTTTCCCAGGCTACGTTTGAAGTTTGAGGTGGCAAGACAAGCAAGCAGCCCCATTCTCTGTGCCTCTGTGCGAGCACTACCATGGGCAGATGAGGCTGAGCAACAGCTTTCCAGGATAGCCCCTTCTGCCTGCCAGCTATCTGCAGACATTCGCACTTTCGGATTAGGGCTGTGATAGGAGCCTGGCAGGGACACCACCATTCCCAGCATGCGTTTCAAGTTTGAGGTGGCAAGACAAGCAAGCAGCCCCATTCTCTGTGCCTCTATGCGAGCACTGCCATGGGCAGATGAGGCTGAGCAACAGCTTTCCAGGCTAGCCCCTTCTGGCTGCCAGCTATCTGCAGACGTTCGCATTTCAAGAGCAGGGCTGCGAAAGGAGCCTAGCAGGTACACCATCTTTCCCAGGCTACGTTTGAAGTTTGAGGTGGCAAGACAAGCAAGGAGCCCCATTCTCTGTGCGAGCAATGCCATGGGCAGATGAGGCTGAGCAACAGCTTTCCAGGCTAGCCCCTTCTGGCTGCCAGCTGTCTGCAGACGTTCACATTTCAAGAGCAGGGCTGCGAAAGGAGCCTAGCAGGTACACCATCTTTCCCAGGCTACGTTTGAAGTTTGAGGTGGCAAGACAAGCAAGGAGCCCCATTCTCTGTGCGAGCAATGCCATGGGCAGATGAGGCTGAGCAACAGCTTTCCAGGCTAGCCCCTTCTGGCTGCCAGCTATCTGCAGACGTTCGCACTTTCGGAGCAGGGTTGCGAAAGGAGCCTGGCTGGGACACCAACTTTCCCAGGCTACGTTTGAAGTTTGAGGTGGCAAGACAAGCAAGCAGCCCCATTCTCTGTGCCTCTGTGCGAGCACTGCCATGGGCAGATGAGGCTGAGCAACAGCTTTCCAGGCTAGCCCCTTCTGGCTGCCAGCTATCTGCAGACGTTCGCACTTTCGGAGCAGGGCTGTGATAGGAGCCTGGCAGGGACACCACCATTCGCAGCATGCGTTTGAAGTTTGACGTGGCAAGATAAGCAAGCAGCCCGATTCTCTGTGCCTCTATGCGAACAGTGCCATGGGCAGATGAGGCTGAGCAACAGCTTTCCAGGCTAGCCCCTTCTGGCTGCCAGCTATCTGCAGACTTTCGCAGTTTCGGAGCAGGGCTGCGAAAGGAGCCTGGCTGGGACACCAACTTTCCCAGGCTACGTTTGAAGTTTGAGGTGGCAAGACAAGCAAGCAGCCCCATTCTCTGTGCCTCTGTGCGAGCACTGCCATGGGCAGATGAGGCTGAGCAACAGCTTTCCAGGCTAGCCCCTTCTGGCTGCCAGCTATCTGCAGACGTTCGCACTTTCGGAGCAGGGCTGTGAAAGGAGCCTGGCAGGGACACCACCATTCCCAGCATGCGTTTGAAGTTTCAAGTGGCAAGATAAGCAAGCAGCCCCATTCTCTGTGCCTCTATGCGAACAGTGCCATGGGCAGACGAGGCTGAGCAACAGCTTTCCAGTATAGTCCCTTCTGGCTGCCAGCTATCTGCAGACGTTCGCATTTCAAGAGCAGGACTGCGAAAGGAGCCTGGCTGGGACACCATCTTTCCCAGGCTACGTTTGAAGTTTGAGGTGGCAAGACAAGCAAGCAGCCCCATTCTCTGTGCCTGTGTGCGAGCACTGCCATGGGCAGATGAGGCTGAGCAACAGCTTTCCAGGATAGCCCCTTCTGCCTGCCAGCTATCTGCAGACATTCGCACTTTCGGAGCAGGGCTGTGATAGGAGCCTTGCAGAGACACCACCATTCCCAGCATGCGTTTGAAGTTTGAGGTGGCAAGACGAGCAAGCAGCCCCATTCTCTGTGCCTCTATGCGAACAGTGCCATGGGCAGATGAGGCTGAGCAACAGCTTTCCAGGCTAGCCCCTTCTGGCTGCCAGCTATCTGCAGACGTTCGCATTTCAAGAGCAGGGCTGCGAAAGGAGCCTAGCAGGTACACCATCTTTCCCAGGCTACGTTTGAAGTTTGAGGTGGCAAGACAAGCAAGGAGCCCCATTCTCTGTGCGAGCAATGCCATGGGCAGATGAGGCTGAGCAACAGCTTTCCAGGCTAGCCCCTTCTGGCTGCCAGCTATCTGCAGACGTTCGCATTTCAAGAGCAGGGCTGTGAAAGGAGCCTAGCAGGTACACCATCTTTCCAAGGCTACGTTTGAAGTTTGAGGTGGCAAGACAAGCAAGCAGCCCCATTCTCTGTGCCTCTGTGCGAGCACTGCCATGGGCAGATGAGGCTGAGCAACAGCTTTCCAGGCTAGCCCCTTCTGGCTGCCAGCTATCTGCAGACGTTCGCACTTTCGGAGCAGGGCTGCGAAAGGAGCCTGGCTGGGACACCAACTTTCCCAGGCTACGTTTGAAGTTTGAGGTGGCAAGAGAAGCAAGCAGCCCCATTCTCTGTGCCTCTGTGCGAGCACTGCCATGGGCAGATGAGGCTGAGCAACAGCTTTCCAGGCTAGCCCCTTCTGCCTGCCAGCTATCTGCAGACGTTCGCACTTTCGGAGCAGGGCTGCGAAAGGAGCCTGGCTGGGACACCAACTTTCCCAGGCTACGTTTGAAGTTTGAGGTGGCAAGACAAGCAAGCAGCCCCATTCTCTGTGCCTCTGTGCGAGCACTGCCATGGGCAGATGAGGCTGAGCAACAGCTTTCCAGGCTAGCCCCTTCTGGCTGCCAGCTATCTGCAGACGTTCGCACTTTCGGAGCAGGGCTGTGATAGGAGCCTGGCAGGGACACCACCATTCCCAGCATGCGTTTGAAGTTTCAAGTGGCAAGATAAGCAAGCAGCCCCATTCTCTGTGCCTCTATGCGAACAGTGCCATGGGCAGATGAGGCTGAGCAACAGCTTTCCAGGCTAGCCCCTTCTGGCTGCCAGCTATCTGCAGACGTTCGCATTTCAAGAGCAGGGCTGCGTAAGAAGCCTAGCAGGTACACCAACTTTCCCAGGATACGTTTGAAGTTTGAGGTGGCAAGACAAGCAAGCAGTCCCATTCTCTGTGCATCTATGCGAGCACTGCCATGGGCAGATGAGGCTGAGCAACAGCTTTCCAGGCTAGCCGCTTCTGGCTGCCAGCTATCTGCAGACGTTCGCATTTCAAGAGCAGGGCTGCGAAAGGAGCGTGGCTGGTACACCATCTTTCCCAGGCTACGTTTGAAGTTTGAGGTGGCAAGACAAGCAAGGAGCCCCATTCTCTGTGCCTCTGTGCGAGGACTGCCATGGGCAGATGAGGCTGAGCAACAGCTTTCCAGGATAGCCCCTTCTGGCTGCCAGCTATCTGCAGACGTTAGCACTTTCGGAGCAGGGCTGCGAAAGGAGCCTGGCTGGGACACCATCTTTCCCAGGCTACGTTTGAAGTTTGAGGTGGCAAGACAAGCAAGCAGCCCCATTCTCTGTGCCTCTGTGCGAGCACTACCATGGGCAGATGAGGCTGAGCAACAGCTTTCCAGGATAGCCCCTTCTGCCTGCCAGCTATCTGCAGACATTCGCACTTTCGGATTAGGGCTGTGATAGGAGCCTGGCAGGGACACCACCATTCCCAGCATGCGTTTCAAGTTTGAGGTGGCAAGACAAGCAAGCAGCCCCATTCTCTGTGCCTCTATGCGAGCACTGCCATGGGCAGATGAGGCTGAGCAACAGCTTTCCAGGCTAGCCCCTTCTGGCTGCCAGCTATCTGCAGACGTTCGCACTTCAAGAGCAGGGCTGCGAAAGGAGCCTAGCAGGTACACCATCTTTCCCATGCTACGTTTGAAGTTTGAGGTGGCAAGACAAGCAAGGAGCCCCATTCTCTGTGCGAGCAATGCCATGGGCAGATGAGGCTGAGCAACAGCTTTCCAGGCTAGCCGCTTCTGGCTGCCAGCTGTCTGCAGACGTTCACATTTCAAGAGCAGGGCTGCGAAAGGAGCCTAGCAGGTACACCATCTTTCCCAGGCTACGTTTGAAGTTTGAGGTGGCAAGACAAGCAAGCAGCCCCATTCTCTGTGCCTCTGTGCGAGCACTGCCATGGGCAGATGAGGCTGAGCAACAGCTTTCCAGGCTAGCCCCTTCTGGCTGCCAGCTATCTGCAGACGTTCGCATTTCAAGAGCAGGGCTGCGAAAGGAGCCTAGCAGGTACACCATCTTTCCCAGGCTACGTCTGAAGTTTGAGGTGGCAAGACAAGCAAGCAGCCCCATTCTCTGTGCGAGCAATGCCATGGGCAGATGAGGCTGAGCAACAGCTTTCCAGGATAGCCCCTTCTGCCTGCCAGCTATCTGCAGACATTCGCACTTTCGGATTAGGGCTGTGATAGGAGCCTGGCAGGGACACCACCATTCCCAGCATGCGTTTGAAGTTTCAAGTGGCAAGATAAGCAAGCAGCCCCATTCTCTGTGCCTCTATGCGAACAGTGCCATGGGCAGATGAGGCTGAGCAACAGCTTTCCAGGCTAGCCCCTTCTGGCTGCCAGCTATCTGCAGACGTTCGCATTTCAAGAGCAGGGCTGCGAAAGGAGAATGGCTGGGACACCAACTTTCCCAGGCTACGTTTGAAGTTTTAGTTGGCAAGACAAGCAAGGAGCGCCATTCTCTGTGCCTCTGTGCGAGGACTGCCATGGGCAGATGAGGCTGAGCAACAGCTTTCCAGGATAGCCCCTTCTGACTGCCAGCTATCTGCAGACGTTAGCACTTTCGGAGCTGGGCTGCGAAAGGAGCCTGGCTGGGACACCATCTTTCCCAGGCTACGTTTGAAGTTTGAGGTGGCAAGACAAGCAAGCAGCCCCATTCTCTGTGCCTCTGTGCGAGCACTGCCATGGGCAGATGAGGCTGAGCAACAGCTTTCCAGGCTAGCCCCTTCTGGCTGCCAGCTATCTGCAGACGTTCGCACTTTCGGAGCAGGGCTGCGAAAGGAGCCTGGCTGGGACACCAACTTTCCCAGGCTACTTTTGAAGTTTGAGGTGGCAAGAGAAGCAAGCAGCCCCATTCTCTGTGCATCTGTGCGAGCAGTGCCATGGGCAGATGAGGCTGAGCAACAGCTTTCCAGGATAGCCCCTTCTGCCTGCCAGCTATATGCAGACATTCGCACTTTCGGAGCAGGGCTGTGATAGGAGCCTGGAAGGGACACCACCATTCCCAGCATGCGTTTGAAGTTTCAAGTGGTAACATAAGCAAGCAGCCCCATTCTCTGTGCCTCTATGCGAACAGTGCCATGGGCAGATGAGGCTGAGCAACAGCTTTCCAGGCTAGCCCCTTCTGGCTGCCAGCTATCTGCAGACGTTCGCACTTTCGGAGCAGGGCTGCGAAAGGAGCCTAGCAGATACACCATCTTTCCCAGGCTACGTTTGAAGTTTGAGGTGGCAAGACAAGCAAGCAGCCCCATTCTCTGTGCCTGTGTGCGAGCAGTGCCATGGGCAGATGAGGCTGAGCAACGGCTTTGCAGGATAGCCCCTTCTGCCTGCCAGCTATCTGCAGACGTTCGCACTTTCGGAGCAGGGCTGTGATAGGAGCCTGGCAGGGACACCACCATTCCCAGCATGCGTTTGAAGTTTCAAGTGGCAAGATAAGCAAGCAGCCCCATTCTCTGTGCCTCTATGCGAACAGTGCCATGGGCAGATGAGGCTGAGCAACAGCTTTCCAGGATAGTCCCTTCTGGCTGCCAGCTATCTGCAGACGTTCGCATTTCAAGAGCAGGACTGCGAAAGGAGCCTAGCAGGTACACCATCTTTCCCAGGCTACGTTTGAAGTTTGAGGTGGCAAGACAAGCAAGCAGCCCCATTCTCTGTGCCTCTGTGCGAGCACTGCCATGGGCAGATGAGGCTGAGCAACAGCTTTCCAGGCTAGCCCCTTCTGGCTGCCAGCTATCTGCAGACGTTCGCATTTCAAGAGCAGGGCTGCGAAAGGAGCCTAGCAGGTACACCATCTTTCCCAGGCTACGTTTGAAGTTTGAGGTGGCAAGACAAGCAAGCAGCCCCATTCTCTGTGCGAGCAATGCCATGGGCAGATGAGGCTGAGCAACAGCTTTCCAGGCTAGCCGCTTCTGGCTGCCAGCTGTCTGCAGACGTTCACATTTCAAGAGCAGGGCTGCGAAAGGAGCCTAGCAGGTACACCATCTTTCCCAGGCTACGTTTGAAGTTTGAGGTGGCAAGACAAGCAAGCAGCCCCATTCTCTGTGCCTCTGTGCGAGCACTGCCATGGGCAGATGAGGCTGAGCAACAGCTTTCCAGGCTAGCCCCTTCTGCCTGCCAGCTATCTGCAGACGTTCGCATTTCAAGAGCAGGGCTGCGAAAGGAGCCTAGCAGGCACACCATCTTTCCCAGGCTACGTTTGAAGTTTGAGGTGGCAAGACAAGCAAGGAGCCCCATTCTCTGTGCGAGCAATGCCATGGGCAGATGAGGCTGAGCAACAGCTTTCCAGGCTAGCCCCTTCTGGCTGCCAGCTATCTGCAGACGTTCGCATTTCAAGAGCAGGGCTGCGAAAGGAGCCTGACTGGTACACCATCTTTCCCAGGTTACGTTTGAAGTTTGAGGTGGCAAGACAAGCAAGCAGCCCCATTCTCTGTGCCTCTGTGCGAGCACTGCCATGGGCAGATGAGGCTGAGCAACAGCTTTCCAGGCTAGCCCCTTCTGGCTGCCAGCTATCTGCAGACGTTAGCACTTTCGGAGCCGGGCTGCGAAAGGAGCCTGGCTGGGACACCATCTTTCCCAGGCTACGTTTGAAGTTTGAGGTGGCAAGACAAGCAAGCAGCCCCATTCTCTGTGCATCTGTGCGAGCACTGCCATGGGCAGATGAGGCTGAGCAACAGCTTTCCAGGCTAGCCCCTTCTGGCTGCCAGCTATCTGCAGACGTTCGCACTTTCGGAGCAGGGCTGCGAAAGGAGCCTGGCTGGGACACCACCATTCCCAGCATGCGTTTGAAGTTTGAGGTGGCAAGAGAAGCAAGCAGCCCCATTCTCTGTGCATCTGTGCGAGCAGTGCCATGGGCAGATGAGACTGAGCATCAGCTTTCCAGGATAGCCCCTTCTGCCTGCCAGCTATATGCAGACGTTCACACTTTCGGAGCAGGGCTGTGATAGGAGCCTGGCAGGGACACCACAATTCCCAGCATGCGTTTGAAGTTTCAAGTGGTAAGATAAGCAAGCAGCCCCATTCTCTGTGCCTCTATGCGAACAGTGCCATGGGCAGATGAGGCTGAGCAACAGCTTTCCAGGCTAGCCCCTTCTGGCTGCCAGCTATCTGCAGACGTTCGCACTTTCGGAGCAGGGCTGCGAAAGGAGCCTAGCAGGTACACCATCTTTCCCAGGCTACGTTTGAAGTTTGAGGTGGCAAGACAAGCAAGCAGCCCCATTCTCTGTGCCTCTGTGCGAGCACTGCCATGGGCAGATGAGGCTGAGCAACGGCTTTGCAGGATAGCCCCTTCTGCCTGCCAGCTATCTGCAGACGTTCGCACTTTCGGAGCAGGGCTGTGATAGGAGCCTGGCAGGGACACCACCATTCCCAGCATGCGTTTGAAGTTTCAAGTGGCAAGATAAGCAAGCAGCCCCATTCTCTGTGCCTCTATGCGAACAGTGCCATGGGCAGATGAGGCTGAGCAACAGCTTTCCAGGATAGTCCCTTCTGGCTGCCAGCTATCTGCAGACGTTCGCATTTCAAGAGCAGGACTGCGAAAGGAGCCTAGCAGGTACACCATCTTTCCCAGGCTACGTTTGAAGTTTGAGGTGGCAAGACAAGCAAGCAGCCCCATTCTCTGTGCCTCTGTGCGAGCACTGCCATGGGCAGATGAGGCTGAGCAACAGCTTTCCAGGCTAGCCCCTTCTGGCTGCCAGCTATCTGCAGACGTTCGCATTTCAAGAGCAGGGCTGCGAAAGGAGCCTAGCAGGTACACCATCTTTCCCAGGCTACGTTTGAAGTTTGAGGTGGCAAGACAAGCAAGCAGCCCCATTCTCTGTGCGAGCAATGCCATGGGCAGATGAGGCTGAGCAACAGCTTTCCAGGCTAGCCCCTTCTGGCTGCCAGCTATCTGCAGACGTTCGCATTTCAAGAGCAGGGCTGCGAAAGGAGCCTGGCTGGTACACCATCTTTCCCAGGCTACGTTTGAAGTTTGAGGTGGCAAGACAAGCAAGCAGCCCCATTCTCTGTGCCTCTGTGCGAGCACTGCCATGGGCAGATGAGGCTGAGCAACAGCTTTCCAGGCTAGCCCCTTCTGGCTGCCAGCTATCTGCAGACGTTAGCACTTTCGGAGCAGGGCTGCGAAAGGAGCCTGGCTGGGACACCATCTTTCCCAGGCTACGTTTGAAGTTTGAGGTGGCAAGACAAGCAAGCAGCCCCATTCTCTGTGCCTCTGTGCGAGCACTGCCATGGGCAGATGAGGCTGAGCAACAGCTTTCCAGGCTAGCCCCTTCTGGCTGCCAGCTATCTGCAGACGTTCGCACTTTCGGAGCAGGGCTGCGAAATGAGCCTGGCTGGGACACCAACTTTCCCAGGCTACGTCTGAAGTTTGAGGTGGCAAGAGAAGCAAGCAGCCCCATTCTCTGTGCATCTGTGCGAGCAGTGCCATGGGCAGATGAGACTGAGCATCAGCTTTCCAGGATAGCCCCTTCTGCCTGCCAGCTATATGCAGACGTTCGCACTTTAGGAGCAGGGCTGTGATAGGAGCCTGGCAGGGACACCACAATTCCCAGCATGCGTTTGAAGTTTCAAGTGGTAAGATAAGCAAGCAGCCCCATTCTCTGTGCCTCTATGCGAACAGTGCCATGGACAGATGAGGCTGAGCAACAGCTTTCCAGGCTAGCCCCTTCTGGCTGCCAGCTATCTGCAGACGTTCGCACTTTCGGAGCAGGGCTGCAAAAGGAGCCTAGCAGGTACACCATCTTTCCCAGGCTACGTTTGAAGTTTGAGGTGGCAAGACAAGCAAGCAGCCCCATTCTCTGTGCCTGTGTGCGAGCAGTGCCATGGGCAGATGAGGCTGAGCAACGGCTTTGCAGGATAGCCCCTTCTGCCTGCCAGCTATCTGCAGACGTTCGCACTTTCGGAGCAGGGCTGTGATAGGAGCCTGGCAGGGACACCACCATTCCCAGCATGCGTTTGAAGTTTCAAGTGGCAAGATAAGCAAGCAGCCCCATTCTCTGTGCCTCTATGCGAACAGTGCCATGGGCAGATGAGGCTGAGAAACAGCTTTCAAGGATAGTCCCTTCTGGCTGCCAGCTATCTGCAGACGTTCGCATTTCAAGAGCAGGACTGCGAAAGGAGCCTAGCAGGTACACCATCTTTCCCAGGCTACGTTTGAAGTTTGAGGTGGCAAGACAAGCAAGCAGCCCCATTCTCTGTGCCTCTGTGCGAGCCCTGCCATGGGCAGATGAGGCTGAGCAACAGCTTTCCAGGCTAGCCCCTTCTGGCTGCCAGCTATCTGCAGACGTTCGCATTTCAAGAGCAGGGCTGCGAAAGGAGCCTAGCAGGTACACCATCTTTCCCAGGCTACGTTTGAAGTTTGAGGTGGCAAGACAAGCAAGCAGCCCCATTCTCTGTGCGAGCAATGCCATGGGCAGATGAGGCTGAGCAACAGCTTTCCAGGCTAGCCCCTTCTGGCTGCCAGCTGTCTGCAGACGTTCACATTTCAAGAGCAGGGCTGCGAAAGGAGCCTAGCAGGTACACCATCTTTCCCAGGCTACGTTTGAAGTTTGAGGTGGCAAGACAAGCAAGCAGCCCCATTCTCTGTGCCTCTGTGCGAGCACTGCCATGGGCAGATGAGGCTGAGCAACAGCTTTGCAGGCTAGCCCCTTCTGGATGCCAGCTATCTGCAGACGTTCGCACTTTCGGAGCAGGGCTGTGAAAGGAGCCTGGCTGGGACACCAACTTTCCCAGGCTACGTTTGAATTTTTAGTTGGCAAGACAAGCAAGGAGCCCCATTCTCTGTGCCTCTGTGCGAGGACTGCCATGGGCAGATGAGGCTGAGCAACAGCTTTCCAGGCTAGCCCCTTCTGGCTGCCAGCTATCTGCAGACGTTCGCACTTTCGGAGCAGGGCTGCGAAAGGAGCCTGGCTGGGACACCAACTTTCCCAGGCTACGTTTGAAGTTTGAGGTGGCACGACAAGCAAGCAGCCCCATTCTCTGTGCCTCTGTGCGAGCACTGCCATGGGCAGATGAGGCTGAGCAACGGCTTTCCAGGCTAGCCCCTTCTGCCTGCCAGCTATCTGCAGACGTTCGCACTTTCGGAGCAGGGCTGTGATAGGAGCATGGCAGGGACACCACCATTCCCAGTATGCGTTTGAAGTTTCAAGTGGCAAGATAAGCAAGCAGCCCCATTCTCTGTGCCTCTATGCGAACAGTGCCATGGGCAGATGAGGCTGAGCAACAGCTTTCCAGGCTAGCCCCTTCTGGCTGCCAGCTATCTGCAGACGTTCGCATTTCAAGAGCAGGGCTGCGAAAGGAGCCTGGCTGGGACACCAACTTTCCCAGGCTACGTTTGAAGTTTGAGGTGGCAAGACAAGCAAGCAGCCCCATTCTCTGTGCCTCTGTGCGAGGACTGCCATGGGCAGATGAGGCTGAGCAACAGCTTTCCAGGCTAGCCCCTTCTGGCTGCCAGCTATCTGCAGACGTTAGCACTTTCGGAGCAGGGCTGCAAAAGGAGCCTGGCTGGGACACCATCTTTCCCAGGCTACGTTTGAAGTTTGAGGTGGCAAGACAAGCAAGCAGCCCCATTCTCTGTGCCTTTGTGCGAGCACTACCATGGGCAGATGAGGCTGAGCAACAGCTTTCCAGGATAGCCCCTTCTGCCTGCCAGCTATCTGCAGACATTCGCACTTTCGGATTAGGGCTGTAATAGGAGCCTGGCAGGGACACCACCATTCCCAGCATGCGTTTCAAGTTTGAGGTGGCAAGACAAGCAAGCAGCCCCATTCTCTGTGTCTCTATGCGAGCACTGCCATGGGCAGATGAGGCTGAGCAACAGCTTTCCAGGCTAGCCCCTTCTGGCTGCCAGCTATCTGCAGACGTTAGCACTTTCGGAGCAGGGCTGCGAAAGGAGCCTGGCTGGGACACCATCTTTCCCAGGCTACGTTTGCAGTTTGAGGTGGCAAGACAAGCAACCAGCCCCATTCTCTGTGCCTCTGTGCGAGCAGTGCCATGGGCAGATGAGGCTGAGCAACAGCTTTCCAGGCTAGCCCCTTCTGGCTGCCAGCTATCTGCAGACGTTCGCATTTCAAGAGCAGGGCTGCGAAAGGAGCCTAGCAGGTACACCATCTTTCCCAGGCTACGTTTGAAGTTTGAGGTGGCAAGACAAGCAAGGAGCCCCATTCTCTGTGCCTCTGTGCGAGCACTGCCATGGGCAGATGAGGCTGAGCAACAGCTTTCCAGGCTAGCCCCTTCTGGCTGCCAGCTATCTGCAGACGTTCGCACTTTCGGAGCAGGGCTGCGAAAGGAGCCTGGCTGGGACACCAACTTTCCCAGGCTACGTTTGAAGTTTGAGGTGGCAAGAGAAGCAAGCAGCCCCATTCTCTGTGCATCTGTGCGAGCAGTGCCATGGGCAGATGAGACTGAGCATCAGCTTTCCAGGATAGCCCCTTCTGCCTGCCAGCTATATGCAGACGTTCGCACTTTCGGAGCAGGGCTGTGATAGGAGCCTGGCAGGGACACCACAATTCCCAGCATGCGTTTGAAGTTTCAAGTGGCAAGATAAGCAAGCAGCCCCATTCTCTGTGCCTCTATGCGAACAGTGCCATGGGCAGATGAGGCTGAGCAACAGCTTTCCAGGCTAGCCCCTTCTGGCTGCCAGCTATCTGCAGACGTTCGCACTTTCGGAGCAGGGCTGCGAAAGGAGCCTAGCAGGTACACCATCTTTCCCAGGCTACGTTTGAAGTTTGAGGTGGCAAGACAAGCAAGCAGCCCCATTCTCTGTGCCTCTGTGCGAGCACTGCCATGGGCAGATGAGGCTGAGCAACGGCTTTGCAGGATAGCCCCTTCTGGCTGCCAGCTATCTGCAGACGTTCGCACTTTCGGAGCAGGGCTGTGACAGGAGCCTGGCAGGGACACCACCATTCCCAGCATGCGTTTGAAGTTTCAAGTGGCAAGATAAGCAAGCAGCCCCATTCTCTGTGCCTCTATGCGAACAGTGCCATGGGCAGATGAGGCTGAGCAACAGCTTTCCAGGATAGTCCCTTCTGGCTGCCAGCTATCTGCAGACGTTCGCATTTCAAGAGCAGGACTGCGAAAGGAGCCTAGCTGGTACACCATCTTTCCCAGGCTACGTTTGAAGTTTGAGGTGGCAAGACAAGCAAGCAGCCCCATTCTCTGTGCCTCTGTGCGAGCACTGCCATGGGCAGATGAGGCTGAGCAACAGCTTTCCAGGCTAGCCCCTTCTGGCTGCCAGCTATCTGCAGACGTTCGCATTTCAAGAGCAGGGCTGCGAAAGGAGCCTAGCAGGTACACCATCTTTCCCAGGCTACGTTTGAAGTTTGAGGTGGCAAGACAAGCAAGGAGCCCCATTCTCTGTGCGAGCAATGCCATGGGCAGATGAGGCTGAGCAACAGCTTTCCAGGCTAGCCCCTTCTGGCTGCCAGCTATCTGCAGACGTTCGCATTTCAAGAGCAGGGCTGCGAAAGGAGCCTAGCAGGTACAGCATCTTTCTCAGGCTACGTTTGAAGTTTGAGGTGGCAAGACAAGCAAGCAGCCCCATTCTCTGTGCCTCTGTGCGAGCACTGCCATGGGCAGATGAGGCTGAGCAACAGCTTTCCAGGCTAGCCCCTTCTGGCTGCCAGCTATCTGCAGACGTTCGCACTTTCGGAGCAGGGCTGCGAAAGGAGCCTGGCAGGGACACCACAATTCCCAGCATGCGTTTGAAGTTTCAAGTGGCAAGATAAGCAAGCAGCCCCATTCTCTGTGCCTCTATGCGAACAGTGCCATGGGCAGATGAGGCTGAGCAACAGCTTTCCAGGCTAGCCCCTTCTGGCTGCCAGCTATCTGCAGACGTTCGCATTTCAAGAGCAGGGCTGCGAAAGGAGCCTGGCTGGGACACCAACTTTCCCAGGCTACGTTTGAAGTTTTAGTTGGCAAGACAAGCAAGGAGCGCCATTCTCTGTGCCTCTGTGCAAGCACTGCCATGGGCATATGAGGCTTAGCAACAGCTTTCCAGGCTAGCCCCTTCTGGCTGCCAGCTATCTGCAGACGTTCGCACTTTCGGAGCAGGGCTACGAAAGGAGCCTGGCTGGGACACCAACTTTCCCAGGCTACGTTTGAAGTTTGAGGTGGCAAGACAAGCAAGGAGCCCCATTCTCTGTGCCTCTGTGCGAGGACTGCCATGGGCAGATGAGGCTGAGCAACAGCTTTCCAGGCTAGCCCCTTCTGGCTGCCAGCTATCTGCAGACGTTAGCACTTTTGGAGCAGGGCTGCAAAAGGAGCCTGGCTGGGACACCATCTTTCCCAGGCTACGTTTGAAGTTTGAGGTGGCAAGACAAGCAAGCAGCCCCATTCTCTGTGCCTTTGTGCGAGCACTACCATGGGCAGATGAGGCTGAGCAACAGCTTTCCAGGATAGCCCCTTCTGGCTGCCAGCTATCTGCAGACATTCGCACTTTCGGATTAGGGCTGTGATAGGAGCCTGGCAGGGACACCACCATTCCCAGCATGCGTTTCAAGTTTGAGGTGGCAAGACAAGCAAGCAGCCCCATTCTCTGTGCCTCTATGCGAGCACTGCCATGGGCAGATGAGGCTGAGCAACAGCTTTCCAGGCTAGCCCCTTCTGGCTGCCAGCTATCTGCAGACGTTAGCACTTTCGGAGCAGGGCTGCGAAAGGAGCCTGGCTGGGACACCATCTTTCCCAGGCTACGTTTGCAGTTTGAGGTGGCAAGACAAGCAACCAGCCCCATTCTCTGTGCCTCTGTGCGAGCAGTGCCATGGGCAGATGAGGCTGAGCAACAGCTTTCCAGGCTAGCCCCTTCTGGCTGCCAGCTATCTGCAGACGTTCGCATTTCAAGAGCAGGGCTGCGAAAGGAGCCTAGCAGGTACACCATCTTTCCCAGGCTACGTTTGAAGTTTGAGGTGGCAAGACAAGCAAGGAGCCCCATTCTCTGTGCCTCTGTGCGAGCACTGCCATGGGCAGATGAGGCTGAGCAACAGCTTTCCAGGATAGCCCCTTCTGGCTGCCAGCTATCTGCAGACGTTCGCACTTTCGGAGCAGGGCTGCGAAAGGAGCCTGGCTGGGACACCAACTTTCCCAGGCTACGTTTGAAGTTTGAGGTGGCAAGAGAAGCAAGCAGCCCCATTCTCTGTGCATCTGTGCGAGCAGTGCCATGGGCAGATGAGACTGAGCATCAGCTTTCCAGGATAGCCCCTTCTGCCTGCCAGCTATATGCAGACGTTCGCACTTTCGGAGCAGGGCTGTGATAGGAGCCTGGCAGGGACACCACAATTCCCAGCATGCGTTTGAAGTTTCAAGTGGCAAGATAAGCAAGCAGCCCCATTCTCTGTGCCTCTATGCGAACAGTGCCATGGGCAGATGAGGCTGAGCAACAGCTTTCCAGGCTAGCCCCTTCTGGCTGCCAGCTATCTGCAGACGTTCGCACTTTCGGAGCAGGGCTGCGAAAGGAGCCTAGCAGGTACACCATCTTTCCCAGGCTACGTTTGAAGTTTGAGGTGGCAAGACAAGCAAGCAGCCCCATTCTCTGTGCCTCTGTGCGAGCACTGCCATGGGCAGATGAGGCTGAGCAACGGCTTTGCAGGATAGCCCCTTCTGGCTGCCAGCTATCTGCAGACGTTCGCACTTTCGGATTAGGGCTGTGACAGGAGCCTGGCAGGGACACCACCATTCCCAGCATGCGTTTGAAGTTTCAAGTGGCAAGATAAGCAAGCAGCCCCATTCTCTGTGCCTCTATGCGAACAGTGCCATGGGCAGATGAGGCTGAGCAACAGCTTTCCAGGATAGTCCCTTCTGGCTGCCAGCTATCTGCAGACGTTCGCATTTCAAGAGCAGGACTGCGAAAGGAGCCTAGCTGGTACACCATCTTTCCCAGGCTACGTTTGAAGTTTGAGGTGGCAAGACAAGCAAGCAGCCCCATTCTCTGTGCCTCTGTGCGAGCACTGCCATGGGCAGATGAGGCTGAGCAACAGCTTTCCAGGCTAGCCCCTTCTGGCTGCCAGCTATCTGCAGACGTTCGCATTTCAAGAGCAGGGCTGCGAAAGGAGCCTAGCAGGTACACCATCTTTCCCAGGCTACGTTTGAAGTTTGAGGTGGCAAGACAAGCAAGGAGCCCCATTCTCTGTGCGAGCAATGCCATGGGCAGATGAGGCTGAGCAACAGCTTTCCAGGCTAGCCCCTTCTGGCTGCCAGCTATCTGCAGACGTTCGCATTTCAAGAGCAGGGCTGCGAAAGGCGCCTAGCAGGTACAGCATCTTTCTCAGGCTACGTTTGAAGTTTGAGGTGGCAAGACAAGCAAGCAGCCCCATTCTCTGTGCCTCTGTGCGAGCACTGCCATGGGCAGATGAGGCTGAGCAACAGCTTTCCAGGCTAGCCCCTTCTGGCTGCCAGCTATCTGCAGACGTTCGCACTTTCGGAGCAGGGCTGCGAAAGGAGCCTGGCAGGGACACCACAATTCCCAGCATGCGTTTGAAGTTTCAAGTGGCAAGATAAGCAAGCAGCCCCATTCTCCGTGCCTCTATGCGAACAGTGCCATGGGCAGATGAGGCTGAGCAACAGCTTTCCAGGCTAGCCCCTTCTGGCTGCCAGCTATCTGCAGACGTTCGCATTTCAAGAGCAGGGCTGCGAAAGGAGCCTGGCTGGGACACCAACTTTCCCAGGCTACGTTTGAAGTTTTAGTTGGCAAGACAAGCAAGGAGCGCCATTCTCTGTGCCTCTGTGCAAGCACTGCCATGGGCATATGAGGCTTAGCAACAGCTTTCCAGGCTAGCCCCTTCTGGCTGCCAGCTATCTGCAGACGTTCGCACTTTCGGAGCAGGGCTACGAAAGGAGCCTGGCTGGGACACCAACTTTCCCAGGCTACGTTTGAAGTTTGAGGTGGCAAGACAAGCAAGGAGCCCCATTCTCTGTGCCTCTGTGCGAGGACTGCCATGGGCAGATGAGGCTGAGCAACAGCTTTCCAGGCTAGCCCCTTCTGGCTGCCAGCTATCTGCAGACGTTAGCACTTTTGGAGCAGGGCTGCAAAAGGAGCCTGGCTGGGACACCATCTTTCCCAGGCTACGTTTGAAGTTTGAGGTGGCAAGACAAGCAAGCAGCCCCATTCTCTGTGCCTTTGTGCGAGCACTACCATGGGCAGATGAGGCTGAGCAACAGCTTTCCAGGATAGCCCCTTCTGGCTGCCAGCTATCTGCAGACATTCGCACTTTCGGATTAGGGCTGTGATAGGAGCCTGGCAGGGACACCACCATTCCCAGCATGCGTTTCAAGTTTGAGGTGGCAAGACAAGCAAGCAGCCCCATTCTCTGTGCCTCTATGCGAGCACTGCCATGGGCAGATGAGGCTGAGCAACAGCTTTCCAGGCTAGCCCCTTCTGGCTGCCAGCTATCTGCAGACGTTAGCACTTTCGGAGCAGGGCTGCGAAAGGAGCCTGGCTGGGACACCATCTTTCCCAGGCTACGTTTGCAGTTTGAGGTGGCAAGACAAGCAACCAGCCCCATTCTCTGTGCCTCTGTGCGAGCAGTGCCATGGGCAGATGAGGCTGAGCAACAGCTTTCCAGGCTAGCCCCTTCTGCCTGCCAGCTATCTGCAGACGTTCGCATTTCAAGAGCAGGGCTGCGAAAGGAGCCTAGCAGGTACACCATCTTTCCCAGGCTACGTTTGAAGTTTGAGGTGGCAAGACAAGCAAGGAGCCCCATTCTCTGTGCCTCTGTGCGAGCACTGCCATGGGCAGATGAGGCTGAGCAACAGCTTTCCAGGCTAGCCCCTTCTGGCTGCCAGCTATCTGCAGACGTTCGCACTTTCGGAGCAGGGCTGCGAAAGGAGCCTGGCTGGGACACCAACTTTCCCAGGCTACGTTTGAAGTTTGAGGTGGCAAGAGAAGCAAGCAGCCCCATTCTCTGTGCATCTGTGCGAGCAGTGCCATGGGCAGATGAGACTGAGCATCAGCTTTCCAGGATAGCCCCTTCTGCCTGCCAGCTATATGCAGACGTTCGCACTTTCGGAGCAGGGCTGTGATAGGAGCCTGGCAGGGACACCACAATTCCCAGCATGCGTTTGAAGTTTCAAGTGGCAAGATAAGCAAGCAGCCCCATTCTCTGTGCCTCTATGCGAACAGTGCCATGGGCAGATGAGGCTGAGCAACAGCTTTCCAGGCTAGCCCCTTCTGGCTGCCAGCTATCTGCAGACGTTCGCACTTTCGGAGCAGGGCTGCGAAAGGAGCCTAGCAGGTACACCATCTTTCCCAGGCTACGTTTGAAGTTTGAGGTGGCAAGACAAGCAAGCAGCCCCATTCTCTGTGCCTCTGTGCGAGCACTGCCATGGGCAGATGAGGCTGAGCAACGGCTTTGCAGGATAGCCCCTTCTGGCTGCCAGCTATCTGCAGACGTTCGCACTTTCGGAGCAGGGCTGTGACAGGAGCCTGGCAGGGACACCACCATTCCCAGCATGCGTTTGAAGTTTCAAGTGGCAAGATAAGCAAGCAGACCCATTCTCTGTGCCTCTATGCGAACAGTGCCATGGGCAGATGAGGCTGAGCAACAGCTTTCCAGGATAGTCCCTTCTGGCTGCCAGCTATCTGCAGACGTTCGCATTTCAAGAGCAGGACTGCGAAAGGAGCCTAGCAGGTACACCATCTTTCCCAGGCTACGTTTGAAGTTTGAGGTGGCAAGACAAGCAAGCAGCCCCATTCTCTGTGCCTCTGTGCGAGCACTGCCATGGGCAGATGAGGCTGAGCAACAGCTTTCCAGGCTAGCCCCTTCTGGCTGCCAGCTATCTGCAGACGTTCGCATTTCAAGAGCAGGGCTGCGAAAGGAGCCTAGCAGGTACACCATCTTTCCCAGGCTACGTTTGAAGTTTGAGGTGGCAAGACAAGCAAGCAGCCCCATTCTCTGTGCGAGCAATGCCATGGGCAGATGAGGCTGAGCAACAGCTTTCCAGGCTAGCCCCTTCTGGCTGCCAGCTATCTGCAGACGTTCGCATTTCAAGAGCAGGGCTGCGAAAGGAGCCTAGCAGGTACACCATCTTTCCCAGGCTACGTTTGAAGTTTGAGGTGGCAAGACAAGCAAGCAGCCCCATTCTCTGTGCCTCTGTGCGAGCACTGCCATGGGCAGATGAGGCTGAGCAACAGCTTTCCAGGCTAGCCCCTTCTGGCTGCCAGCTATCTGCAGACGTTCGCACTTTCGGAGCAGGGCTGCGAAAGGAGCCTGGCTGGTACACCATCTTTCCCAGGCTACGTTTGAAGTTTGAGGTGGAAAGACAAGCAAGCAGCCCCATTCTCTGTGCCTCTGTGCGAGCACTGCCATGGGCAGATGAGGCTGAGCGACAGCTTTCCAGGATAGCCCCTTCTGCCTGCCAGCTATCTGCAGACATTCGCACTTTCGGAGCAGGGCTGTGAAAGGAGCCTTGCAGGGACACCACAATTCCCAGCATGCGTTTGAAGTTTCAAGTGGCAAGATAAGCAAGCAGCCCCATTCTCTGTGCCTCTATGCGAACAGTGCCATGGGCAGACGAGGCTGAGCAACAGCTTTCCAGGCTAGCCCCTTCTGCCTGCCAGCTATCTGCAGACGTTAGCACTTTCGGAGCCGGGCTGCGAAAGGAGCCTGGCTGGGACACCATCTTTCCCAGGCTACGTTTGAAGTTTGAGGTGACAAGACAAGCAAGCAGCCCCATTCTCTGTGCCTCTATGCGAGCACTGCCATGGGCAGATGAGGCTGAGCAACAGCTTTCCAGGATAGCCCCTTCTGCCTGCCAGCTATCTGCAGACATTCGCACTTTCGGAGCAGGGCTGTGATAGGAGCCTGGCAGGGACACCACCATTCCCAGCATGCGTTTGAAGTTTGAGGTGGCAAGACAAGCAAGCAGCCCCATTCTCTGTGCCTCTATGCGAACAGTACCATGGGCAGATGAGGCTGAGCAACAGCTTTCCAGGCTAGCCCCTTCTGCCTGCCAGCTATCTGCAGACGTTCGCATTTCAAGAGCAGGGCTGCGAAAGGAGCCTAGCAGGTACACCATCTTTCCCAGGCTACGTTTGAAGTTTGAGGTGGCAAGACAAGCAAGGAGCCCCATTCTCTGTGCGAGCAATGCCATGGGCAGATGAGGCTGAGCAACAGCTTTCCAGGCTAGCCCCTTCTGGCTGCCAGCTATCTGCAGACGTTCGCATTTGAAGAGCAGGGCTGCGAAAGGAGCCTAGCAGGTACAGCATCTTTCCCAGGCTACGTTTGAAGTTTGAGGTGGCAAGACAAGCAAGCAGCCCCATTCTCTGTGCCTCTGTGCGAGCACTGCCATGGGCAGATGAGGCTGAGCAACAGCTTTCCAGGCTAGCCCCTTCTGGCTGCCAGCTATCTGCAGACGTTCGCACTTTCGGAGCAGGGCTGCGAAAGGACCCTGGCTGGGACACCATCTTTCCCAGGCTACGTTTGAAGTTTGAGGTGGCAAGAGAAGCAAGCAGCCCCATTCTCTGTGCATCTGTGCGAGCAGTGCCATGGGCAGATGAGACTGAGCATCAGCTTTCCAGGATAGCCCCTTCTGCCTGCCAGCTATATGCAGACGTTCGCACTTTCGGAGCAGGGCTGTGATAGGAGCCTGGCAGGGACACCACATTTCCCAGCATGCGTTTGAAGTTTCAAGTGGCAAGATAAGCAAGCAGCCCCATTCTCTGTGCCTCTATGCGAACAGTGCCATGGGCAGATGAGTCTGAGCAACGGCTTTCCTGAGATAGTCCCTTCTGGCTGCCAGCTATCTGCAGACGTTCGCATTTCAAGAGCAGGGCTGCGAAAGGAGCCTAGCAGGTACACCATCTTTCCCAGGCTACGTTTGAAGTTTGAGGTGGCAAGACAAGCAAGCAGCCCCATTCTCTGTGCCTCTGTGCGAGCACTGCCATGGGCAGATGAGGCTGAGCAACAGCTTTCCAGGCTAGCCCCTTCTGGCTGCCAGCTATCTGCAGACGTTCGCACTTTCGGAGCAGGGCTGCGAAAGGAGCCTAGCAGGTACACCCTCTTTCCCAGGCTACGTTTGAAGTTTGAGGTGGCAAGACAAGCAAGAAGCCCCATTCTCTGTGCGAGCAATGCCATGGGCAGATGAGGCTGAGCAACAGCTTTCCAGGCTAGCCCCTTCTGGCTGCCACCTATCTGCAGACGTTCGCATTTCAAGAGCAGGGCTGCTAAAGGAGCCTGGCTGTTACACCATCTTTCCCAGGCTACGTTTGAAGTTTGAGGTGGCAAGACAAGCAAGCAGCCCCATTCTCTGTGCCTCTGTGCGAGCACTGCCATGGGCAGATGAGGCTGAGCAACAGCTTTCCAGGCTAGCCCCTTCTGGCTGCCAGCTATCTGCAGACGTTCGCACTTTCGGAGCAGGGCTGCGAAAGGAGCCTGGCTGGGACACCAACTTTCCCAGGCTACGTTTGAAGTTTGAGGTGGCAAGACAAGCAAGCAGCCCCATTCTCTGTGCCTCTGTGCGAGCACTGCCATGGGCAGATGAGGCTGAGCAACAGCTTTCCAGGCTAGCCCCTTCTGGCTGCCAGCTATCTGCAGACGTTCGCACTTTCGGAGCAGGGCTGTGGTAGGAGCCTGGCAGGGACACCACCATTCGCAGCATGCGTTTGAAGTTTCAAGTGGCAAGATAAGCAAGCAGCCCCATTCTCTGTGCCTCTATGCGAACAGTGCCATGGGCAGATGAGGCTGAGCAACAGCTTTCCAGGCTAGCCCCTTCTGGCTGCCAGCTATCTGCAGACGTTCGCAGTTTCGGAGCAGGGCTGCGAAAGGAGCCTGGCTGGGACACCAACTTTCCCAGGCTACGTTTGAAGTTTGAGGTGGCAAGACAAGCAAGCAGCCCCATTCTCTGTGCCTCTGTGCGAGCACTGCCATGGGCAGATGAGGCTGAGCAACAGCTTTCCAGGCTAGCCCCTTCTGGCTGCCAGCTATCTGCAGACGTTCGCATTTCAAGAGCAGGGCTGCGAAAGGAGCCTAGCAGGTACACCATCTTTCCCAGGCTACGTTTGAAGTTTGAGGTGGCAAGACAAGCAAGGAGCCCCATTCTCTGTGCGAGCAATGCCATGGGCAGATGAGGCTGAGCAACAGCTTTCCAGGCTAGCCCCTTCTGGCTGCCAGCTATCTGCAGACGTTCGCATTTGAAGAGCAGGGCTGCGAAAGGAGCCTAGCAGGTACAGCATCTTTCCCAGGCTACGTTTGAAGTTTGAGGTGGCAAGACAAGCAAGCAGCCCCATTCTCTGTGCCTCTGTGCGAGCACTGCCATGGGCAGATGAGGCTGAGCAACAGCTTTCCAGGCTAGCCCCTTCTGGCTGCCAGCTATCTGCAGACGTTCGCACTTTCGGAGCAGGGCTGCGAAAGGAGCCTGGCTGGGACACCATCTTTCCCAGGCTACGTTTGAAGTTTGAGGTGGCAAGAGAAGCAAGCAGCCCCATTCTCTGTGCATCTGTGCGAGCAGTGCCATGGGCAGATGAGACTGAGCATCAGCTTTCCAGGATAGCCCCTTCTGCCTGCCAGCTATATGCAGACGTTCGCACTTTCGGAGCAGGGCTGTGATAGGAGCCTGGCAGGGACACCACATTTCCCAGCATGCGTTTGAAGTTTCAAGTGGCAAGATAAGCAAGCAGCCCCATTCTCTGTGCCTCTATGCGAACAGTGCCATGGGCAGATGAGTCTGAGCAACGGCTTTCCTGAGATAGTCCCTTCTGGCTGCCAGCTATCTGCAGACGTTCGCATTTCAAGAGCAGGGCTGCGAAAGGAGCCTAGCAGGTACACCATCTTTCCCAGGCTACGTTTGAAGTTTGAGGTGGCAAGACAAGCAAGCAGCCCCATTCTCTGTGCCTCTGTGCGAGCACTGCCATGGGCAGATGAGGCTGAGCAACAGCTTTCCAGGCTAGCCCCTTCTGGCTGCCAGCTATCTGCAGACGTTCGCACTTTCGGAGCAGGGCTGCGAAAGGAGCCTAGCAGGTACACCCTCTTTCCCAGGCTACGTTTGAAGTTTGAGGTGGCAAGACAAGCAAGAAGCCCCATTCTCTGTGCGAGCAATGCCATGGGCAGATGAGGCTGAGCAACAGCTTTCCAGGCTAGCCCCTTCTGGCTGCCAGCTATCTGCAGACGTTAGCACTTTCGGAGCAGGGCTGCGAAAGGAGCCTGGCTGGGACACCATCTTTCCCAGGCTACGTTTGCAGTTTGAGGTGGCAAGACAAGCAACCAGCCCCATTCTCTGTGCCTCTGTGCGAGCAGTGCCATGGGCAGATGAGGCTGAGCAACAGCTTTCCAGGCTAGCCCCTTCTGGCTGCCAGCTATCTGCAGACGTTCGCATTTCAAGAGCAGGGCTGCGAAAGGAGCCTAGCAGGTACACCATCTTTCCCAGGCTACGTTTGAAGTTTGAGGTGGCAAGACAAGCAAGGAGCCCCATTCTCTGTGCCTCTGTGCGAGCACTGCCATGGGCAGATGAGGCTGAGCAACAGCTTTCCAGGCTAGCCCCTTCTGGCTGCCAGCTATCTGCAGACGTTCGCACTTTCGGAGCAGGGCTGCGAAAGGAGCCTGGCTGGGACACCAACTTTCCCAGGCTACGTTTGAAGTTTGAGGTGGCAAGAGAAGCAAGCAGCCCCATTCTCTGTGCATCTGTGCGAGCAGTGCCATGGGCAGATGAGACTGAGCATCAGCTTTCCAGGATAGCCCCTTCTGCCTGCCAGCTATATGCAGACGTTCGCACTTTCGGAGCAGGGCTGTGATAGGAGCCTGGCAGGGACACCACAATTCCCAGCATGCGTTTGAAGTTTCAAGTGGCAAGATAAGCAAGCAGCCCCATTCTCTGTGCCTCTATGCGAACAGTGCCATGGGCAGATGAGGCTGAGCAACAGCTTTCCAGGCTAGCCCCTTCTGGCTGCCAGCTATCTGCAGACGTTCGCACTTTCGGAGCAGGGCTGCGAAAGGAGCCTAGCAGGTACACCATCTTTCCCAGGCTACGTTTGAAGTTTGAGGTGGCAAGACAAGCAAGCAGCCCCATTCTCTGTGCCTCTGTGCGAGCACTGCCATGGGCAGATGAGGCTGAGCAACGGCTTTGCAGGATAGCCCCTTCTGGCTGCCAGCTATCTGCAGACGTTCGCACTTTCGGAGCAGGGCTGTGACAGGAGCCTGGCAGGGACACCACCATTCCCAGCATGCGTTTGAAGTTTCAAGTGGCAAGATAAGCAAGCAGCCCCATTCTCTGTGCCTCTATGCGAACAGTGCCATGGGCAGATGAGGCTGAGCAACAGCTTTCCAGGATAGTCCCTTCTGGCTGCCAGCTATCTGCAGACGTTCGCATTTCAAGAGCAGGACTGCGAAAGGAGCCTAGCTGGTACACCATCTTTCCCAGGCTACGTTTGAAGTTTGAGGTGGCAAGACAAGCAAGCAGCCCCATTCTCTGTGCCTCTGTGCGAGCACTGCCATGGGCAGATGAGGCTGAGCAACAGCTTTCCAGGCTAGCCCCTTCTGGCTGCCAGCTATCTGCAGACGTTCGCATTTGAAGAGCAGGGCTGCGAAAGGAGCCTAGCAGGTACACCATCTTTCCCAGGCTACGTTTGAAGTTTGAGGTGGCAAGACAAGCAAGGAGCCCCATTCTCTGTGCGAGCAATGCCATGGGCAGATGAGGCTGAGCAACAGCTTTCCAGGCTAGCCCCTTCTGGCTGCCAGCTATCTGCAGACGTTCGCATTTCAAGAGCAGGGCTGCGAAAGGAGCCTAGCAGGTACAGCATCTTTCTCAGGCTACGTTTGAAGTTTGAGGTGGCAAGACAAGCAAGCAGCCCCATTCTCTGTGCCTCTGTGCGAGCACTGCCATGGGCAGATGAGGCTGAGCAACAGCTTTCCAGGCTAGCCCCTTCTGGCTGCCAGCTATCTGCAGACGTTCGCACTTTCGGAGCAGGGCTGCGAAAGGAGCCTGGCAGGGACACCACAATTCCCAGCATGCGTTTGAAGTTTCAAGTGGCAAGATAAGCAAGCAGCCCCATTCTCTGTGCCTCTATGCGAACAGTGCCATGGGCAGATGAGGCTGAGCAACAGCTTTCCAGGCTAGCCCCTTCTGGCTGCCAGCTATCTGCAGACGTTCGCATTTCAAGAGCAGGGCTGCGAAAGGAGCCTGGCTGGGACACCAACTTTCCCAGGCTACGTTTGAAGTTTTAGTTGGCAAGACAAGCAAGGAGCGCCATTCTCTGTGCCTCTGTGCAAGCACTACCATGGGCATATGAGGCTTAGCAACAGCTTTCCAGGCTAGCCCCTTCTGGCTGCCAGCTATCTGCAGACGTTCGCACTTTCGGAGCAGGGCTACGAAAGGAGCCTGGCTGGGACACCAACTTTCCCAGGCTACGTTTGAAGTTTGAGGTGGCAAGACAAGCAAGGAGCCCCATTCTCTGTGCCTCTGTGCGAGGACTGCCATGGGCAGATGAGGCTGAGCAACAGCTTTCCAGGCTAGCCCCTTCTGGCTGCCAGCTATCTGCAGACGTTAGCACTTTTGGAGCAGGGCTGCAAAAGGAGCCTGGCTGGGACACCATCTTTCCCAGGCTACGTTTGAAGTTTGAGGTGGCAAGACAAGCAAGCAGCCCCATTCTCTGTGCCTTTGTGCGAGCACTACCATGGGCAGATGAGGCTGAGCAACAGCTTTCCAGGATAGCCCCTTCTGGCTGCCAGCTATCTGCAGACATTCGCACTTTCGGATTAGGGCTGTGATAGGAGCCTGGCAGGGACACCACCATTCCCAGCATGCGTTTCAAGTTTGAGGTGGCAAGACAAGCAAGCAGCCCCATTCTCTGTGCCTCTATGCGAGCACTGCCATGGGCAGATGAGGCTGAGCAACAGCTTTCCAGGCTAGCCCCTTCTGGCTGCCAGCTATCTGCAGACGTTAGCACTTTCGGAGCAGGGCTGCGAAAGGAGCCTGGCTGGGACACCATCTTTCCCAGGCTACGTTTGCAGTTTGAGGTGGCAAGACAAGCAACCAGCCCCATTCTCTGTGCCTCTGTGCGAGCAGTGCCATGGGCAGATGAGGCTGAGCAACAGCTTTCCAGGCTAGCCCCTTCTGCCTGCCAGCTATCTGCAGACGTTCGCATTTCAAGAGCAGGGCTGCGAAAGGAGCCTAGCAGGTACACCATCTTTCCCAGGCTACGTTTGAAGTTTGAGGTGGCAAGACAAGCAAGGAGCCCCATTCTCTGTGCCTCTGTGCGAGCACTGCCATGGGCAGATGAGGCTGAGCAACAGCTTTCCAGGCTAGCCCCTTCTGGCTGCCAGCTATCTGCAGACGTTCGCACTTTCGGAGCAGGGCTGCGAAAGGAGCCTGGCTGGGACACCAACTTTCCCAGGCTACGTTTGAAGTTTGAGGTGGCAAGAGAAGCAAGCAGCCCCATTCTCTGTGCATCTGTGCGAGCAGTGCCATGGGCAGATGAGACTGAGCATCAGCTTTCCAGGATAGCCCCTTCTGCCTGCCAGCTATATGCAGACGTTCGCACTTTCGGAGCAGGGCTGTGATAGGAGCCTGGCAGGGACACCACAATTCCCAGCATGCGTTTGAAGTTTCAAGTGGCAAGATAAGCAAGCAGCCCCATTCTCTGTGCCTCTATGCGAACAGTGCCATGGGCAGATGAGGCTGAGCAACAGCTTTCCAGGCTAGCCCCTTCTGCCTGCCAGCTATCTGCAGACGTTCGCACTTTCGGAGCAGGGCTGCGAAAGGAGCCTAGCAGGTACACCATCTTTCCCAGGCTACGTTTGAAGTTTGAGGTGGCAAGACAAGCAAGCAGCCCCATTCTCTGTGCCTCTGTGCGAGCACTGCCATGGGCAGATGAGGCTGAGCAACGGCTTTGCAGGATAGCCCCTTCTGGCTGCCAGCTATCTGCAGACGTTCGCACTTTCGGAGCAGGGCTGTGACAGGAGCCTGGCAGGGACACCACCATTCCCAGCATGCGTTTGAAGTTTCAAGTGGCAAGATAAGCAAGCAGCCCCATTCTCTGTGCCTCTATGCGAACAGTGCCATGGGCAGATGAGGCTGAGCAACAGCTTTCCAGGATAGTCCCTTCTGGCTGCCAGCTATCTGCAGACGTTCGCATTTCAAGAGCAGGACTGCGAAAGGAGCCTAGCAGGTACACCATCTTTCCCAGGCTACGTTTGAAGTTTGAGGTGGCAAGACAAGCAAGCAGCCCCATTCTCTGTGCCTCTGTGCGAGCACTGCCATGGGCAGATGAGGCTGAGCAACAGCTTTCCAGGCTAGCCCCTTCTGGCTGCCAGCTATCTGCAGACGTTCGCATTTCAAGAGCAGGGCTGCGAAAGGAGCCTAGCAGGTACACCATCTTTCCCAGGCTACGTTTGAAGTTTGAGGTGGCAAGACAAGCAAGCAGCCCCATTCTCTGTGCCTCTGTGCGAGCACTGCCATGGGCAGATGAGGCTGAGCAACAGCTTTCCAGGCTAGCCCCTTCTGGCTGCCAGCTATCTGCAGACGTTCGCACTTTCGGAGCAGGGCTGCGAAAGGAGCCTGGCTGGTACACCATCTTTCCCAGGCTACGTTTGAAGTTTGAGGTGGAAAGACAAGCAAGCAGCCCCATTCTCTGTGCCTCTGTGCGAGCACTGCCATGGGCAGATGAGGCTGAGCGACAGCTTTCCAGGATAGCCCCTTCTGCCTGCCAGCTATCTGCAGACATTCGCACTTTCGGAGCAGGGCTGTGAAAGGAGCCTTGCAGGGACACCACAATTCCCAGCATGCGTTTGAAGTTTCAAGTGGCAAGATAAGCAAGCAGCCCCATTCTCTGTGCCTCTATGCGAACAGTGCCATGGGCAGACGAGGCTGAGCAACAGCTTTCCAGGCTAGCCCCTTCTGCCTGCCAGCTATCTGCAGACGTTAGCACTTTCGGAGCCGGGCTGCGAAAGGAGCCTGGCTGGGACACCATCTTTCCCAGGCTACGTTTGAAGTTTGAGGTGACAAGACAAGCAAGCAGCCCCATTCTCTGTGCCTCTATGCGAGCACTGCCATGGGTAGATGAGGCTGAGCAACAGCTTTCCAGGATAGCCCCTTCTGCCTGCCAGCTATCTGCAGACATTCGCACTTTCGGAGCAGGGCTGTGATAGGAGCCTGGCAGGGACACCACCATTCCCAGCATGCGTTTGAAGTTTGAGGTGGCAAGACAAGCAAGCAGCCCCATTCTCTGTGCCTCTATGCGAACAGTACCATGGGCAGATGAGGCTGAGCAACAGCTTTCCAGGCTAGCCCCTTCTGCCTGCCAGCTATCTGCAGACGTTCGCATTTCAAGAGCAGGGCTGCGAAAGGAGCCTAGCAGGTACACCATCTTTCCCAGGCTACGTTTGAAGTTTGAGGTGGCAAGACAAGCAAGGAGCCCCATTCTCTGTGCGAGCAATGCCATGGGCAGATGAGGCTGAGCAACAGCTTTCCAGGCTAGCCCCTTCTGGCTGCCAGCTATCTGCAGACGTTCGCATTTGAAGAGCAGGGCTGCGAAAGGAGCCTAGCAGGTACAGCATCTTTCCCAGGCTACGTTTGAAGTTTGAGGTGGCAAGACAAGCAAGCAGCCCCATTCTCTGTGCCTCTGTGCGAGCACTGCCATGGGCAGATGAGGCTGAGCAACAGCTTTCCAGGCTAGCCCCTTCTGGCTGCCAGCTATCTGCAGACGTTCGCACTTTCGGAGCAGGGCTGCGAAAGGACCCTGGCTGGGACACCATCTTTCCCAGGCTACGTTTGAAGTTTGAGGTGGCAAGAGAAGCAAGCAGCCCCATTCTCTGTGCATCTGTGCGAGCAGTGCCATGGGCAGATGAGACTGAGCATCAGCTTTCCAGGATAGCCCCTTCTGCCTGCCAGCTATATGCAGACGTTCGCACTTTCGGAGCAGGGCTGTGATAGGAGCCTGGCAGGGACACCACATTTCCCAGCATGCGTTTGAAGTTTCAAGTGGCAAGATAAGCAAGCAGCCCCATTCTCTGTGCCTCTATGCGAACAGTGCCATGGGCAGATGAGTCTGAGCAACGGCTTTCCTGAGATAGTCCCTTCTGGCTGCCAGCTATCTGCAGACGTTCGCATTTCAAGAGCAGGGCTGCGAAAGGAGCCTAGCAGGTACACCATCTTTCCCAGGCTACGTTTGAAGTTTGAGGTGGCAAGACAAGCAAGCAGCCCCATTCTCTGTGCCTCTGTGCGAGCACTGCCATGGGCAGATGAGGCTGAGCAACAGCTTTCCAGGCTAGCCCCTTCTGGCTGCCAGCTATCTGCAGACGTTCGCACTTTCGGAGCAGGGCTGCGAAAGGAGCCTGGCAGGGACACCACAATTCCCAGCATGCGTTTGAAGTTTCAAGTGGCAAGATAAGCAAGCAGCCCCATTCTCTGTGCCTCTATGCGAACAGTGCCATGGGCAGATGAGGCTGAGCAACAGCTTTCCAGGCTAGCCCCTTCTGGCTGCCAGCTATCTGCAGACGTTCGCATTTCAAGAGCAGGGCTGCGAAAGGAGCCTGGCTGGGACACCAACTTTCCCAGGCTACGTTTGAAGTTTTAGTTGGCAAGACAAGCAAGGAGCGCCATTCTCTGTGCCTCTGTGCAAGCACTACCATGGGCATATGAGGCTTAGCAACAGCTTTCCAGGCTAGCCCCTTCTGGCTGCCAGCTATCTGCAGACGTTCGCACTTTCGGAGCAGGGCTACGAAAGGAGCCTGGCTGGGACACCAACTTTCCCAGGCTACGTTTGAAGTTTGAGGTGGCAAGACAAGCAAGGAGCCCCATTCTCTGTGCCTCTGTGCGAGGACTGCCATGGGCAGATGAGGCTGAGCAACAGCTTTCCAGGCTAGCCCCTTCTGGCTGCCAGCTATCTGCAGACGTTAGCACTTTTGGAGCAGGGCTGCAAAAGGAGCCTGGCTGGGACACCATCTTTCCCAGGCTACGTTTGAAGTTTGAGGTGGCAAGACAAGCAAGCAGCCCCATTCTCTGTGCCTTTGTGCGAGCACTACCATGGGCAGATGAGGCTGAGCAACAGCTTTCCAGGATAGCCCCTTCTGGCTGCCAGCTATCTGCAGACATTCGCACTTTCGGATTAGGGCTGTGATAGGAGCCTGGCAGGGACACCACCATTCCCAGCATGCGTTTCAAGTTTGAGGTGGCAAGACAAGCAAGCAGCCCCATTCTCTGTGCCTCTATGCGAGCACTGCCATGGGCAGATGAGGCTGAGCAACAGCTTTCCAGGCTAGCCCCTTCTGGCTGCCAGCTATCTGCAGACGTTAGCACTTTCGGAGCAGGGCTGCGAAAGGAGCCTGGCTGGGACACCATCTTTCCCAGGCTACGTTTGCAGTTTGAGGTGGCAAGACAAGCAACCAGCCCCATTCTCTGTGCCTCTGTGCGAGCAGTGCCATGGGCAGATGAGGCTGAGCAACAGCTTTCCAGGCTAGCCCCTTCTGCCTGCCAGCTATCTGCAGACGTTCGCATTTCAAGAGCAGGGCTGCGAAAGGAGCCTAGCAGGTACACCATCTTTCCCAGGCTACGTTTGAAGTTTGAGGTGGCAAGACAAGCAAGGAGCCCCATTCTCTGTGCCTCTGTGCGAGCACTGCCATGGGCAGATGAGGCTGAGCAACAGCTTTCCAGGCTAGCCCCTTCTGGCTGCCAGCTATCTGCAGACGTTCGCACTTTCGGAGCAGGGCTGCGAAAGGAGCCTGGCTGGGACACCAACTTTCCCAGGCTACGTTTGAAGTTTGAGGTGGCAAGAGAAGCAAGCAGCCCCATTCTCTGTGCATCTGTGCGAGCAGTGCCATGGGCAGATGAGACTGAGCATCAGCTTTCCAGGATAGCCCCTTCTGCCTGCCAGCTATATGCAGACGTTCGCACTTTCGGAGCAGGGCTGTGATAGGAGCCTGGCAGGGACACCACAATTCCCAGCATGCGTTTGAAGTTTCAAGTGGCAAGATAAGCAAGCAGCCCCATTCTCTGTGCCTCTATGCGAACAGTGCCATGGGCAGATGAGGCTGAGCAACAGCTTTCCAGGCTAGCCCCTTCTGCCTGCCAGCTATCTGCAGACGTTCGCACTTTCGGAGCAGGGCTGCGAAAGGAGCCTAGCAGGTACACCATCTTTCCCAGGCTACGTTTGAAGTTTGAGGTGGCAAGACAAGCAAGCAGCCCCATTCTCTGTGCCTCTGTGCGAGCACTGCCATGGGCAGATGAGGCTGAGCAACGGCTTTGCAGGATAGCCCCTTCTGGCTGCCAGCTATCTGCAGACGTTCGCACTTTCGGAGCAGGGCTGTGACAGGAGCCTGGCAGGGACACCACCATTCCCAGCATGCGTTTGAAGTTTCAAGTGGCAAGATAAGCAAGCAGCCCCATTCTCTGTGCCTCTATGCGAACAGTGCCATGGGCAGATGAGGCTGAGCAACAGCTTTCCAGGATAGTCCCTTCTGGCTGCCAGCTATCTGCAGACGTTCGCATTTCAAGAGCAGGACTGCGAAAGGAGCCTAGCAGGTACACCATCTTTCCCAGGCTACGTTTGAAGTTTGAGGTGGCAAGACAAGCAAGCAGCCCCATTCTCTGTGCCTCTGTGCGAGCACTGCCATGGGCAGATGAGGCTGAGCAACAGCTTTCCAGGCTAGCCCCTTCTGGCTGCCAGCTATCTGCAGACGTTCGCATTTCAAGAGCAGGGCTGCGAAAGGAGCCTAGCAGGTACACCATCTTTCCCAGGCTACGTTTGAAGTTTGAGGTGGCAAGACAAGCAAGCAGCCCCATTCTCTGTGCCTCTGTGCGAGCACTGCCATGGGCAGATGAGGCTGAGCAACAGCTTTCCAGGCTAGCCCCTTCTGGCTGCCAGCTATCTGCAGACGTTCGCACTTTCGGAGCAGGGCTGCGAAAGGAGCCTGGCTGGTACACCATCTTTCCCAGGCTACGTTTGAAGTTTGAGGTGGAAAGACAAGCAAGCAGCCCCATTCTCTGTGCCTCTGTGCGAGCACTGCCATGGGCAGATGAGGCTGAGCGACAGCTTTCCAGGATAGCCCCTTCTGCCTGCCAGCTATCTGCAGACATTCGCACTTTCGGAGCAGGGCTGTGAAAGGAGCCTTGCAGGGACACCACAATTCCCAGCATGCGTTTGAAGTTTCAAGTGGCAAGATAAGCAAGCAGCCCCATTCTCTGTGCCTCTATGCGAACAGTGCCATGGGCAGACGAGGCTGAGCAACAGCTTTCCAGGCTAGCCCCTTCTGCCTGCCAGCTATCTGCAGACGTTAGCACTTTCGGAGCCGGGCTGCGAAAGGAGCCTGGCTGGGACACCATCTTTCCCAGGCTACGTTTGAAGTTTGAGGTGACAAGACAAGCAAGCAGCCCCATTCTCTGTGCCTCTATGCGAGCACTGCCATGGGTAGATGAGGCTGAGCAACAGCTTTCCAGGATAGCCCCTTCTGCCTGCCAGCTATCTGCAGACATTCGCACTTTCGGAGCAGGGCTGTGATAGGAGCCTGGCAGGGACACCACCATTCCCAGCATGCGTTTGAAGTTTGAGGTGGCAAGACAAGCAAGCAGCCCCATTCTCTGTGCCTCTATGCGAACAGTACCATGGGCAGATGAGGCTGAGCAACAGCTTTCCAGGCTAGCCCCTTCTGCCTGCCAGCTATCTGCAGACGTTCGCATTTCAAGAGCAGGGCTGCGAAAGGAGCCTAGCAGGTACACCATCTTTCCCAGGCTACGTTTGAAGTTTGAGGTGGCAAGACAAGCAAGGAGCCCCATTCTCTGTGCGAGCAATGCCATGGGCAGATGAGGCTGAGCAACAGCTTTCCAGGCTAGCCCCTTCTGGCTGCCAGCTATCTGCAGACGTTCGCATTTGAAGAGCAGGGCTGCGAAAGGAGCCTAGCAGGTACAGCATCTTTCCCAGGCTACGTTTGAAGTTTGAGGTGGCAAGACAAGCAAGCAGCCCCATTCTCTGTGCCTCTGTGCGAGCACTGCCATGGGCAGATGAGGCTGAGCAACAGCTTTCCAGGCTAGCCCCTTCTGGCTGCCAGCTATCTGCAGACGTTCGCACTTTCGGAGCAGGGCTGCGAAAGGACCCTGGCTGGGACACCATCTTTCCCAGGCTACGTTTGAAGTTTGAGGTGGCAAGAGAAGCAAGCAGCCCCATTCTCTGTGCATCTGTGCGAGCAGTGCCATGGGCAGATGAGACTGAGCATCAGCTTTCCAGGATAGCCCCTTCTGCCTGCCAGCTATATGCAGACGTTCGCACTTTCGGAGCAGGGCTGTGATAGGAGCCTGGCAGGGACACCACATTTCCCAGCATGCGTTTGAAGTTTCAAGTGGCAAGATAAGCAAGCAGCCCCATTCTCTGTGCCTCTATGCGAACAGTGCCATGGGCAGATGAGTCTGAGCAACGGCTTTCCTGAGATAGTCCCTTCTGGCTGCCAGCTATCTGCAGACGTTCGCATTTCAAGAGCAGGGCTGCGAAAGGAGCCTAGCAGGTACACCATCTTTCCCAGGCTACGTTTGAAGTTTGAGGTGGCAAGACAAGCAAGCAGCCCCATTCTCTGTGCCTCTGTGCGAGCACTGCCATGGGCAGATGAGGCTGAGCAACAGCTTTCCAGGCTAGCCCCTTCTGGCTGCCAGCTATCTGCAGACGTTCGCACTTTCGGAGCAGGGCTGCGAAAGGAGCCTAGCAGGTACACCCTCTTTCCCAGGCTACGTTTGAAGTTTGAGGTGGCAAGACAAGCAAGAAGCCCCATTCTCTGTGCGAGCAATGCCATGGGCAGATGAGGCTGAGCAACAGCTTTCCAGGCTAGCCCCTTCTGGCTGCCACCTATCTGCAGACGTTCGCATTTCAAGAGCAGGGCTGCTAAAGGAGCCTGGCTGGTACACCATCTTTCCCAGGCTACGTTTGAAGTTTGAGGTGGCAAGACAAGCAAGCAGCCCCATTCTCTGTGCCTCTGTGCGAGCACTGCCATGGGCAGATGAGGCTGAGCAACAGCTTTCCAGGCTAGCCCCTTCTGGCTGCCAGCTATCTGCAGACGTTCGCACTTTCGGAGCAGGGCTGCGAAAGGAGCCTGGCTGGGACACCAACTTTCCCAGGCTACGTTTGAAGTTTGAGGTGGCAAGACAAGCAAGCAGCCCCATTCTCTGTGCCTCTGTGCGAGCACTGCCATGGGCAGATGAGGCTGAGCAACAGCTTTCCAGGCTAGCCCCTTCTGGCTGCCAGCTATCTGCAGACGTTCGCACTTTCGGAGCAGGGCTGTGGTAGGAGCCTGGCAGGGACACCACCATTCGCAGCATGCGTTTGAAGTTTCAAGTGGCAAGATAAGCAAGCAGCCCCATTCTCTGTGCCTCTATGCGAACAGTGCCATGGGCAGATGAGGCTGAGCAACAGCTTTCCAGGCTAGCCCCTTCTGGCTGCCAGCTATCTGCAGACGTTCGCAGTTTCGGAGCAGGGCTGCGAAAGGAGCCTGGCTGGGACACCAACTTTCCCAGGCTACGTTTGAAGTTTGAGGTGGCAAGACAAGCAAGCAGCCCCATTCTCTGTGCCTCTGTGCGAGCACTGCCATGGGCAGATGAGGCTGAGCAACAGCTTTCCAGGCTAGCCCCTTCTGGCTGCCAGCTATCTGCAGACGTTCGCATTTCAAGAGCAGGGCTGCGAAAGGAGCCTAGCAGGTACACCATCTTTCCCAGGCTACGTTTGAAGTTTGAGGTGGCAAGACAAGCAAGGAGCCCCATTCTCTGTGCGAGCAATGCCATGGGCAGATGAGGCTGAGCAACAGCTTTCCAGGCTAGCCCCTTCTGGCTGCCAGCTATCTGCAGACGTTCGCATTTGAAGAGCAGGGCTGCGAAAGGAGCCTAGCAGGTACAGCATCTTTCCCAGGCTACGTTTGAAGTTTGAGGTGGCAAGACAAGCAAGCAGCCCCATTCTCTGTGCCTCTGTGCGAGCACTGCCATGGGCAGATAAGGCTGAGCAACAGCTTTCCAGGCTAGCCCCTTCTGGCTGCCAGCTATCTGCAGACGTTCGCACTTTCGGAGCAGGGCTGCGAAAGGAGCCTGGCTGGGACACCATCTTTCCCAGGCTACGTTTGAAGTTTGAGGTGGCAAGAGAAGCAAGCAGCCCCATTCTCTGTGCATCTGTGCGAGCAGTGCCATGGGCAGATGAGACTGAGCATCAGCTTTCCAGGATAGCCCCTTCTGCCTGCCAGCTATATGCAGACGTTCGCACTTTCGGAGCAGGGCTGTGATAGGAGCCTGGCAGGGACACCACATTTCCCAGCATGCGTTTGAAGTTTCAAGTGGCAAGATAAGCAAGCAGCCCCATTCTCTGTGCCTCTATGCGAACAGTGCCATGGGCAGATGAGTCTGAGCAACGGCTTTCCTGAGATAGTCCCTTCTGGCTGCCAGCTATCTGCAGACGTTCGCACTTTCGGAGCAGGGCTGCGAAAGGAGCCTGGCTGGGACACCAACTTTCCCAGGCTACGTTTGAAGTTTGAGGTGGCAAGACAAGCAAGCAGCCCCATTCTCTGTGCCTCTGTGCGAGCACTGCCATGGGCAGATGAGGCTGAGCAACAGCTTTCCAGGCTAGCCCCTTCTGGCTGCCAGCTATCTGCAGACGTTCGCACTTTCGGAGCAGGGCTGTGGTAGGAGCCTGGCAGGGACACCACCATTCGCAGCATGCGTTTGAAGTTTCAAGTGGCAAGATAAGCAAGCAGCCCCATTCTCTGTGCCTCTATGCGAACAGTGCCATGGGCAGATGAGGCTGAGCAACAGCTTTCCAGGCTAGCCCCTTCTGGCTGCCAGCTATCTGCAGACGTTCGCAGTTTCGGAGCAGGGCTGCGAAAGGAGCCTGGCTGGGACACCAACTTTCCCAGGCTACGTTTGAAGTTTGAGGTGGCAAGACAAGCAAGCAGCCCCATTCTCTGTGCCTCTGTGCGAGCACTGCCATGGGCAGATGAGGCTGAGCAACAGCTTTCCAGGCTAGCCCCTTCTGGCTGCCAGCTATCTGCAGACGTTCGCACTTTCGGAGCAGGGCTGTGAAAGGAGCCTGGCAGGGACACCAACATTCCCAGCATGCGTTTGAAGTTTCAAGTGGCAAGATAAGCAAGCAGCCCCATTCTCTGTGCCTCTATGCGAACAGTGCCATGGGCAGACGAGGCTGAGCAACAGCTTTCCAGGCTAGCTCCTTCTGCCTGCCAGCTATCTGCAGACGTTAGCACTTTCGGAGCCGGGCTGCGAAAGGAGCCTGGCTGGGACACAATCTTTCCCAGGCTACGTTTGAAGTTTGAGGTGACATAACAAGAAAGCAGCCCCATTCTCTGTGCCTCTGTGCGAGCACTGCCATGGGCAGATGAGGCTGAGCAACAGCTTTCCAGGATAGCCCCTTCTGCCTGCCAGCTATCTGCAGACGTTCGCATTTCAAGAGCAGGGCTGCGAAAGGAGCCTAGCAGGTACACCATCTTTCCCAGGCTACGTTTGAAGTTTGAGGTGGCAAGACAAGCAAGGAGCCCCATTCTCTGTGCGAGCAATGCCATGGGCAGATGAGGCTGAGCAACAGCTTTCCAGGCTAGCCCCTTCTGGCTGCCAGCTATCTGCAGACGTTCGCATTTCAAGAGCAGGGCTGCGAAAGGAGCCTAGCAGGTACACCATCTTTCCCAGGATACGTTTGAAGTTTGAGGTGGCAAGACAAGCAAGCAGCCCCATTCTCTGTGCCTCTATGCGAACAGTGCCATGGGCAGATGAGGCTGAGCAACAGCTTTCCAGGCTAGCCCCTTCTGCCTGCCAGCTATCTGCAGACGTTCGCATTTCAAGAGCAGGGCTGCGAAAGGAGCCTAGCAGGTACACCATCTTTCCCAGGCTACGTTTGAAGTTTCAGGTGGCAAGACAAGCAAGGAGCCCCATTCTCTGTGCGAGCAATGCCATGGGCAGATGAGGCTGAGCAACAGCTTTCCAGGCTAGCCCCTTCTGGCTGCCAGCTATCTGCAGACGTTCGCATTTCAAGAGCAGGGCTGCGAAAGGAGCCTAGCAGGTACACCATCTTTCCCAGGATACGTTTGAAGTTTGAGGTGGCAAGACAAGCAAGCAGCCCCATTCTCTGTGCCTCTGTGCGAGCAGTGCCATGGGCAGATGAGGATGAGCAACAGCTTTCCAGGCTAGCCCCTTCTGGCTGCCAGCTATCTGCAGACGTTCGCACTTTCGGAGCAGGGCTGCGAAAGGAGCCTGGCTGGGACACCATTTTTCCCAGGCTACGTTTGAAGTTTGAGGTGGCAAGAGAAGCAAGCAGCCCCATTCTCTGTGCATCTGTGCGAGCAGTGCCATGGGCAGATGAGACTGAGCATCAGCTTTCCAGGATAGCCCCTTCTGGCTGCCAGCTATATGCAGACGTTCGCACTTTCGGAGCAGGGCTGTGATAGGAGCCTGGCAGGGACACCACAATTCCCAGCATGCGTTTGAAGTTTCAAGTGGCAAGATAAGCAAGCAGCCCCATTCTCTGTGCCTCTATGCGAACAGTGCCATGGGCAGATGAGGCTGAGCAACAGCTTTCCAGGCTAGCCCCTTCTGGCTGCCAGCTATCTGCAGACGTTCGCACTTTCGGAGCAGGGCTGCGAAAGGAGCCTAGCAGGTATACCATCTTTCCCAGGCTACGTTTGAAGTTTGAGGTGGCAAGACAAGCAAGCAGCCCCATTCTCTGTGCCTCTGTGCGAGCAGTGCCATGGGCAGATGAGGCTGAGCAACGGCTTTGCAGGATAGCCCCTTCTGGCTGCCAGCTATCTGCAGACGTTCGCACTTTCGGAGCAGGGCTGTGACAGGAGCCTGGCTGGGACACCACCATTCCAGCATGCGTTTGAAGTTTCAAATGGCAAGATAAGCAAGCAGCCCCATTCTCTGTGCCTCTATGCGAACAGTGCCATGGGCAGATGAGGCTGAGCAACAGCTTTCCAGGATAGTCCCTTCTGGCTGCCAGCTATCTGCAGACGTTCGCATTTCAAGAGCAGGACTGCGAAAGGAGCCTAGCAGGTACACCATCTTTCCCAGGCTACGTTTGAAGTTTGAGGTGGCAAGACAAGCAAGCAGCCCCATTCTCTGTGCCTCTGTGCGAGCACTGCCATGGGCAGATGAGGCTGAGCAACAGCTTTGCAGGCTAGCACCTTCTGGCTGCCAGCTATCTGCAGACGTTCGCACTTTCGTAGCAGGGCTGCGAAAGGAGCCTGGCTGGGACACCAACTTTCCCAGGCTACGTTTGAAGTTTGAGGTGGCAAGACAAGCAAGCAGCCCCATTCTCTGTGCCTCTGTGCGAGCACTGCCATGGGCAGATGAGGCTGAGCAACAGCTTTCCAGGCTAGCCCCTTCTGGCTGCCAGCTATCTGCAGACGTTAGCACTTTCGGAGCAGGGCTGCGAAAGGAGCCTGGCTGGGACACCAACTTTCCCAGGCTACGTTTGAAGTTTGAGGTGGCAAGACAAGCAAGCAGCCCCATTCTCTGTGCCTCTGTGCGAGCACTGCCATGGGCAGATGAGGCTGAGCAACAGCTTTCCAGGATAGCCCCTTCTGGCTGCCAGCTATCTGCAGACGTTCGCACTTTCGGAGCAGGGCTGTGATAGGAGCCTGGCAGGGACACCACCATTCCCAGCATGCGTTTGAAGTTTCAAGTGGCAAGATAAGCAAGCAGCCCCATTCTCTGTGCCTCTATGCGAACAGTGCCATGGGCAGATGAGGCTGAGCAACAGCTTTCCAGGCTAGCCCCTTCTGGCTGCCAGCTATCTGCAGACGTTCGCATTTCAAGAGCAGGGCTGCGAAAGGAGCCTGGCTGGGACACCAACTTTCCCAGGCTACGTTTGAAGTTTGAGGTGGCAAGACAAGCAAGGAGTGCCATTCTCTGTGCCTCTGTGCAAGCACTGCCATGGGCATATGAGGCTGAGCAACAGCTTTCCAGGCTAGCCCCTTCTGGCTGCCAGCTATCTGCAGACGTTCGCACTTTCGGAGCAGGGCTACGAAAGGAGCCTGACTGGGACACCAACTTTCCCAGGCTACGTTTGAAGTTTGAGGTGGCAAGACAAGCAAGCAGCCCCATTCTCTGTGCCTCTGTGCGAGCACTGCCATTGGCAGATGAGGCTGAGCAACAGCTTTCCAGGCTAGCCCCTTCTGGCTGCCAGCTATCTGCAGACGTTCGCATTTCAAGAGCAGGGCTGCGAAAGGAGCCTGGCTGGGACACCAACTTTCCCAGGCTACGTTTGAAGTTTTAGTTGGCAAGACAAGCAAGGAGTGCCATTCTCTGTGCCTCTGTGCAAGCACTGCCATGGGCATATGAGGCTGAGCAACAGCTTTCCAGGCTAGCCCCTTCTGGCTGCCAGCTATCTGCAGACGGTAGCACTTTCGGAGCAGGGTTGCGAAGGGAGCCTGGCTGGGACACCATCATTCCCAGGCTACGTTTGAAGTTTGAGGTGGCAAGACAAGCAAGCAGCCCCATTCTCTGTGCCTCTGTGCGAGCACTGCCATTGGCAGATGAGGCTGAGCAACAGCTTTCCAGGATAGCCCCTTCTGCCTGCCAGCTATCTGCAGACGTTCGCATTTCAAGAGCAGGGCTGCGAAAGGAGCCTAGCAGGTACACCATCTTTCCCAGGCTACGTTTGAAGTTTGAGGTGGCAAGACAAGCAAGCAGCCCCATTCTCTGTGCCTCTGTGCGAGCACTGCCATGGGCAGATGAGGCTGAGCAACAGCTTTCCAGGCTAGCCCCTTCTGGCTGCCAGCTATCTGCAGACGTTCGCACTTTCGGAGCAGGGTTGCGAAAGGAGCCTGGCTGGGACACCAACTTTCCCAGGCTACGTTTGAAGTTTGAGGTGGCAAGACAAGCAAGCAGCCCCATTCTCTGTGCCTCTGTGCGAGCACTGCCATGGGCAGATGAGGCTGAGCAACAGCTTTCCAGGCTAGCCCCTTCTGGCTGCCAGCTATCTGCAGACGTTCGCACTTTCGGAGCAGGGCTGTGGTAGGAGCCTGGCAGGGACACCACCATTCGCAGCATGCGTTTGAAGTTTCAAGTGGCAAGATAAGCAAGCAGCCCCATTCTCTGTGCCTCTATGCGAACAGTGCCATGGGCAGATGAGGCTGAGCAACAGCTTTCCAGGCTAGCCCCTTCTGGCTGCCAGCTATCTGCAGACGTTCGCAGTTTCGGAGCAGGGCTGCGAAAGGAGCCTGGCTGGGACACCAACTTTCCCAGGCTACGTTTGAAGTTTGAGGTGGCAAGACAAGCAAGCAGCCCCATTCTCTGTGCCTCTGTGCGAGCACTGCCATGGGCAGATGAGGCTGAGCAACAGCTTTCCAGGATAGCCCCTTCTGCCTGCCAGCTATCTGCAGACGTTCGCACTTTCGGAGCAGGGCTGTGAAAGGAGCCTGGCAGGGACACCACCATTCCCAGCATGCGTTTGAAGTTTCAAGTGGCAAGATAAGCAAGCAGCCCCATTCTCTCTGCCTCTATGCGAACAGTGCCATGGGCAGACGAGGCTGAGCAACAGCTTTCCAGGCTAGCCCCTTCTGGCTGCCAGCTATCTGCAGACGTTAGCACTTTCGGAGCCAGGCTGCGAAAGGAGCCTGGCTGGGACACAATCTTTCCCAGGCTACGTTTGAAGTTTGAGGTGACAAGACAAGAAAGCAGCCCCATTCTCTGTGCCTCTGTGCGAGCACTGCCATGGGCAGATGAGGCTGAGCAACAGCTTTCCAGGATAGCCCCTTCTGCCTGCCAGCTATCTGCAGACATTCGCACTTTCGGAGCAGGGCTGTGATAGGAGCCTGGCAGGGACACCACCATTCCCAGCATGCGTTTGAAGTTTGAGGTGGCAAGACAAGCAAGCAGCCCCATTCTCTGTGCCTCTATGCGAACAGTGCCATGGGCAGATGAGGCTGAGCAACAGCTTTCCAGGCTAGCCCCTTCTGCCTGCCAGCTATCTGCAGACGTTCGCATTTCAAGAGCAGGGCTGCGAAAGGAGCCTAGCAGGTACACCATCTTTCCCAGGCTACGTTTGAAGTTTGAGGTGGCAAGACAAGCAAGGAGCCCCATTCTCTGTGCGAGCAATGCCATGGGCAGATGAGGCTGAGCAACAGCTTTCCAGGCTAGCCCCTTCTGGCTGCCAGCTATCTGCAGACGTTCGCATTTCAAGAGCAGGGCTGCGAAAGGAGCCTAGCAGGTACACCATCTTTCCCAGGATACGTTTGAAGTTTGAGGTGGCAAGACAAGCAAGCAGCCCCATTCTCTGTGCCTCTGTGCGAGCAGTGCCATGGGCAGATGAGGATGAGCAACAGCTTTCCAGGCTAGCCCCTTCTGGCTGCCAGCTATCTGCAGACGTTCGCACTTTCGGAGCAGGGCTGCGAAAGGAGCCTGGCTGGGACACCATTTTTCCCAGGCTACGTTTGAAGTTTGAGGTGGCAAGAGAAGCAAGCAGCCCCATTCTCTGTGCATCTGTGCGAGCAGTGCCATGGGCAGATGAGACTGAGCATCAGCTTTCCAGGATAGCCCCTTCTGGCTGCCAGCTATATGCAGACGTTCGCACTTTCGGAGCAGGGCTGTGATAGGAGCCTGGCAGGGACACCACAATTCCCAGCATGCGTTTGAAGTTTCAAGTGGCAAGATAAGCAAGCAGCCCCATTCTCTGTGCCTCTATGCGAACAGTGCCATGGGCAGATGAGGCTGAGCAACAGCTTTCCAGGCTAGCCCCTTCTGGCTGCCAGCTATCTGCAGACGTTCGCACTTTCGGAGCAGGGCTGCGAAAGGAGCCTAGCAGGTATACCATCTTTCCCAGGCTACGTTTGAAGTTTGAGGTGGCAAGACAAGCAAGCAGCCCCATTCTCTGTGCCTCTGTGCGAGCAGTGACATGGGCAGATGAGGCTGAGCAACGGCTTTGCAGGATAGCCCCTTCTGCCTGCCAGCTATCTGCAGACGTTCGCACTTTCGGAGCAGGGCTGTGACAGGAGCCTGGCTGGGACACCACCATTCCAGCATGCGTTTGAAGTTTCAAATGGCAAGATAAGCAAGCAGCCCCATTCTCTGTGCCTCTATGCGAACAGTGCCATGGGCAGATGAGGCTGAGCAACAGCTTTCCAGGATAGTCCCTTCTGGCTGCCAGCTATCTGCAGACGTTCGCATTTCAAGAGCAGGACTGCGAAAGGAGCCTAGCAGGTACACCATCTTTCCCAGGCTACGTTTGAAGTTTGAGGTGGCAAGACAAGCAAGCAGCCCCATTCTCTGTGCCTCTGTGCGAGCACTGCCATGGGCAGATGAGGCTGAGCAACAGCTTTGCAGGCTAGCACCTTCTGGCTGCCAGCTATCTGCAGACGTTCGCACTTTCGGAGCAGGGCTGCGAAAGGAGCCTGGCTGGGACACCAACTTTCCCAGGCTACGTTTGAAGTTTGAGGTGGCAAGACAAGCAAGCAGCCCCATTCTCTGTGCCTCTGTGCGAGCACTGCCATGGGCAGATGAGGCTGAGCAACAGCTTTCCAGGCTAGCCCCTTCTGGCTGCCAGCTATCTGCAGACGTTAGCACTTTCGGAGCAGGGCTGTGAAAGGAGCCTGGCTGGGACACCAACTTTCCCAGGCTACGTTTGAAGTTTGAGGTGGCAAGACAAGCAAGCAGCCCCATTCTCTGTGCCTCTGTGCGAGCACTGCCATGGGCAGATGAGGCTGAGCAACAGCTTTCCAGGATAGCCCCTTCTGCCTGCCAGCTATCTGCAGACGTTCGCATTTCAAGAGCAGGGCTGTGATAGGAGCCTGGCAGGGACACCACCATTCCCAGCATGCGTTTGAAGTTTCAAGTGGCAAGATAAGCAAGCAGCCCCATTCTCTGTGCCTCTATGCGAACAGTGCCATGGGCAGATGAGGCTGAGCAACAGCTTTCCAGGCTAGCCCCTTCTGGCTGCCAGCTATCTGCAGACGTTCGCATTTCAAGAGCAGGGCTGCGAAAGGAGCCTGGCTGGGACACCAACTTTCCCAGGCTACGTTTGAAGTTTTAGTTGGCAAGACAAGCAAGGAGTGCCATTCTCTGTGCCTCTGTGCAAGCACTGCCATGGGCATATGAGGCTGAGCAACAGCTTTCCAGGCTAGCCCCTTCTGGCTGCCAGCTATCTGCAGACGTTCGCACTTTCGGAGCAGGGCTACGAAAGGAGCCTGGCTGGGACACCAACTTTCCCAGGCTACGTTTGAAGTTTGAGGTGGCAAGACAAGCAAGCAGCCCCATTCTCTGTGCCTCTGTGCGAGGACTGCCATGGGCAGATGAGGCTGAGCAACAGCTTTCCAGGATAGCCCCTTCTGGCTGCCAGCTATCTGCAGACGGTAGCACTTTCGGAGCAGGGTTGCGAAGGGAGCCTGGCTGGGACACCATCATTCCCAGGCTACGTTTGAAGTTTGAGGTGGCAAGACAAGCAAGGAGCCCCATTCTCTGTGCCTCTGTGCGAGCACTACCATGGGCAGATGAGGCTGAGCAACAGCTTTCCAGGATAGCCCCTTCTGCCTGCCAGCTATCTGCAGACATTCGCACTTTCGGATTAGGGCTGTGATAGGAGCCTGGCAGGGACACCACCATTCCCAGCATGCGTTTCAAGTTTGAGGTGGCAAGACAAGCAAGCAGCCCCATTCTCTGTGCCTCTATGCGAGCACTGCCATGGGCAGATGAGGCTGAGCAACAGCTTTCCAGGCTAGCCCCTTCTGGCTGCCAGCTATCTGCAGACGTTCGCATTTCAAGAGCAGGGCTGCGAAAGGAGCCTAGCAGGTACACCATCTTTCCCAGGCTACGTTTGAAGTTTGAGGTGGCAAGACAAGCAAGGAGCCCCATTCTCTGTGCGAGCAATGCCATGGGCAGATGAGGCTGAGCAACAGCTTTCCAGGCTAGCCCCTTCTGGCTGCCAGCTGTCTGCAGACGTTCACATTTCAAGAGCAGGGCTGCGAAAGGAGCTTAGCAGGTACACCATCTTTCCCAGGCTACGTTTGAAGTTTGAGGTGGCAAGACAAGCAAGCAGCCCCATTCTCTGTGCCTCTGTGCGAGCACTGCCATGGGCAGATGAGGCTGAGCAACAGCTTTCCAGGCTAGCCCCTTCTGGCTGCCAGCTATCTGCAGACGTTCGCATTTCAAGAGCAGGGCTGCGAAAGGAGCCTAGCAGGTACACCATTTTTCCCAGGCTACGTTTGAATTTTGAGGTGGCAAGACAAGCAAGGAGCCCCATTCTCTGTGCGAGCAATGCCATGGGCAGATGAGGCTGAGCAACAGCTTTCCAGGCTAGCCCCTTCTGGCTGCCAGCTATCTGCAGACGTTCGCATTTCAAGAGCAGGGCTGCGAAAGGAGCCTAGCAGGTACACCATCTTTCCCAGGCTACGTTTGAAGTTTGAGGTGGCAAGACAAGCAAGCAGCCCCATTCTCTGTGCCTCTGTGCGAGCACTGCCATGGGCAGATGAGGCTGAGCAACAGCTTTCCAGGCTAGCCCCTTCTGGCTGCCAGCTATCTGCAGACGTTAGCACTTTCGGAGCAGGGCTGCGAAAGGAGCCTAGCAGGTACACCATCTTTCCCAGGCTACGTTTGAAGTTTGAGGTGGCAAGACAAGCAAGCAGCCCCATTCTCTGTGCCTGTGTGCGAGCAGTGCCATGGGCAGATGAGGCTGAGCAACGGCTTTGCAGGATAGCCCCTTCTGCCTGCCAGCTATCTGCAGACGTTCGCACTTTCGGAGCAGGGCTGTGATAGGAGCCTAGCAGGGACACCACCATTCCCAGCATGCGTTTGAAGTTTGAGGTGGCAAGATAAGCAAGCAGCCCCATTCTCTGTGCCTCTATGCGAACAGTGCCATGTGCAGATGAGGCTGAGCAACAGCTTTCCAGGATAGTCCCTTCTGGCTGCCAGCTATCTGCAGACGTTCGCATTTCAAGAGCAGGACTGCGAAAGGAGCCTAGCAGGTACACCATCTTTCCCAGGCTACGTTTGAAGTTTGAGGTGGCAAGACAAGCAAGCAGCCCCATTCTCTGTGCCTCTGTGCGAGCACTGCCATGGGCAGATGAGGCTGAGCAAGAGCTTTGCAGGCTAGCACCTTCTGGCTGCCAGCTATCTGCAGACGTTCGCACTTTCGGAGCAGGGCTGTGATAGGAGCCTGGCTGGGACACCAACTTTCCCAGGCTACGTTTGAAGTTTGAGGTGGCAAGACAAGCAAGCAGCCCCATTCTCTGTGCCTCTGTGCGAGCACTACCATGGGCAGATGAGGCTGAGCAACGGCTTTCCAGGATAGCCCCTTCTGCCTTGCCAGCTATCTGCAGACGTTCGCACTTTCAGAGCAGGGCTGTGATAGGAGCCTGGCAGGGACACCATCATTCCCAGCATGCGTTTGAAGTTTCAAGTGGCAAGATAAGCAAGCAGCCCCATTCTCTGTGCCTCTATGCGAACAGTGCCATGGGCAGACGAGGCTGAGCAACAGCTTTCCAGGCTAGCCCCTTCTGGCTGCCAGCTATCTGCAGACGTTCGCATTTCAAGAGCAGGGCTGCGAAAGGAGCCTGGCTGGGACACCAACTTTCCCAGGCTACTTTTGAAGTTTTAGTTGGCAAGACAAGCAAGGAGCGCCATTCTCTGTGCCTCTGTGCAAGCACTGCCATGGGCATATGAGGCTTAGGAACAGCTTTCCAGGCTAGCCCCTTCTGGCTGCCAGCTATCTGCAGACGTTCGCACTTTCGGAGCAGGGCTACGAAAGGAGCCTGGCTGGGACACCAACTTTCCCAGGCTACGTTTGAAGTTTGAGGTGGCAAGACAAGCAAGGAGCCCCATTCTCTGTGCCTCTGTGCGAGGACTGCCATGGGCAGATGAGGCTGAGCAACAGCTTTCCAGGATAGCCCCTTCTGGCTGCCAGCTATCTGCAGACGTTCGCGTTTCAAGAGCAGGGCTGCGAAAGGAGCCTAGCAGGTACACCATCTTTCCCTGGCTACGTTTGAAGTTTGAGGTGGCAAGACAAGCAAGCAGCCCCATTCTCTGTGCGAGCAATGCCATGGGCAGATGAGGCTGAGCAACAGCTTTCCAGGCTAGCCCCTTCTGGCTGCCAGCTATCTGCAGACGTTCGCATTTCAAGAGCAGGGCTGCGAAAGGAGCCTAGCAGGTACAGCATCTTTCCCAGGCTACGTTTGAAGTTTGAGGTGGCAAGAGAAGCAAGCAGCCCCATTCTCTGTGCCTCTGTGCGAGCACTGCCATGGGCAGATGAGGCTGAGCAACAGCTTTCCAGGCTAGCCCCTTCTGGCTGCCAGCTATATGCAGACGTTCGCACTTTCGGAGCAGGGCTGCGAAATGAGCCTGGCTGGGACACCAACTTTCCCAGGCTACGTTTGAAGTTTGAGGTGGCAAGACAAGCAAGCAGCCCCATTCTCTGTGCATCTGTGCGAGCAGTGCCATGGGCAGATGAGACTGAGCATCAGCTTTCCAGGATAGACCCTTCTGCCTGCCAGCTATATGCAGACGTTCGCACTTTCGGAGCAGGGCTGTGATAGGAGCCTGGCAGGGACACCACCATTCCCAGCATGCGTTTGAAGTTTCAAGTGGCAAGATAAGCAAGCAGCCCCATTCTCTGTGCCTCTGTGCGAGCACTGCCATGGGCAGATGAGGCTGAGCAACAGCTTTCCAGGATAGCCCCTTCTGGCTGCCAGCTATCTGCAGACGTTCGCATTTCAAGAGCAGGGCTGCGAAAGGAGCCTGGCTGGGACACCATCTTTCCCAGGCTACGTTTGAAGTTTGAGGTGGCAAGACAAGCAAGGAGCCCCATTCTCTGTGCGAGCACTGCCATGGGCAGATGAGGCTGAGCAACAGCTTTCCAGAATAGTCCCTTCTGGCTGCCAGCTATCTGCAGACGTTCGCATTTCAAGAGCAGGGCTGCGAAAGGAGCCTAGCAGGTACACCATCTTTCCCAGGCTACGTTTGAAGTTTGAGGTGGCAAGACAAGCAAGCAGCCCCATTCTCTGTGCCTCTGTGCGAGCACTGCCATGGGCAGATGAGGCTGAGCAACAGCTTTGCAGGCTAGCACCTTCTGGCTGCCAGCTATCTGCAGACGTTCGCACTTTCGGAGCAGGGCTGCGAAAGGAGCCTGGCTGGGACACCAACTTTCCCAGGCTACGTTTGAAGTTTGAGGTGGCAAGACAAGCAAGCAGCCCCATTCTCTGTGCCTCTGTGCGAGCACTGCCATGGGCAGATGAGGCTGAGCAACAGCTTTCCAGGCTAGCCCCTTCTGGCTGCCAGCTATCTGCAGACGTTAGCACTTTCGGAGCAGGGCTGCGAAAGGAGCCTGGCTGGGACACCAACTTTCCCAGGCTACGTTTGAAGTTTGAGGTGGCAAGACAAGCAAGCAGCCCCATTCTCTGTGCCTCTGTGCGAGCACTGCCATGGGCAGATGAGGCTGAGCAACAGCTTTCCAGGATAGCCCCTTCTGCCTGCCAGCTATCTGCAGACGTTCGCACTTTCGGAGCAGGGCTGTGATAGGAGACTGGCAGGGACACCACCATTCCCAGCATGCGTTTGAAGTTTCAAGTGGCAAGATAAGCAAGCAGCCCCATTCTCTGTGCCTCTATGCGAGCACTGCCATGGGCAGATGAGGCTGAGCAACAGCTTTCCAGGCTAGCCCCTTCTGGCTGCCAGCTATCTGCAGACGTTCGCATTTCAAGAGCAGGGCTGCGAAAGGAGCCTGGCTGGGACACAATCTTTCCCAGGCTACGTTTGAAGTTTTAGTTGGCAAGACAAGCAAGGAGTGCCATTCTCTGTGCCTCTGTGCAAGCACTGCCATGGGCATATGAGGCTGAGCAACAGCTTTCCAGGCTAGCCTCTTCTGGCTGCCAGCTATCTGCAGACATTCGCACTTTCGGAGCAGGGCTACGAAAGGAGCCTGGCTGGGACACCAACTTTCCCAGGCTACGTTTGAAGTTTGAGGTGGCAAGACAAGCAAGCAGCCCCATTCTCTGTGCCTCTGTGCGAGCACTACCATGGGCAGATGAGGCTGAGCAACAGCTTTCCAGGATAGCCCCTTCTGCCTGCCAGCTATCTGCAGACATTCGCACTTTCGGATTAGGGCTGTGATAGGAGCCTGGCAGGGACACCACCATTCCCAGCATGCGTTTCAAGTTTGAGGTGGCAAGACAAGCAAGCAGCCCCATTCTCTGTGCCTCTATGCGAGCACTGCCATGGGCAGATGAGGCTGAGCAACAGCTTTCCAGGCTAGCCCCTTCTGGCTGCCAGCTATCTGCAGACGTTCGCATTTCAAGAGCAGGGCTGCGAAAGGAGCCTAGCAGGTACACCATCTTTCCCAGGCTACGTTTGAAGTTTGAGGTGGCAAGACAAGCAAGGAGCCCCATTCTCTGTGCAAGCAATGCCATGGGCAGATGAGGCTGAGCAACAGCTTTCCAGGCTAGCCCCTTCTGGCTGCCACCTATCTGCAGACGTTCACATTTCAAGAGCAGGGCTGCGAAAGGAGCTTAGCAGGTACACCATCTTTCCCAGGCTACGTTTGAAGTTTGAGGTGGCAAGACAAGCAAGCAGCCCCATTCTCTGTGCCTCTGTGCGAGCACTGCCATGGGCAGATGAGGCTGAGCAACAGCTTTCCAGGCTAGCCCCTTCTGCCTGCCAGCTATCTGCAGACGTTCGCATTTCAAGAGCAGGGCTGCGAAAGGAGCCTAGCAGGTACACCATCTTTCCCAGGCTACGTTTGAAGTTTGAGGTGGCAAGACAAGCAAGGAGCCCCATTCTCTGTGCGAGCAATGCCATGGGCAGATGAGGCTGAGCAACAGCTTTCCAGGCTAGCCCCTTCTGGCTGCCAGCTATCTGCAGACGTTCGCATTTCAAGAGCAGGACTGCGAAAGGAGCCTAGCAGGTACACCATCTTTCCCAGGCTACGTTTGAAGTTTGAGGTGGCAAGACAAGCAAGCAGCCCCATTCTCTGTGCCTCTGTGCGAGCACTGCCATGGGCAGATGAGGCTGAGCAACAGCTTTCCAGGCTAGCCCCTTCTGGCTGCCAGCTATCTGCAGACGTTAGCACTTTCGGAGCAGGGCTGCGAACGGAGCCTAGCAGGTACACCATCTTTCCCAGGCTACATTTGAAGTTTGAGGTGGCAAGACAAGCAAGCAGCCCCATTCTCTGTGCCTGTGTGCGAGCAGTGCCATGGGCAGATGAGGCTGAGCAACGGCTTTGCAGGATAGCCCCTTCTGCCTGCCAGCTATCTGCAGACGTTCGCACTTTCGGAGCAGGGCTGTGACAGGAGCCTGGCAGGGACACCACCATTCCCAGCATGCGTTAGAAGTTTCAAGTGGCAAGATAAGCAAGCAGCCCCATTCTCTGTGCCTCTATGCGAACAGTGCCATGTGCAGATGAGGCTGAGCAACAGCTTTCCAGGATAGTCCCTTCTGGCTGCCAGCTATCTGCAGACGTTCGCATTTCAAGAGCAGGACTGCGAAAGGAGCCTAGCAGGTACACCATCTTTCCCAGGCTACGTTTGAAGTTTGAGGTGGCAAGACAAGCAAGCAGCCCCATTCTCTGTGCCTCTGTGCGAGCCCTGCCATGGGCAGATGAGGCTGAGCAAGAGCTTTGCAGGCTAGCACCTTCTGGCTGCCAGCTATCTGCAGACGTTCGCACTTTCGGAGCAGGGCTGCGAAAGGAGCCTGGCTGGGACACCAACTTTCCCAGGCTACGTTTGAAGTTTGAGGTGGCAAGACAAGCAAGGGGCCCCATTCTCTGTGCCTCTGTGCGAGCACTACCATGGGCAGATGAGGCTGAGCAACGGCTTTCCAGGATAGCCCCTTCTGCCTGCCAGGTATCTGCAGACGTTCGCACTTTCGGAGCAGGGCTGTGATAGGAGCCTGGCAGGGACACCATCATTCCCAGCATGCGTTTGAAGTTTCAAGTGGCAAGATAAGCAAGCAGCCCCATTCTCTGTGCCTCTATGCGAACAGTGCCATGGGAAGATGAGGCTGAGCAACAGCTTTCCAGGCTAGCCCCTTCTGGCTGCCAGCTCTCTGCAGACGTTCGCATTTCAAGAGCAGGGCTGCGAAAGGAGCCTGGCTGGGACACCAACTTTCCCAGGCTACTTTTGAAGTTTTAGTTGGCAAGACAAGCAAGGAGCGCCATTCTCTGTGCCTCTGTGCAAGCACTGCCATGGGCATATGAGGCTTAGGAACAGCTTTCCAGGCTAGCCCCTTCTGGCTGCCAGCTATCTGCAGACGTTCGCACTTTCGGAGCAGGGCTACGAAAGGAGCCTGGCTGGGACACAAACTTTCCCAGGCTACGTTTGAAGTTTGAGGTGGCAAGACAAGCAAGGAGCCCCATTCTCTGTGCCTCTGTGCGAGGACTGCCATGGGCAGATGAGGCTGAGCAACAGCTTTCCAGGATAGCCCCTTCTGGCTGCCAGCTATCTGCAGACGTTCGCGTTTCAAGAGCAGGGCTGCGAAAGGAGCCTGGCTGGGACACCATCTTTCCCAGGCTACGTTTGAAGTTTGAGGTGGCAAGACAAGCAAGCAGCCCCATTCTCTGTGCCTCTGTGCGAGCACTGCCATGGGCAGATGAGGCTGAGCAACAGCTTTCCAGGCTAGCCCCTTCTGGCTGCCAGCTATCTGCAGACGTTCGCACTTTCGGAGCAGGGTTGCGAAAGGAGCCTGGCTGGGACACCAACTTTCCCAGTCTACGTTTGAAGTTTGAGGTGACAAGACAAGCAAGGAGCCCCATTCTCTGTGCCTCTGTGGGAGCACTGCCATGGGCAGATGAGGCTGAGCAACAGCTTTCCAGGCTAGCCCCTTCTGGCTGCCAGCTATCTGCAGACGTTCGCATTTCAAGAGCAGGGCTGCGAAAGGAGCCTAGCAGGTACACCATCTTTCCCAGGCTACGTTTGAAGTTTGAGGTGGCAAGACAAGCAAGCAGCCCCATTCTCTGTGCGAGCAATGCCATGGGCAGATGAGGCTGAGCAACAGCTTTCCAGGCTAGCCCCTTCTGGCTGCCAGCTATCTGCAGACGTTCGCATTTCAAGAGCAGGGCTGCGAAAGGAGCCTAGCAGGTACAGCATCTTTCCCAGGCTACGTTTGAAGTTTGAGGTGGCAAGAGAAGCAAGCAGCCCCATTCTCTGTGCCTCTGTGCGAGCACTGCCATGGGCAGATGAGGCTGAGCAACAGCTTTCCAGGCTAGCCCCTTCTGGCTGCCAGCTATCTGCAGACATTCGCACTTTCGGAGCCGGGCTGCGAAAGGAGCCTGGCTGGGACACCAACTTTCCCAGGCTACGTTTGAAGTTTGAGGTGGCAAGAGAAGCAAGCAGCCCCATTCTCTGTGCATCTGTGCGAGCAGTGCCATGGGCAGATGAGACTGAGCATCAGCTTTCCAGGATAGACCCTTCTGCCTGCCAGCTATCTGCAGACGTTCGCACTTTCGGAGCAGGGCTGTGATAGGAGCCTGGCAGGGACACCACAATTCCCAGTATGCGTTTGAAGTTTCAAGTGGCAAGATAAGCAAGCAGCCCCATTCTCTGTGCCTCTGTGCGAGGACTGCCATGGGCAGATGAGGCTGAGCAACAGCTTTCCAGGATAGCCCCTTCTGGCTGCCAGCTATCTGCAGACGTTCGCATTTCAAGAGCAGGGCTGCGAAAGGAGCCTGGCTGGGACACCATCTTTCCCAGGCTACGTTTGAAGTTTGAGGTGGCAAGACAAGCAAGCAGCCCCATTCTCTGTGCCTCTGTGCGAGCACTACCATGGGTAGATGAGGCTGAGCAACAGCTTTCCAGGATAGCCCCTTCTGGCTGCCACCTATCTGCAGACATTCGCACTTTCGGAGCAGGGCTGTGGTAGGAGCCTGGCAGGGACACCACCATTCCCAGCATGCGTTTCAAGTTTGAGGTGGCAAGACAAGAAAGCAGCCCCATTCTCTGTGCCTCTATGCGAGCACTGCCATGGGCAGATGAGGCTGAGCAACAGCTTTCCAGGCTAGCCCCTTCTGGCTGCCAGCTATCTGCAGACGTTCGCATTTCAAGAGCAGGGCTGCGAAAGGAGCCTAGCAGGTACACCATCTTTCCCAGGCTACGTTTGAAGTTTGAGGTGGCAAGACAAGCAAGGAGCCCCATTCTCTGTGCGAGCACTGCCATGGGCAGATGAGGCTGAGCAACAGCTTTGCAGGCTAGCACCTTCTGGCTGCCAGCTATCTGCAGACGTTCGCACTTTCGGTGCAGGGCTGCGAAAGGAGCCTGGCTGGGACACCAACTTTCCCAGGCTACGTTTGAATTTTTAGTTAGCAAGACAAGCAAGGAGCCCCATTCTCTGTGCCTCTGTGCAAGCACTGCCATGGGCATATGAGGCTTAGGAACAGCTTTCCAGGCTAGCCCCTTCTGGCTGCCAGCTATCTGCAGACGTTCGCACTTTCGGAGCAGGGCTACGAAAGGAGCCTGGCTGGGACACAAACTTTCCCAGGCTACGTTTGAAGTTTGAGGTGGCAAGACAAGCAAGGAGCCCCATTCTCTGTGCCTCTGTGCGAGGACTGCCATGGGCAGATGAGGCTGAGCAACAGCTTTCCAGGATAGCCCCTTCTGGCTGCCAGCTATCTGCAGACGTTCGCGTTTCAAGAGCAGGGCTGCGAAAGGAGCCTGGCTGGGACACCATCTTTCCCAGGCTACGTTTGAAGTTTGAGGTGGCAAGACAAGCAAGCAGCCCCATTCTCTGTGCCTCTGTGCGAGCACTGCCATGGGCAGATGAGGCTGAGCAACAGCTTTCCAGGCTAGCCCCTTCTGGCTGCCAGCTATCTGCAGACGTTCGCACTTTCGGAGCAGGGTTGCGAAAGGAGCCTGGCTGGGACACCAACTTTCCCAGTCTACGTTTGAAGTTTGAGGTGACAAGACAAGCAAGGAGCCCCATTCTCTGTGCCTCTGTGGGAGCACTGCCATGGGCAGATGAGGCTGAGCAACAGCTTTCCAGGCTAGCCCCTTCTGGCTGCCAGCTATCTGCAGACGTTCGCATTTCAAGAGCAGGGCTGCGAAAGGAGCCTAGCAGGTACACCATCTTTCCCAGGCTACGTTTGAAGTTTGAGGTGGCAAGACAAGCAAGCAGCCCCATTCTCTGTGCGAGCAATGCCATGGGCAGATGAGGCTGAGCAACAGCTTTCCAGGCTAGCCCCTTCTGGCTGCCAGCTATCTGCAGACGTTCGCATTTCAAGAGCAGGGCTGCGAAAGGAGCCTAGCAGGTACAGCATCTTTCCCAGGCTACGTTTGAAGTTTGAGGTGGCAAGAGAAGCAAGCAGCCCCATTCTCTGTGCCTCTGTGCGAGCACTGCCATGGGCAGATGAGGCTGAGCAACAGCTTTCCAGGCTAGCCCCTTCTGGCTGCCAGCTATCTGCAGACATTCGCACTTTCGGAGCCGGGCTGCGAAAGGAGCCTGGCTGGGACACCAACTTTCCCAGGCTACGTTTGAAGTTTGAGGTGGCAAGAGAAGCAAGCAGCCCCATTCTCTGTGCATCTGTGCGAGCAGTGCCATGGGCAGATGAGACTGAGCATCAGCTTTCCAGGATAGACCCTTCTGCCTGCCAGCTATCTGCAGACGTTCGCACTTTCGGAGCAGGGCTGTGATAGGAGCCTGGCAGGGACACCACAATTCCCAGTATGCGTTTGAAGTTTCAAGTGGCAAGATAAGCAAGCAGCCCCATTCTCTGTGCCTCTGTGCGAGGACTGCCATGGGCAGATGAGGCTGAGCAACAGCTTTCCAGGATAGCCCCTTCTGGCTGCCAGCTATCTGCAGACGTTCGCATTTCAAGAGCAGGGCTGCGAAAGGAGCCTGGCTGGGACACCATCTTTCCCAGGCTACGTTTGAAGTTTGAGGTGGCAAGACAAGCAAGCAGCCCCATTCTCTGTGCCTCTGTGCGAGCACTACCATGGGTAGATGAGGCTGAGCAACAGCTTTCCAGGATAGCCCCTTCTGGCTGCCACCTATCTGCAGACATTCGCACTTTCGGAGCAGGGCTGTGGTAGGAGCCTGGCAGGGACACCACCATTCCCAGCATGCGTTTCAAGTTTGAGGTGGCAAGACAAGAAAGCAGCCCCATTCTCTGTGCCTCTATGCGAGCACTGCCATGGGCAGATGAGGCTGAGCAACAGCTTTCCAGGCTAGCCCCTTCTGGCTGCCAGCTATCTGCAGACGTTCGCATTTCAAGAGCAGGGCTGCGAAAGGAGCCTAGCAGGTACACCATCTTTCCCAGGCTACGTTTGAAGTTTGAGGTGGCAAGACAAGCAAGGAGCCCCATTCTCTGTGCGAGCACTGCCATGGGCAGATGAGGCTGAGCAACAGCTTTGCAGGCTAGCACCTTCTGGCTGCCAGCTATCTGCAGACGTTCGCACTTTCGGTGCAGGGCTGCGAAAGGAGCCTGGCTGGGACACCAACTTTCCCAGGCTACGTTTGAATTTTTAGTTAGCAAGACAAGCAAGGAGCCCCATTCTCTGTGCCTCTGTGCGAGCACTGCCATGGGCAGATGAGGCTGAGCAACAGCTTTCCAGGCTAGCCCCTTCTGGCTGCCAGCTATCTGCAGACGTTCGCACTTTCGGAGCAGGGCTACGAAAGGAGCCTGGCTGGGACACCAACTTTCCCAGGCTACGTTTGAAGTTTGAGGTGGCAAGACAAGCAAGGAGCCCCATTCTCTGTGCCTCTGTGCGAGCACTGCCATGGGCAGATGAGGCTGAGCAACAGCTTTCCAGGCTAGCCCCTTCTGGCTGCCAGCTATCTGCAGACGTTAGCACTTTCGGAGCAGGGCTGCGAAAGGAGCCTGGCTGGGACACCATCTTTCCCAGGCTACGTTTGAAGTTTGAGGTGGCAAGACAAGCAAGCAGCCCCATTCTCTGTGCCTCTGTGCGAGCACTACCATGGGCAGATGAGGCTGAGCAACAGCTTTCCAGGATAGCCCCTTCTGCCTGCCAGCTATCTGCAGACATTCGCACTTTCGGATTAGGGCTGTGATAGGAGCCTGGCAGGGACACTACCATTCCCAGCATGCGTTTCAACTTTGAGGTGGCAAGACAAGCAAGCAGCCCCATTCTCTGTGCCTCTATGCGAGCACTGCCATGGGCAGATGAGGCTGAGCAACAGCTTTCCAGGCTAGCCCCTTCTGGCTGCCAGCTGTCTGCAGACGTTCTCATTTCAAGAGCAGTGCTGCGAAAGGAGCCTAGCAGGTACACCATCTTTCCCAGGCTACGTTTGAAGTTTGAGGTGGCAAGACAAGCAAGGAGCCCCATTCTCTGTGCGAGCAATGCCATGGGCAGATGAGGCTGAGCAACAGCTTTCCAGGCTAGCCCCTTCTGGCTGCCAGCTGTCTGCAGACGTTCACATTTCAAGAGCAGGGCTGCGAAAGGAGCCTAGCAGGTACACCATCTTTCCCAGGCTACGTTTGAAGTTTGAGGTGGCAAGACAAGCAAGCAGCCCCATTCTCTGTGCCTCTGTGCGAGCACTGCCATGGGCAGATGAGGCTGAGCAACAGCTTTCCAGGCTAGCCCCTTCTGCCTGCCAGCTATCTGCAGACGTTCGCATTTCAAGAGCAGGGCTGCGAAAGGAGCCTAGCAGGTACACCATCTTTCCCAGGCTACGTTTGAAGTTTGATGTGGCAAGACAAGCAAGGAGCCCCATTCTCTGTGCGAGCAATGCCATGGGCAGATGAGGCTGAGCAACAGCTTTCCAGGCTAGCCCCTTCTGGCTGCCAGCTATCTGCAGACGTTCGCATTTCAAGAGCAGGGCTGCGAAAGGAGCCTAGCAGGTACAGCATCTTTCCCAGGCTACGTTTGAAGTTTGAGGTGGCAAGACAAGCAAGCAGCCCCATTCTCTCTACCTCTGTGCGAGCACTGCCATGGGCAGATGAGGCTGAGCAACAGCTTTCCAGGATAGCCCCTTCTGGCTGCCAGCTATCTGCAGACGTTCGCACTTTCGGAGCAGGGCTGCGAAAGGAGCCTGGCTGGGACACCAACTTTCCCAGGCTACGTTTGAAGTTTGAGGTGGCAAGACAAGCAAACAGCCCCATTCTCTGTGCATCTGTGCGAGCAGTGCCATGGGCAGATGAGACTGAGCATCAGCTTTCCAGGATAGCCCCTTCTGCCTGCCAGCTATATGCAGACGTTCGCACTTTCGGAGCAGGGCTGTGATAGGAGCCTGGCAGGGACACCACAATTCCCAGCATGCGTTTGAAGTTTCAAGTGGCAAGATAAGCAAGCAGCCCCATTCTCTGTGCCTCTATGCGAACAGTGCCATGGGCAGATGAGGCTGAGCAACAGCTTTCCAGGCTAGCCCCTTCTGGCTGCCAGCTATCTGCAGACGTTCGCACTTTCGGAGCAGGGCTGCGAAAGGAGCCTAGCAGGTACACCATCTTTCCCAGGCTACGTTTGAAGTTTGAGGTGGCAAGACAAGCAAGCAGCCCCATTCTCTGTGCCTGTGTGCGAGCAGTGCCATGGGCAGATGAGGCTGAGCAACGGCTTTGCAGGATAGCCCCTTCTGCCTGCCAGCTGTCTGCAGACATTCGCACTTTCGGATTAGGGCTGTGATAGGAGCCTGGCAGGGACACCACCATTCCCAGCATGCGTTTCAAGTTTGAGGTGGCAAGACAAGCAAGCAGCCCCATTCTCTGTGCCTCTATGCGAGCACTGCCATGGGCAGATGAGGCTGAGCAACAGCTTTCCAGGCTAGCCCCTTCTGGCTGCCAGCTATCTGCAGACGTTCGCATTTCAAGAGCAGTGCTGCGAAAGGAGCCTAGCAGGTACACCATCTTTCCCAGGCTACGTTTGAAGTTTGAGGTGGCAAGACAAGCAAGGAGCCCCATTCTCTGTGCGAGCAATGCCATGGGCAGATGAGGCTGAGCAACAGCTTTCCAGGCTAGCCCCTTCTGGCTGCCAGCTGTCTGCAGACGTTCACATTTCAAGAGCAGGGCTGCGAAAGGAGCCTAGCAGGTACACCATCTTTCCCAGGCTACGTTTGAAGTTTGAGGTGGCAAGACAAGCAAGCAGCCCCATTCTCTGTGCCTCTGTGCGAGCACTGCCATGGGCAGATGAGGCTGAGCAACAGCTTTCCAGGCTAGCCCCTTCTGCCTGCCAGCTATCTGCAGACGTTCGCATTTCAAGAGCAGGGCTGCGAAAGGAGCCTAGCAGGTACACCATCTTTCCCAGGCTACGTTTGAAGTTTGAGGTGGCAAGACAAGCAAGGAGCCCCATTCTCTGTGCGAGCAATGCCATGGGCAGATGAGGCTGAGCAACAGCTTTCCAGGCTAGCCCCTTCTGGCTGCCAGCTATCTGCAGACGTTCGCATTTCAAGAGCAGGGCTTCGAAAGGAGCCTAGCAGGTACACCATCTTTCCCAGGCTACGTTTGAAGTTTGAGGTGGCAAGACAAGAAAGCAGCCCCATTCTCTGTGCCTCTGTGCGAGCACTGCCATGGGCAGATGAGGCTGAGCAACAGCTTTGCAGGCTAGCACCTTCTGGCTGCCAGCTATCTGCAGACGTTCGCACTTTCGGAGCAGGGCTGCGAAAGGAGCCTGGCTGGGACACCAACTTTCCCAGGCTACGTTTGAAGTTTGAGGTGGCAAGACAAGCAAGCAGCCCCATTCTCTGTGCCTCTGTGCGAGCACTGCCATGGGCAGATGAGGCTGAGCAACAGCTTTCCAGGCTAGCCCCTTCTGCCTGCCAGCTATCTGCAGACGTTCGCACTTTCGGAGCAGGGCTGCGAAAGGAGCCTGGCTGGGACACCAACTTTCCCAGGCTACGTTTGAAGTTTGAGGTGGCAAGACAAGCAAGCAGCCCCATTCTCTGTGCCTCTGTGCGAGCACTGCCATGGGCAGATGAGGCTGAGCAACGGCTTTCCAGGATAGCCCCTTCTGCCTGCCAGCTATCTGCAGACGTTCGCACTTTCGGAGCAGGGCTGTGATAGGAGCCTGGCAGGGACACCACCATTCCCAGCATGCGTTTGAAGTTTCAAGTGGCAAGATAAGCAAGCAGCCCATTCTCTGTGCCTCTATGCGAACAGTGCCATGGGCAGATGAGGCTGAGCAACAGCTTTCCAGGCTAGCCCCTTCTGGCTGCCAGCTATCTGCAGACGTTCGCATTTCAAGAGCAGGGCTGCGAAAGGAGCCTGGCTGGGACACCAACTTTCCCAGGCTACGTTTGAAGTTTTAGTTGGCAAGACAAGCAAGGAGTGCCATTCTCTGTGCCTCTGTGCAAGCACTGCCATGGGCATATGAGGCTTAGCAACAGCTTTCCAGGCTAGCCCCTTCTGGCTGCCAGCTATCTGCAGACGTTCGCACTTTCGGAGCAGGGCTGCGAAAGGAGCCTAGCAGGTACACCATCTTTCCCAGGCTACGTTTGAAGTTTGAGGTGGCAAGACAAGCAAGCAGCCCCATTCTCTGTGCCTGTGTGCGAGCAGTGCCATGGGCAGATGAGGCTGAGCAACGGCTTTGCAGGATAGCCCCTTCTGGCTGCCAGCTATCTGCAGACATTCGCACTTTCGGATTAGGGCTGTGATAGGAGCCTGGCAGGGACACCACCATTCCCAGCATGCGTTTCAAGTTTGAGGTGGCAAGACAAGCAAGCAGCCCCATTCTCTGTGCCTCTGTGCGAGCACTGCCATGGGCAGATGAGGCTGAGCAACAGCTTTCCAGGCTAGCCCCTTCTGGCTGCCAGCTATCTGCAGACGTTCGCATTTCAAGAGCAGTGCTGCGAAAGGAGCCTAGCAGGTACACCATCTTTCCCAGGCTACGTTTGAAGTTTGAGGTGGCAAGACAAGCAAGGAGCCCCATTCTCTGTGCGAGCAATGCCATGGGCAGATGAGGCTGAGCAACAGCTTTCCAGGCTAGCCCCTTCTGGCTGCCAGCTATCTGCAGACGTTCGCACTTTCGGAGCAGGGCTGCGAAAGGAGCCTGGCTGGGACACCAACTTTCCCAGGCTACGTTTGAAGTTTGAGGTGGCAAGACAAGCAAGCACCCCCATTCTCTGTGCATCTGTGCGAGCAGTGCCATGGGCAGATGAGACTGAGCATCAGCTTTCCAGGATAGTCCCTTCTGCCTGCCAGCTATATGCAGACGTTCGCACTTTCGGAGCAGGGCTGTGATAGGAGCCTGGCAGGGACACCACAATTCCCAGCATGCGTTTGAAGTTTCAAGTGTCAAGATAAGCAAGCAGCCCCATTCTCTGTGCCTCTATGCGAACAGTGCCATGGGCAGATGAGGCTGAGCAACAGCTTTCCAGGCTAGCCCCTTCTGGCTGCCAGCTATCTGCAGACGTTCGCACTTTCGGAGCAGGGCTGCGAAAGGAGCCTAGCAGGTACACCATCTTTCCCAGGTTACGTTTGAAGTTTGAGGTGGCAAGACAAGCAAGCAGCCCCATTCTCTGTGCCTCTGTGCGAGCACTGCCATGGGCAGATGAGGCTGAGCAACGGCTTTGCAGGATAGCCCCTTCTGCCTGCCAGCTATCTGCAGACGTTCGCACTTTCGGAGCAGGGCTGTGACAGGAGCCTGGCAGGGACACCACCATTCCCAGCATGCGTTTGAAGTTTCAAGTGGCAAGATAAGCAAGCAGCCCCATTCTCTGTGCCTCTATGCGAACAGTGCCATGGGCAGATGAGGCTGAGCAACAGCTTTCCAGGATAGTCCCTTCTGGCTGCCAGCTATCTGCAGACGTTCGCATTTCAAGAGCAGGACTGCGAAAGGAGCCTAGCAGGTACACCATCTTTCCCAGGCTACGTTTGAAGTTTGAGGTGGCAAGACAAGCAAGCAGCCCCATTCTCTGTGCCTCTGTGCGAGCACTGCCATGGGCAGATGAGGCTGAGCAACAGCTTTCCAGGCTAGCCCCTTCTGGCTGCCAGCTATCTGCAGACGTTCGCATTTCAAGAGCAGGGCTTCGAAAGGAGCCTAGCAGGTACACCATCTTTCCCAGGCTACGTTTGAAGTTTGAGGTGGCAAGACAAGAAAGCAGCCCCATTCTCTGTGCCTCTGTGCGAGCACTGCCATGGGCAGATGAGGCTGAGCAACAGCTTTGCAGGCTAGCACCTTCTGGCTGCCAGCTATCTGCAGACGTTCGCACTTTCGGAGCAGGGCTGCGAAAGGAGCCTGGCTGGGACACCAACTTTCCCAGGCTACGTTTGAAGTTTGAGGTGGCAAGACAAGCAAGCAGCCCCATTCTCTGTGCCTCTGTGCGAGCACTGCCATGGGCAGATGAGGCTGAGCAACAGCTTTCCAGGCTAGCCCCTTCTGCCTGCCAGCTATCTGCAGACGTTCGCACTTTCGGAGCAGGGCTGCGAAAGGAGCCTGGCTGGGACACCAACTTTCCCAGGCTACGTTTGAAGTTTGAGGTGGCAAGACAAGCAAGCAGCCCCATTCTCTGTGCCTCTGTGCGAGCACTGCCATGGGCAGATGAGGCTGAGCAACGGCTTTCCAGGATAGCCCCTTCTGCCTGCCAGCTATCTGCAGACGTTCGCACTTTCGGAGCAGGGCTGTGATAGGAGCCTGGCAGGGACACCACCATTCCCAGCATGCGTTTGAAGTTTCAAGTGGCAAGATAAGCAAGCAGCCCATTCTCTGTGCCTCTATGCGAACAGTGCCATGGGCAGATGAGGCTGAGCAACAGCTTTCCAGGCTAGCCCCTTCTGGCTGCCAGCTATCTGCAGACGTTCGCATTTCAAGAGCAGGGCTGCGAAAGGAGCCTGGCTGGGACACCAACTTTCCCAGGCTACGTTTGAAGTTTTAGTTGGCAAGACAAGCAAGGAGTGCCATTCTCTGTGCCTCTGTGCAAGCACTGCCATGGGCATATGAGGCTTAGCAACAGCTTTCCAGGCTAGCCCCTTCTGGCTGCCAGCTATCTGCAGACGTTCGCACTTTCGGAGCAGGGCTGCGAAAGGAGCCTAGCAGGTACACCAACTTTCCCAGGCTACGTTTGAAGTTTGAGGTGGCAAGACAAGCAAGCAGCCCCATTCTCTGTGCCTGTGTGCGAGCAGTGCCATGGGCAGATGAGGCTGAGCAACGGCTTTGCAGGATAGCCCCTTCTGGCTGCCAGCTATCTGCAGACATTCGCACTTTCGGATTAGGGCTGTGATAGGAGCCTGGCAGGGACACCACCATTCCCAGCATGCGTTTCAAGTTTGAGGTGGCAAGACAAGCAAGCAGCCCCATTCTCTGTGCCTCTGTGCGAGCACTGCCATGGGCAGATGAGGCTGAGCAACAGCTTTCCAGGCTAGCCCCTTCTGGCTGCCAGCTATCTGCAGACGTTCGCATTTCAAGAGCAGTGCTGCGAAAGGAGCCTAGCAGGTACACCATCTTTCCCAGGCTACGTTTGAAGTTTGAGGTGGCAAGACAAGCAAGGAGCCCCATTCTCTGTGCGAGCAATGCCATGGGCAGATGAGGCTGAGCAACAGCTTTCCAGGCTAGCCCCTTCTGGCTGCCAGCTATCTGCAGACGTTCGCACTTTCGGAGCAGGGCTGCGAAAGGAGCCTGGCTGGGACACCAACTTTCCCAGGCTACGTTTGAAGTTTGAGGTGGCAAGACAAGCAAGCACCCCCATTCTCTGTGCATCTGTGCGAGCAGTGCCATGGGCAGATGAGACTGAGCATCAGCTTTCCAGGATAGTCCCTTCTGCCTGCCAGCTATATGCAGACGTTCGCACTTTCGGAGCAGGGCTGTGATAGGAGCCTGGCAGGGACACCACAATTCCCAGCATGCGTTTGAAGTTTCAAGTGTCAAGATAAGCAAGCAGCCCCATTCTCTGTGCCTCTATGCGAACAGTGCCATGGGCAGATGAGGCTGAGCAACAGCTTTCCAGGCTAGCCCCTTCTGGCTGCCAGCTATCTGCAGACGTTCGCACTTTCGGAGCAGGGCTGCGAAAGGAGCCTAGCAGGTACACCATCTTTCCCAGGTTACGTTTGAAGTTTGAGGTGGCAAGACAAGCAAGCAGCCCCATTCTCTGTGCCTCTGTGCGAGCACTGCCATGGGCAGATGAGGCTGAGCAACGGCTTTGCAGGATAGCCCCTTCTGCCTGCCAGCTATCTGCAGACGTTCGCACTTTCGGAGCAGGGCTGTGACAGGAGCCTGGCAGGGACACCACCATTCCCAGCATGCGTTTGAAGTTTCAAGTGGCAAGATAAGCAAGCAGCCCCATTCTCTGTGCCTCTATGCGAACAGTGCCATGGGCAGATGAGGCTGAGCAACAGCTTTCCAGGATAGTCCCTTCTGGCTGCCAGCTATCTGCAAACGTTCGCATTTCAAGAGCAGGACTGCGAAAGGAGCCTAGCAGGTACACCATCTTTCCCAGGCTACGTTTGAAGTTTGAGGTGGCAAGACAAGCAAGCAGCCCCATTCTCTGTGCCTCTGTGCGAGCACTGCCATGGGCAGATGAGGCTGAGCAACAGCTTTCCAGGCTAGCCCCTTCTGGCTGCCAGCTATCTGCAGACGTTCGCATTTCAAGAGCAGGGCTGCGAAAGGAGCCTAGCAGGTAGACCATCTTTCCCAGGCTACGTTTGAAGTTTGAGGTGGCAAGACAAGCAAGGAGCCCCATTCTCTGTGCGAGCAATGCCATGGGCAGATGAGGCTGAGCAACAGCTTTCCAGGATAGTCCCTTCTGGCTGCCAGCTATCTGCAGACGTTCGCATTTCAAGAGCAGGACTGCGAAAGGAGCCTAGCAGGTACACCATCTTTCCCAGGCTACGTTTGAAGTTTGAGGTGGCAAGACAAGCAAGCAGCCCCATTCTCTGTGCCTCTGTGCGAGCACTGCCATGGGCAGATGAGGCTGAGCAACAGCTTTCCAGGCTAGCCCCTTCTGGCTGCCAGCTATCTGCAGACGTTCGCATTTCAAGAGCAGGGCTGCGAAAGGAGCCTAGCAGGTACACCATCTTTCCCAGGCTACGTTTGAAGTTTGAGGTGGCAAGACAAGCAAGGAGCCCCATTCTCTGTGCGAGCAATGCCATGGGCAGATGAGGCTGAGCAACAGCTTTCCAGGCTAGCCCCTTCTGCCTGCCAGCTATCTGCAGACGTTCGCATTTCAAGAGCAGGGCTGCGAAAGGAGCCTAGCAGGTACACCATCTTTCCCAGGCTACGTTTGAAGTTTGAGGTGGCAAGACAAGCAAGCAGCCCCATTCTCTGTGCCTCTGTGCGAGCACTGCCATGGGCAGATGAGGCTGAGCAACAGCTTTCCAGGCTAGCCCCTTCTGGCTGCCAGCTATCTGCAGACGTTCGCACTTTCGGAGCAGGGCTGCGAAAGGAGCCTGGCTGGGACACCAACTTTCCCAGGCTACGTTTGAAGTTTGAGGTGGCAAGAGAAGCAAGCAGCCCCATTCTCTGTGCATCTGTGCGAGCAGTGCCATGGGCAGATGAGACTGAGCATCAGCTTCCCAGGATAGCCCCTTCTGCCTGCCAGCTATATGCAGACGTTCGCACTTTCGGAGCAGGGCTGTGATAGGAGCCTGGCAGGGACACCACAATTCCCAGCATGCGTTTGAAGTTTCAAGTGGCAAGATAAGCAAGCAGCCCCATTCTCTGTGCCTCTATGCGAACAGTGCCATGGGCAGATGAGGCTGAGCAACAGCTTTCCAGGATAGTCCTTTCTGGCTGCCAGCTATCTGCAGACGTTCGCATTTCAAGAGCAGGACTGCGAAAGGAGCCTAGCAGGTACACCCTCTTTCCCAGGATACGTTTGAAGTTTGAGGTGGCAAGACAAGCAAGCAGCCCCATTCTCTGTGCCTCTGTGCGAGCACTGCCATGGGCAGATGAGGCTGAGCAACAGCTTTGCAGGCTAGCACCTTCTGGCTGCCAGCTATCTGCAGACGTTCGCACTTTCGGAGCAGGGCTGCGAAAGGAGCCTGGCTGGGACACCAACTTTCCCAGGCTACGTTTGAAGTTTGAGGTGGCAAGACAAGCAAGCAGCCCCATTCTCTGTGCCTCTGTGCGAGCACTGCCATGGGCAGATGAGGCTGAGCAACCGCTTTCCAGGATAGCCCCTTCTGCCTGCCAGCTATCTGCAGACGTTCGCACTTTCGGAGCAGGGCTGTGATAGGAGCCTGGCAGGGACACCACCATTCCCAGCATGCGTTTGAAGTTTCAAGTGGCAAGATAAGCAAGCAGCCCATTCTCTGTGCCTCTATGCGAACAGTGCCATGGGCAGATGAGGCTGAGCAACAGCTTTCCAGGCTAGCCCCTTCTGGCTGCCAGCTATCTGCAGACGTTCGCATTTCAAGAGCAGGGCTGCGAAAGGAGCCTGGCTGGGACACCAACATTCCCAGGCTACGTTTGAAGTTTTAGTTGGCAAGACAAGCAAGGAGTGCCATTCTCTTTGCCTCTGTGCAAGCACTGCCATGGGCATATGAGGCTTAGCAACAGCTTTCCAGGCTAGCCCCTTCTGGCTGCCAGCTATCTGCAGAAGTTCGCACTTTCGGAGCAGGGCTACGAAAGGAGCCTGGCTGGGACACCAACTTTCCCAGGCTACGTTTGAAGTTTGAGGTGGCAAGACAAGCAAGCAGCCCCATTCTCTGTGCCTGTGTGCGAGCAGTGCCATGGGCAGATGAGGCTGAGCAACGGCTTTGCAGGATAGCCCCTTCTGCCTGCCAGCTATCTGCAGACGTTCGCACTTTCGGAGCAGGGCTGTGACAGGAGCCTGGCAGGGACACCACCATTCCCAGCATGCGTTTGAAGTTTCAAGTGGCAAGATAAGCAAGCAGCCCCATTCTCTGTGCCTCTATGCGAACAGTGCCATGGGCAGATGAGGCTGAGCAACAGCTTTCCAGGATAGTCCCTTCTGGCTGCCAGCTATCTGCAGACGTTCGCATTTCAAGAGCAGGACTGCGAAAGGAGCCTAGCAGGTACACCATCTTTCCCAGGCTACGTTTGAAGTTTGAGGTGGCAAGACAAGCAAGCAGCCCCATTCTCTGTGCCTCTGTGCGAGCACTGCCATGGGCAGATGAGGCTGAGCAACAGCTTTCCAGGCTAGCCCCTTCTGGCTGCCAGCTATCTGCAGACATTCGCACTTTCGGAGCAGGGCTGTGAAATTAGCCTTGCAGGGACACAACCATTCCCAGCATGCGTTTGAAGTTTCAAGTGGCAAGATAAGCAAGCAGCCCCATTCTCTGTGCCTCTATGCGAGCACTGCCATGGGCAGATGAGGCTGAGCAACAGCTTTCCAGGCTAGCCGCTTCTGGCTGCCAGCTATCTGCAGACGTTCGCATTTCAAGAGCAGTGCTGCGAAAGGAGCCTAGCAGGTACACCATCTTTCCCAGGCTACGTTTGAAGTTTGAGGTGGCAAGACAAGCAAGGAGCCCCATTCTCTGTGCGAGCAATGCCATGGGCAGATGAGGCTGAGCAACAGCTTTCCAGGCTAGCCCCTTCTGGCTGCCAGCTGTCTGCAGACGTTCACATTTCAAGAGCAGGGCTGCGAAAGGAGCCTAGCAGGTACACCATCTTTCCCAGGCTACGTTTGAAGTTTGAGGTGGCAAGACAAGCAAGCAGCCCCATTCTCTGTGCCTCTGTGCGAGCACTGCCATGGGCAGATGAGGCTGAGCAACAGCTTTCCAGGCTAGCCCCTTCTGCCTGCCAGCTATCTGCAGACGTTCGCATTTCAAGAGCAGGGCTGCGAAAGGAGCCTAGCAGGTACACCATCTTTCCCAGGCTACGTTTGAAGTTTGAGGTGGCAAGACAAGCAAGGAGCCCCATTCTCTGTGCGAGCAATGCCATGGGCAGATGAGGCTGAGCAACAGCTTTCCAGGCTAGCCCCTTCTGGCTGCCAGCTATCTGCAGACGTTCGCATTTCAAGAGCAGGGCTGCGAAAGGAGCCTAGCAGGTACAGCATCTTTCCCAGGCTACGTTTGAAGTTTGAGGTGGCAAGACAAGCAAGCAGCCCCATTCTCTGTGCCTCTGTGCGAGCACTGCCATGGGCAGATGAGGCTGAGCAACAGCTTTCCAGGCTAGCCCCTTCTGGCTGCCAGCTGTCTGCAGACGTTCGCACTTTCGGAGCAGGGCTGCGAAAGGAGCCTAGCAGGTACACCATCTTTCCCAGGCTACGTTTGAAGTTTGAGGTGGCAAGACAAGCAAGCAGCCCCATTCTCTGTGCCTCTGTGCGAGCACTGCCATGGGCAGATGAGGCTGAGCAACGGCTTTGCAGGATAGCCCCTTCTGCCTGCCAGCTATCTGCAGACGTTCGCACTTTCGGAGCAGGGCTGTGACAGGAGCCTGGCAGGGACACCACCATTCCCAGCATGCGTTTGAAGTTTCAAGTGGCAAGATAAGCAAGCAGCCCCATTCTCTGTGCCTCTATGCGAACAGTGCCATGGGCAGATGAGGCTGAGCAACAGCTTTCCAGGATAGTCCCTTCTGGCTGCCAGCTATCTGCAGACGTTCGCATTTCAAGAGCAGGACTGCGAAAGGAGCCTAGCAGGTACACCATCTTTCCCAGGCTACGTTTGAAGTTTGAGGTGGCAAGACAAGCAAGCAGCCCCATTCTCTGTGCCTCTGTGCGAGCAGTGCCATGGGCAGATGAGGCTGAGCAACGGCTTTGCAGGCTAGCCCCTTCTGCCTGCCAGCTATCTGCAGACATTCGCACTTTCGGAGCAGGGCTGTGACAGGAGCCTGGCTGGGACACCACCATTCCCAGCATGCGTTTGAAGTTTCAAGTGGCAAGACAAGCAAGCAGCCCCATTCTCTGTGCCTCTATGCGAACAGTGCCATGGGCAGATGAGGCTGAGCAACAGCTTTCCAGGATAGTCCTTTCTGGCTGCCAGCTATCTGCAGACGTTCGCATTTCAAGAGCAGGACTGCGAAAGGAGCCTAGCAGGTACACCATCTTTCCCAGGCTACGTTTGAAGTTTGAGGTGGCAAGACAAGCAAGCAGCCCCATTCTCTGTGCCTCTGTGCGAGCACTGCCATGGGCAGATGAGGCTGAGCAACAGCTTTGCAGGCTAGCACCTTCTGGCTGCCAGCTATCTGCAGACGTTCGCACTTTCGGAGCAGGGCTGCGAAAGGAGCCTGGCTGGGACACCAACTTTCCCAGGCTACGTTTGAAGTTTGAGGTGGCAAGACAAGCAAGCAGCCCCATTCTCTGTGCCTCTGTGCGAGCACTGCCATGGGCAGATGAGGCTGAGCAACAGCTTTCCAGGCTAGCCCCTTCTGCCTGCCAGCTATCTGCAGACGTTCGCACTTTCGGAGCAGGGCTGCGAAAGGAGCCTGGCTGGGACACCAACTTTCCCAGGCTACGTTTGAAGTTTGAGGTGGCAAGACAAGCAAGCAGCCCCATTCTCTGTGCCTCTGTGCGAGCACTGCCATGGGCAGATGAGGCTGAGCAACGGCTTTCCAGGATAGCCCCTTCTGCCTGCCAGCTATCTGCAGACGTTCGCACTTTCGGAGCAGGGCTGTGATAGGAGCCTGGCAGGGACACCACCATTCCCAGCATGCGTTTGAAGTTTCAAGTGGCAAGATAAGCAAGCAGCCCATTCTCTGTGCCTCTATGCGAACAGTGCCATGGGCAGATGAGGCTGAGCAACAGCTTTCCAGGCTAGCCCCTTCTGGCTGCCAGCTATCTGCAGACGTTCGCATTTCAAGAGCAGGGCTGCGAAAGGAGCCTGGCTGGGACACCAACTTTCCCAGGCTACGTTTGAAGTTTTAGTTGGCAAGACAAGCAAGGAGTGCCATTCTCTTTGCCTCTGTGCAAGCACTGCCATGGGCATATGAGGCTTAGCAACAGCTTTCCAGGCTAGCCCCTTCTGGCTGCCAGCTATCTGCAGACGTTCGCACTTTCGGAGCAGGGCTACGAAAGGAGCCTGGCTGGGACACCAACTTTCCCAGGCTACGTTTGAAGTTTGAGGTGGCAAGACAAGCAAGCAGCCCCATTCTCTGTGCCTCTGTGCGAGGACTGCCATGGGCAGATGAGGCTGAGCAACAGCTTTCCAGGCTAGCCCCTTCTGGCTGCCAGCTATCTGCAGACGTTCGCACTTTCGGAGCAGGGCTGCGAAAGGAGCCTAGCAGGTACACCATCTTTCCCAGGCTACGTTTGAAGTTTGAGGTGGCAAGACAAGCAAGCAGCCCCATTCTCTGTGCTTGTGTGCGAGCAGTGCCATGGGCAGATGAGGCTGAGCAACGGCTTTGCAGGATAGCCCCTTCTGCCTGCCAGCTATCTGCAGACATTCGCACTTTCGGATTAGGGCTGTGATAGGAGCCTGGCAGGGACACCACCATTCCCAGCATGCGTTTCAAGTTTGAGGTGGCAAGACAAGCAAGCAGCCCCATTCTCTGTGCCTCTATGCGAGCACTGCCATGGACAGATGAGGCTGAGCAACAGCTTTCCAGGCTAGCCCCTTCTGCCTGCCAGCTATCTGCAGACGTTCGCATTTCAAGAGCAGTGCTGCGAAAGGAGCCTAGCAGGTACACCATCTTTCCCACGCTACGTTTGAAGTTTGAGGTGGCAAGACAAGCAAGGAGCCCCATTCTCTGTGCGAGCAATGCCATGGGCAGATGAGGCTGAGCAACAGCTTTCCAGGCTAGCCCCTTCTGGCTGCCAGCTGTCTGCAGACGTTCACATTTCAAGAGCAGGGCTGCGAAAGGAGCCTAGCAGGTACACCATCTTTCCCAGGCTATGTTTGAAGTTTGAGGTGGCAAGACAAGCAAGCAGCCCCATTCTCTGTGCCTCTGTGCGAGCACTGCCATGGGCAGATGAGGCTGAGCAACAGCTTTCCAGGCTAGCCCCTTCTGCCTGCCAGCTATCTGCAGACGTTCGCATTTCAAGAGCAGGGCTGCGAAAGGAGCCTAGCAGGTACACCATCTTTCCCAGGCTACGTTTGAAGTTTGAGGTGGCAAGACAAGCAAGGAGCCCCATTCTCTGTGCGAGCAATGCCATGGGCAGATGAGGCTGAGCAACAGCTTTCCAGGCTAGCCCCTTCTGGCTGCCAGCTATCTGCAGACGTTCGCATTTCAAGAGCAGGGCTGCGAAAGGAGCCTAGCAGGTACACCATCTTTCCCAGGCTACGTTTGAAGTTTGAGGTGGCAAGACAAGCAAGCAGCCCCATTCTCTGTGCCTCTGTGCGAGCACTGCCATGGGCAGATGAGGCTGAGCAACAGCTTTCCAGGCTAGCCCCTTCTGGCTGCCAGCTATCTGCAGACGTTCGCACTTTCGGAGCAGGGCTGCGAAAGGAGCCTGGCTGGGACACCAACTTTCCCAGGCTACGTTTGAAGTTTGAGGTGGCAAGACAAGCAAGCAGCCCCATTCTCTGTGCATCTGTGCGAGCAGTGCCATGGGCAGATGAGACTGAGCATCAGCTTTCCAGGCTAGCCCCTTCTGCCTGTCAGCTATATGCAGACGTTCGCACTTTCGGAGCAGGGCTGTGATAGGAGCCTGGCAGGGACACCACCATTCCCAGCATGCGTTTGAAGTTTCAAGTGGCAAGATAAGCAAGCAGCCCCATTCTCTGTGCCTCTATGCGAACAGTGCCATGGGCAGATGAGGCTGAGCAACAGCTTTCCAGGCTAGCCCCTTCTGGCTGCCAGCTATCTGCAGACGTTCGCACTTTCGGAGCAGGGCTGCGAAAGGAGCCTAGCAGGTACACCATCTTTCCCAGGCTACGTTTGAAGTTTGAGGTGGCAAGACAAGCAAGCAGCCCCATTCTCTGTGCCTCTGTGCGAGCACTGCCATGGGCAGATGAGGCTGAGCAACGGCTTTGCAGGATAGCCCCTTCTGCCTGCCAGCTATCTGCAGACGTTCGCACTTTCGGAGCAGGGCTGTGACAGGAGCCTGGCAGGGACACCACCATTCCCAGCATGCGTTTGAAGTTTCAAGTGGCAAGATAAGCAAGCAGCCCCATTCTCTGTGCCTCTATGCGAACAGTGCCATGGGCAGATGAGGCTGAGCAACAGCTTTCCAGGATAGTCCCGTCTGGCTGCCAGCTATCTGCAGACGTTCGCATTTCAAGAGCAGGACTGCGAAAGGAGCCTAGCAGGTACACCATCTTTCCCAGGCTATGTTTGAAGTTTGAGGTGGCAAGACAAGCAAGCAGCCCCATTCTCTGTGCCTCTGTGCGAGCACTGCCATGGGCAGATGAGGCTGAGCAACAGCTTTCCTGGCTAGCCCCTTCTGGCTGCCAGCTATCTGCAGACGTTCGCATTTCAAGAGCAGGGCTGCGAAAGGAGCCTAGCAGGTACACCATCTTTCCCAGGCTACGTTTGAAGTTTGAGGTGGCAAGACAAGCAAGCAGCCCCATTCTCTGTGCCTCTGTGCGAGCACTGCCATGGGCAGATGAGGCTGAGCAACAGCTTTGCAGGCTAGCCCCTTCTGGCTGCCAGCTATCTGCAGACGTTCGCACTTTCGGAGCAGGGCTGCGAAAGGAGCCTGGCTGGGACACCAACTTTCCCAGGCTACGTTTGAAGTTTGAGGTGGCAAGAGAAGCAAGCAGCCCCATTCTCTGTGCATCTGTGCGAGCAGTGCCATGGGCAGATGAGACTGAGCATCAGCTTCCCAGGATAGCCCCTTCTGCCTGCCAGCTATATGCAGACGTTCGCACTTTCGGAGCAGGGCTGTGATAGGAGCCTGGCAGGGACACCACAATTCCCAGCATGCGTTTGAAGTTTCAAGTGGCAAGATAAGCAAGCAGCCCCATTCTCTGTGCCTCTATGCGAACAGTGCCATGGGCAGATGAGGCTGAGCAACAGCTTTCCAGGCTAGCCTTTTCTGGCTGCCAGCTATCTGCAGACTTTCGCACTTTCGGAGCAGGGCTGCGAAAGGAGCCTAGCAGGTATACCATCTTTCCCAGGCTACGTTTGAAGTTTGAGGTGGCAAGACAAGCAAGCAGCCCCATTCTCTGTGCCTCTGTGCAAGCAGTGCCATGGGCAGATGAGGCTGAGCAACGGCTTTGCAGGATAGCCCCTTCTGCCTGCCAGCTATCTGCAGATATTCGCACTTTCGGAGCAGGGCTGTGACAGGAGCCTGGCTGGGACACCACCATTCCCAGCATGCGTTTGAAGTTTCAAGTGGCAAGATAAGCAAGCAGCCCCATTCTCTGTGCCTCTATGCGAACAGTGCCATGGGCAGATGAGGCTGAGCAACAGCTTTCCAGGATAGTCCTTTCTGGCTGCCAGCTATCTGCAGACGTTCGTATTTCAAGAGCAGGACTGCGAAAGGAGCCTAGCAGGTACACCATCTTTCCCAGGCTACGTTTGAAGTTTGAGGTGGCAAGACAAGCAAGCAGCCCCATTCTCTGTGCCTCTGTGCGAGCACTGCCATGGGCAGATGAGGCTGAGCAACAGCTTTGCAGGCTAGCACCTTCTGGCTGCCAGCTATCTGCAGACGTTCGCACTTTCGGAGCAGGGCTGCGAAAGGAGCCTGGCTGGGACACCAACTTTCCCAGGCTACGTTTGAAGTTTGAGGTGGCAAGACAAGCAAGCAGCCCCATTCTCTGTGCCTCTGTGCGAGCACTGCCATGGGCAGATGAGGCTGAGCAACGGCTTTCCAGGATAGCCCCTTCTGCCTGCCAGCTATCTGCAGACGTTCGCACTTTCGGAGCAGGGCTGTGATAGGAGCCTGGCAGGGACACCACCATTCCCAGCATGCGTTTGAAGTTTCAAGTGGCAAGATAAGCAAGCAGCCCATTCTCTGTGCCTCTATGCGAACAGTGCCATGGGCAGATGAGGCTGAGCAACAGCTTTCCAGGCTAGCCCCTTCTGGCTGCCAGCTATCTGCAGACGTTCGCATTTCAAGAGCAGGGCTGCGAAAGGAGCCTGGCTGGGACACCAACTTTCCCAGGCTACGTTTGAAGTTTTAGTTGGCAAGACAAGCAAGGAGTGCCATTCTCTTTGCCTCTGTGCAAGCACTGCCATGGGCATATGAGGCTTAGCAACAGCTTTCCAGGCTAGCCCCTTCTGGCTGCCAGCTATCTGCAGACGTTCGCACTTTCGGAGCAGGGCTACGAAAGGAGCCTGGCTGGGACACCAACTTTCCCAGGCTACGTTTGAAGTTTGAGGTGGCAAGACAAGCAAGCAGCCCCATTCTCTGTGCCTCTGTGCGAGCAGTGCCATGGGCAGATGAGGCTGAGCAACGGCTTTGCAGGATAGCCCCTTCTGCCTGCCAGCTATCTGCAGACGTTCGCACTTTCGGAGCAGGGCTGTGACAAGAGCCTGGCAGGGACACCACCATTCCCAGCATGCGTTTGAAGTTTCAAGTGGCAAGATAAGCAAGCAGCCCCATTCTCTGTGCCTCTATGCGAACAGTTCCATGGGCAGATGAGGCTGAGCAACAGCTTTCCAGGATAGTCCCTTCTGGCTGCCAGCTATCTGCAGACGTTCGCATTTCAAGAGCAGGACTGCGAAAGGAGCCTAGCAGGTACACCATCTTTCCCAGGCTACGTTTGAAGTTTGAGGTGGCAAGACAAGCAAGCAGCCCCATTCTCTGTGCCTCTGTGCGAGCACTGCCATGGGCAGATGAGGCTGAGCAACAGCTTTCCAGGCTAGCCCCTTCTGGCTGCCAGCTATCTGCAGACGTTCGCATTTCAAGAGCAGGACTGCGAAAGGAGCCTAGCAGGTACACCATCTTTCCCAGGCTACGTTTGAAGTTTGAGGTGGCAAGACAAGCAAGGAGCCCCATTCTCTGTGCCAGCAATGCCATGGGCAGATGAGGCTGAGCAACAGCTTTCCAGGCTAGCCCCTTCTGGCTGCCACCTATCTGCAGACGTTCGCATTTCAAAAGCAGGGCTGCGAAAGGAGCCTGGCTGGTACACCATCTTTCCCAGGCTACGTTTGAAGTTTGAGGTGGAAAGACAAGCAAGCAGCCCCATTCTCTGTGCCTCTGTGCGAGCACTGCCATGGGCAGATGAGGCTGAGCAACAGCTTTCCAGGATAGCCCCTTCTGCCTGCCAGCTATCTGCAGACATTCGCACTTTCGGAGCAGGGCTGTGATAGGAGCCTTGCAGGGACACCACCATTCCCAGCATGCGTTTGAAGTTTCAAGTGGCAAGATAAGCAAGCAGCCCCATTCTCTGTGCCTCTATGCGAACAGTGCCATGGGCAGACGAGGCTGAGCAACAGCTTTCCAGGCTAGCCCCTTCTGGCTGCCAGCTATCTGCAGACGTTAGCACTTTCGGAGCCGGGCTGCGAAAGGAGCCTGGCTGGGACACCATCTTTCCCAGGCTACGTTTGAAGTTTGAGGTGACAAGACAAGCAAGCAGCCCCATTCTCTGTGCCTCTGTGCGAGCACTGCCATGGGCAGATGAGGCTGAGCAACAGCTTTCCAGGATAGCCCCTTCTGCCTGCCAGCTATCTGCAGACATTCGCACTTTCGGAGCAGGGCTGTGATAGGAGCCTGGCAGGGACACCACCATTCCCAGCATGCGTTTGAAGTTTGAGGTGGCAAGACAAGCAAGCAGCCCCATTCTCTGTGCCTCTATGCGAACAGTGCCATGGGCAGATGAGGCTGAGCAACAGCTTTCCAGGCTAGCCCCTTCTGCCTGCCAGCTATCTGCAGACGTTCGCATTTCAAGAGCAGGGCTGCGAAAGGAGCCTAGCAGGTACACCATCTTTCCCAGGCTACGTTTGAAGTTTGAGGTGGCAAGACAAGCAAGGAGCCCCATTCTCTGTGCGAGCAATGCCATGGGCAGATGAGGCTGAGCAACAGCTTTCCAGGCTAGCCCCTTCTGGCTGCCAGCTATCTGCAGACGTTCGCATTTGAAGAGCAGGGCTGCGTAAGGAGCCTAGCAGGTACAGCATCTTTCCCAGGATACGTTTGAAGTTTGAGGTGGCAAGACAAGCAAGCAGCCCCATTCTCTGTGCCTCTGTGCGAGCACTGCCATGGGCAGATGAGGCTGAGCAACAGCTTTCCAGGCTAGCCCCTTCTGGCTGCCAGCTATCTGCAGACGTTCGCACTTTCGGAGCAGGGCTGCGAAAGGAACCTGGCTGGGACACCATCTTTCCCAGGCTACGTTTGAAGTTTGAGGTGGCAAGAGAAGCAAGCAGCCCCATTCTCTGTGCCTCTGTGCGAGCAGTGCCATGGGCAGATGAGACTGAGCATCAGCTTTCCAGGATAGCCCCTTCTGCCTGCCAGCTATATGCAGACGTTCGCACTTTCGGAGCAGGGCTGTGATAGGAGCCTGGCAGGGACACCACATTTCCCAGCATGCGTTTGAAGTTTCAAGTGGCAAGATAAGCAAGCAGCCCCATTCTCTGTGCCTCTATGCGAACAGTGCCATGGGCAGATGAGGCTGAGCAACAGCTTTCCAGGATAGTCCCTTCTGGCTGCCAGCTATCTGCAGACGTTCGCATTTCAAGAGCAGGACTGCGAAAGGAGCCTAGCAGGTACACCATCTTTCCCAGGCTACGTTTGAAGTTTGAGGTGGCAAGACAAGCAAGCAGCCCCATTCTCTGTGCCTCTGTGCGAGCACTGCCATGGGCAGATGAGGCTGAGCAACAGCTTTCCAGGCTAGCCCCTTCTGGCTGCCAGCTATCTGCAGACGTTCGCATTTCAAGAGCAGGGCTGCGAAAGGAGCCTAGCAGGTACACCATCTTTCCCACGCTACGTTTGAAGTTTGAGGTGGCAAGACAAGCAAGGAGCCCCATTCTCTGTGCGAGCAATGCCATGGGCAGATGAGGCTGAGCAACAGCTTTCCAGGCTAGCCCCTTCTGGCTGCCACCTATCTGCAGACGTTCGCATTTCAAGAGCAGGGCTGCGAAAGGAGCCTGGCTGGTACACCATCTTTCCCAGGCTACGTTTGAAGTTTGAGGTGGCAAGACAAGCAAGGAGCCCCATTCTCTGTGCGAGCAATGCCATGGGCAGATGAGGCTGAGCAACAGCTTTCCAGGCTAGCCCCTTCTGGCTGCCAGCTATCTGCAGACGTTCGCACTTTCGGAGCAGGGCTGCGAAAGGAGCCTAGCAGGTATACCATCTTTCCCAGGCTACGTTTGAAGTTTGAGGTGGCAAGACAAGCAAGCAGCCCCATTCTCTGTGCCTCTGTGCGAGCAGAGCCATGGGCAGATGAGGCTGAGCAACGGCTTTGCAAGATAGCCCCTTCTGCCTGCCAGCTATCTGCAGACGTTCGCACTTTCGGAGCAGGGCTGTGACAGGAGCCTGGCTGGGACACCACCATTCCAGCATGCGTTTGAAGTTTCAAATGGCAAGATAAGCAAGCAGCCCCATTCTCTGTGCCTCTATGCGAACAGTGCCATGGGCAGATGAGGCTGAGCAACAGCTTTCCAGGATAGTCCCTTCTGGCTGCCAGCTATCTGCAGACGTTCGCATTTCAAGAGCAGGACTGCGAAAGGAGCCTAGCAGGTACACCATCTTTCCCAGGCTACGTTTGAAGTTTGAGGTGGCAAGACAAGCAAGCAGCCCCATTCTCTGTGCCTCTGTGCGAGCACTGCCATGGGCAGATGAGGCTGAGCAACAGCTTTCCAGGCTAGCCCCTTCTGGCTGCCAGCTATCTGCAGACGTTAGCACTTTCGGAGCAGGGCTGCGAAAGGAGCCTGGCTGGGACACCAACTTTCCCAGGCTACGTTTGAAGTTTGAGGTGGCAAGACAAGCAAGCAGCCCCATTCTCTGTGCCTCTGTGCGAGCACTGCCATGGGCAGATGAGGCTGAGCAACAGCTTTCCAGGATAGCCCCTTCTGCCTGCCAGCTATCTGCAGACGTTCGCACTTTCGGAGCAGGGCTGTGATAGGAGCCTGGCAGGGACACCACCATTCCCAGCATGCGTTTGAAGTTTCAAGTGGCAAGATAAGCAAGCAGCCCCATTCTCTGTGCCTCTATGCGAACAGTGCCATGGGCAGATGAGGCTGAGCAACAGCTTTCCAGGCTAGCCCCTTCTGGCTGCCAGCTATCTGCAGACGTTCTCATTTCAAGAGCAGGGCTGCGAAAGGAGCCTGGCTGGGACACCAACTTTCCCAGGCTACGTTTGAAGTTTTAGTTGGCAAGACAAGCAAGGAGTGCCATTCTCTGTGCCTCTGTGCAAGCACTGCCATGGGCATATGAGGCTGAGCAACAGCTTTCCAGGCTAGCCCCTTCTGGCTGCCAGCTATCTGCAGACGTTCGCACTTTCGGAGCAGGGCTACGAAAGGAGCCTGGCTGGGACACCAACTTTCCCAGGCTACGTTTGAAGTTTGAGGTGGCAAGACAAGCAAGCAGCCCCATTCTCTGTGCCTCTGTGCGAGGACTGCCATGGGCAGATGAGGCTGAGCAACAGCTTTCCAGGCTAGCCCCTTCTGGCTGCCAGCTATCTGCAGACGGTAGCACTTTCGGAGCAGGGTTGCGAAGGGAGCCTGGCTGGGACACCATCATTCCCAGGCTACGTTTGAAGTTTGAGGTGGCAAGACAAGCAAGCAGCCCCATTCTCTGTGCCTCTGTGCGAGCACTACCATGGGCAGATGAGGCTGAGCAACAGCTTTCCAGGATAGCCCCTTCTGCCTGCCAGGTATCTGCAGACATTCGCACTTTCGGATTAGGGCTGTGATAGGAGCCTGGCAGGGACACCACCATTCCCAGCATGCGTTTCAAGTTTGAGGTGGCAAGACAAGCAAGCAGCCCCATTCTCTGTGCCTCTATGCGAGCACTGCCATGGGCAGATGAGGCTGAGCAACAGCTTTCCAGGCTAGCCCCTTCTGGCTGCCAGCTATCTGCAGACGTTCGCATTTCAAGAGCAGGGCTGCGAAAGGAGCCTAGCAGGTACACCATCTTTCCCAGGCTACGTTTGAAGTTTGAGGTGGCAAGACAAGCAAGGAGCCCCATTCTCTGTGCGAGCAATGCCATGGGCAGATGAGGCTTAGCAACAGCTTTCCAGGCTAGCCCCTTCTGGCTGCCAGCTGTCTGCAGACGTTCACATTTCAAGAGCAGGGCTGCGACAGGAGCTTAGCAGGTACACCATCTTTCCCAGGCTACGTTTGAAGTTTGAGGTGGCAAGACAAGCAAGCAGCCCCATTCTCTGTGCGAGCAATGCCATGGGCAGATGAGGCTGAGCAACAGCTTTCCAGGCTAGCCCCTTCTGGCTGCCAGCTATCTGCAGACGTTCGCATTTCAAGAGCAGGGCTGCGAAAGGAGCCTAGCAGGTACACCATCTTTCCCAGGCTACGTTTGAAGTTTGAGGTGGCAAGACAAGCAAGGAGCCCCATTCTCTGTGCGAGCAATGCCATGGGCAGATGAGGCTGAGCAACAGCTTTCCAGGATAGCCCCTTCTGCCTGCCAGCTATCTGCAGACGTTCGCATTTCAAGAGCAGGGCTGCGAAAGGAGCCTAGCAGGTACACCATCTTTCCCAGGCTACGTTTGAAGTTTGAGGTGGCAAGACAAGCAAGGAGCCCCATTCTCTGTGCGAGCAATGCCATGGGCAGATGAGGCTGAGCAACAGCTTTCCAGGCTAGCCCCTTCTGGCTGCAAGCTATCTGCAGACGTTCGCATTTCAAGAGCAGGGCTGCGAAAGGAGCCTAGCAGGTACACCATCTTTCCCAGGCTACGTTTGAAGTTTGAGGTGGCAAGACAAGCAAGGAGCCCCATTCTCTGTGCGAGCAATGCCATGGGCAGATGAGGCTGAGCAACAGCTTTCCAGGCTAGCCCCTTCTGGCTGCCAGCTGTCTGCAGACGTTCACATTTCAAGAGCAGGGCTGCGAAAGGAGCCTAGCAGGTACACCATCTTTCCCAGGCTACGTTTGAAGTTTGAGGTGGCAAGACAAGCAAGCAGCCCCATTCTCTGTGCCTCTGTGCGAGCACTGCCATGGGCAGATGAGGCTGAGCAACAGCTTTCCAGGCTAGCCCCTTCTGCCTGCCAGCTATCTGCAGACGTTCGCATTTCAAGAGCAGGGCTGCGAAAGGAGCCTAGCAGGTACACCATCTTTCCCAGGCTACGTTTGAAGTTTTAGTTGGCAAGACAAGCAAGGAGCCCCATTCTCTGTGCGAGCACTGCCATGGGCAGATGAGGCTGAGCAACAGCTTTCCAGGCTAGCCCCTTCTGGCTGCCAGCTATCTGCAGACGTTCGCATTTCAAGAGCAGGGCTGCGAAAGGAGCCTAGCAGGTACACCATCTTTCCCAGGCTACGTTTGAAGTTTGAGGTGGCAAGACAAGCAAGGAGCCCCATTCTCTGTGCGAGCAATGCCATGGGCAGATGAGGCTGAGCAACAGCTTTCCAGGCTAGCCCCTTCTGGCTGCCAGCTGTCTGCAGACGTTCACATTTCAAGAGCAGGTCTGCGAAAGGAGCCTAGCAGGTACACCATCTTTCCCAGGCTACGTTTGAAGTTTGAGGTGGCAAGACAAGCAAGCAGCCCCATTCTCTGTGCCTCTGTGCGAGCACTGCCATGGGCAGATGAGGCTGAGCAACAGCTTTCCAGGCTAGCCCCTTCTGGCTGCCACCTATCTGCAGACGTTCGCATTTCAAGAGCAGGGCTGCGAAAGGAGCCTAGCAGGTACACCATCTTTCCCAGGCTACGTTTGAAGTTTTAGTTGGCAAGACAAGCAAGGAGCCCCATTCTCTGTGCGAGCAATGCCATGGGCAGATGAGGCTGAGCAACAGCTTTCCAGGCTAGCCCCTTCTGGCTGCCAGCTATCTGCAGACGTTCGCATTTCAAGAGCAGGGCTGCGAAAGGAGCCTAGCAGGTACAGCATCTTTCCCAGGCTACGTTTGAAGTTTGAGGTGGCAAGATAAGCAAGCAGCCCCATTCTCTGTGCCTCTGTGCGAGCACTGCCATGGGCAGATGAGGCTGAGCAACAGCTTTCCAGGCTAGCCCCTTCTGGCTGCCAGCTATCTGCAGACGTTCGCACTTTCGGAGCAGGGCTGTGATAGGAGCCTGGCAGGGACACCACCATTCCCAGCATGCGTTTGAAGTTTCAAGTGGCAAGATAAGCAAGGAGCCCCATTCTCTGTGCCTCTATGCGAACAGTGCCATGGGCAGATGAGGCTGAGCAACAGCTTTCCAGGCTAGCCCCTTCTGGCTGCCAGCTATCTGCAGACGTTCGCATTTCAAGAGCAGGGCTGCGAAAGGAGCCTGGCTGGGACACCAACTTTCCCAGGCTACGTTTCAAGTTTTAGTTGGCAAGACAAGCAAGGAGCCCCATTCTCTGTGCCTCTGTGCGAGCACTGCCATGGGCAGATGAGGCTGAGCAACAGCTTTCCAGGCTAGCCCCTTCTGGCTGCCAGCTATCTGCAGACGTTCACATTTCAAGAGCAGGGCTGCGAAAGGATCCTAGCAGGTACAGCATCTTTCCCTGGCTACGTTTGAAGTTTGAGGTGGCAAGACAAGCAAGCAGCCCCATTCTCTGTGCCTCTATGCGAGCACTGCCATGGGCAGATGAGGCTGAGCAACAGCTTTCCAGGCTAGCCCCTTCTGCCTGCCAGCTATCTGCAGACGTTCGCATTTCAAGAGCAGGGCTGCGAAAGGAGCCTGGCTGGTACACCATCTTTCCCAGGCTACGTTTGAAGTTTGAGGTGGCAAGACAAGCAAGCAGCCCCATTCTCTGTGCCTCTGTGCGAGCACTGCCATGGGCAGATGAGGCTGAGCAACAGCTTTCCAGGCTAGCCCCTTCTGGCTGCCAGCTATCTGCAGACGTTCGCACTTTCGGAGCAGGGCTGTGATAGGAGCCTGACTGGGACACCAACTTTCCCAGTCTACGTTTGAAGTTTCAGGTGACAAGACAAGCAAGGAGCCCCATTCTCTGTGCCTCTGTGGGAGCACTGCCATGGGCAGATGAGGCTGAGCAACAGCTTTCCAGGCTAGCCCCTTCTGCCTGCCAGCTATCTGCAGACGTTCGCATTTCAAGAGCAGGGCTGCGAAAGGAGCCTAGCAGGTACACCATCTTTCCCAGGCTACGTTTGAAGTTTGAGGTGGCAAGACAAGCAAGCAACCCCATTCTCTGTGCGAGCAATGCCATGGGCAGATGAGGCTGAGCAACAGCTTTCCAGGCTAGCCCCTTCTGGCTGCCACCTATCTGCAGACGTTCGCATTTCAAGAGCAGGGCTGCGAAAGGAGCCTAGCAGGTACAGCATCTTTCCCAGGCTACGTTTGAAGTTTGAGGTGGCAAGAGAAGCAAGCAGCCCCATTCTCTGTGCCTCTGTGCGAGCACTGCCATGGGCAGATGAGGCTGAGCAACAGCTTTCCAGGCTAGCCCCTTCTGGCTGCCAGCTATCTGCAGACGTTCGCACTTTCGAAGCAGGGCTGCGAAAGGAGCCTGGCTGGGACACCAACTTTCCCAGGCTACTTTTGAAGTTTGAGGTGGCAAGACAAGCAAGCAGCCCCATTCTCTGTGCATCTGTGCGAGCAGTGCCATGGGCAGATGAGACTGAGCATCAGCTTTCCAGGATAGACCCTTCTGCCTGCCAGCTATCTGCAGACGTTCGCACTTTCGGAGCAGGGCTGTGATAGGAGCCTGGCAGGGACACCACAATTCCCAGCATGCGTTTGAAGTTTCAAGTGGCAAGATAAGCAAGCAGCCCCATTCTCTGTGCCTCTGTGCGAGGACTGCCATGGGCAGATGAGGCTGAGCAACAGCTTTCCAGGATAGCCCCTTCTGGCTGCCAGCTATCTGCAGACGTTCGCATTTCAAGAGCAGGGCTGCGAAAGGAGCCTGGCTGGGACACCATCTTTCCCAGGCTACGTTTGAAGTTTGAGGTGGCAAGACAAGCAAGCAGCCCCATTCTCTGTGCCTCTGTGCGAGCACTACCATGGGTAGATGAGGCTGAGCAACAGCTTTCCAGGATAGCCCCTTCTGCCTGCCAGCTATCTGCAGACATTCGCACTTTCGGAGCAGGGCTGTGGTAGGAGCCTGGCAGGGACACCACCATTCCCAGCATGCGTTTCAAGTTTGAGGTGGCAAGACAAGAAAGCAGCCCCATTCTCTGTGCCTCTATGCGAGCACTGCCATGGGCAGATGAGGCTGAGCAACAGCTTTCCAGGCTAGCCCCTTCTGTCTGCCAGCTATCTGCAGATGTTCGCATTTCAAGAGCAGGGCTGCGAAAGGAGCCTGGCTGGGACACCGACTTTCCCAGGCTACGTTTCAAGTTTTAGTTGGCAAGACAAGCAAGGAGCCCCATTCTCTGTGCCTCTGTGCGAGCACTGCCATGGGCAGATGAGGTTGAGCAACAGCTTTCCAGGCTAGCCCCTTCTGCCTGCCAGCTATCTGCAGACGTTCGCATTTCAAGAGCAGGGCTGCGAAAGGAGCCTGGCTGGTACACCATCTTTCCCAGGCTACGTTTGAAGTTTGAGGTGGCAAGACAAGCAAGCAGCCCCATTCTCTGTGCCTCTGTGCGAGCACTGCCATGGGCAGATGAGGCTGAGCAACAGCTTTCCAGGCTAGCCCCTTCTGGCTGCCAGCTATCTGCAGACGTTCGCACTTTCGGAGCAGGGTTGCGAAAGGAGCCTGGCTGGGACACCAACTTTCCCAGGCTACGTTTGAAGTTTGAGGTGGCAAGAGAAGCAAGCAGCCCCATTCTCTGTGCATCTGTGCGAGCAGTGCCATGGGCAGATGAGACTGAGCATCAGCTTTCCAGGATAGACCCTTCTGCCTGCCAGCTATCTGCAGACGTTCGCACTTTCGGAGCAGGGCTGTGATAGGAGCCTGGCAGGGACACCACAATTCCCAGCATGCGTTTGAAGTTTCAAGTGGCAAGATAAGCAAGCAGCCCCATTCTCTGTGCCTCTGTGCGAGGACTGCCATGCGCAGATGAGGCTGAGCAACAGCTTTCCAGGCTAGCCCCTTCTGGCTGCCAGCTATCTGCAGACGTTCGCATTTCAAGAGCAGGGCTGCGAAAGGAGCCTGGCTGGGACACCATCTTTCCCAGGCTACGTTTGAAGTTTGAGGTGGCAAGACAAGCAAGCAGCCCCATTCTCTGTGCCTCTGTGCGAGCACTACCATGGGTAGATGAGGCTGAGCAACAGCTTTCCAGGATAGCCCCTTCTGCCTGCCAGCTATCTGCAGACATTCGCACTTTCGGAGCAGGGCTGTGGTAGGAGCCTGGCAGGGACACCACAATTCCCAGCATGCGTTTCAAGTTTGAGGTGGCAAGACAAGAAAGCAGCCCCATTCTCTGTGCCTCTATGCGAGCACTGCCATGGGCAGATGAGGCTGAGCAACAGCTTTCCAGGCTAGCCCCTTCTGGCTGCCAGCTATCTGCAGACGTTCGCATTTCAAGAGCAGGGCTGCGAAAGGAGCCTAGCAGGTACACCATCTTTCCCAGGCTACGTTTGAAGTTTGAGGTGGCAAGACAAGCAAGGAGCCCCATTCTCTGTGCGAGCAATTCCATGGGCAGATGAGGCTGAGCAACAGCTTTCCAGGCTAGCCCCTTCTGGCTGCCAGCTGTCTGCAGACGTTCACATTTCAAGAGCAGGGCTGCGAAAGGAGCCTAGCAGGTACACCATCTTTCCCAGGCTACGTTTGAAGTTTGAGGTGGCAAGACAAGCAAGCAGCCCCATTCTCTGTGCCTCTGTGCGAGCACTGCCGTGGGCAGATGAGGCTGAGCAACAGCTTTCCAGGCTAGCCCCTTCTGCCTGCCAGCTATCTGCAGACGTTCGCATTTCAAGAGCAGGGCTGCGAAAGGAGCCTGGCTGGTACACCATCTTTCCCAGGCTACGTTTGAAGTTTGAGGTGGCAAGACAAGCAAGCAGCCCCATTCTCTGTGCCTCTGTGCGAGCACTGCCATGGGCAGATGAGGCTGAGCAACAGCTTTCCAGGATAGCCCCTTCTGGCTGCCAGCTATCTGCAGACGTTCGCACTTTCGGAGCAGGGCTGTGATAGGAGCCTGGCAGGGACACCACCATTCCCAGCATGCGTTTGAAGTTTCAAGTGTCAAGACAAGCAAGCAGCCCCATTCTCTGTGCCTCTGTGCGAGGACTGCCATGGGCAGATGAGGCTGAGCAAAAGCTTTCCAGGATAGCCCCTTCTGGCTGCCAGCTATCTGCAGACGTTCGCATTTCAAGAGCAGGGCTGCGAAAGGAGCCTGGCTGGGACACCAACTTTCCCAGGCTACGTTTGAAGTTTGAGGTGGCAAGACAAGCAAGCAGCCCCATTCTCTGTGCCTCTGTGCGAGCACTGCCATGGGCAGATGAGGCTGAGCAACAGCTTTCCAGGATAGCCCCTTCTGGCTGCCAGCTATCTGCAGACGTTCGCACTTTCGGAGCAGGGCTGTGATAGGAGCCTGGCAGGGACACCACCATTCCCAGCATGCTTTTGAAGTTTCAAGTGGCAAGACAAGCAAGCAGCCCCATTCTCTGTGCCTCTGTGCGAGGACTGCCATGGGCAGATGAGGCTGAGCAAAAGCTTTCCAGGATAGCCCCTTCTGGCTGCCAGCTATCTGCAGACGTTCGCATTTCAAGAGCAGGGCTGCGAAAGGAGCCTGGCTGGGACACCATCTTTCCCAGGCTACGTTTGAAGTTTGAGGTGGCAAGACAAGCAAGCAGCCCCATTCTCTGTGCGAGCAATGCCATGGGCAGATGAGGCTGAGCAACAGCTTTCCAGGCTAGCCCCTTCTGGCTGCCACCTATCTGCAGACGTTCGCATTTCAAGAGCAGGGCTGCGAAAGGAGCCTAGCAGGTACAGCATCTTTCCCAGGCTACGTTTGAAGTTTGAGGTGGCAAGATAAGCAAGCAGCCCCATTCTCTGTGCCTCTGTGCGAGCACTGCCATGGGCAGATGAGGCTGAGCAACAGCTTTCCAGGCTAGCCCCTTCTGGCTGCCAGCTATCTGCAGACGTTCGCACTTTCGGAGCAGGGCTGTGATAGGAGCCTGGCAGGGACACCACCATTCCCAGCATGCGTTTGAAGTTTCAAGTGGCAAGATAAGCAAGCAGCCCCATTCTCTGTGCCTCTATGCGAACAGTGCCATGGGCAGATGAGGCTGAGCAACAGCTTTCCAGGCTAGCCCCTTCTGTCTGCCAGCTATCTGCAGACGTTCGCATTTCAAGAGCAGGGCTGCGAAAGGAGCCTGGCTGGGACACCAACTTTCCCAGGCTACGTTTCAAGTTTTAGTTGGCAAGACAAGCAAGGAGCCCCATTCTCTGTGCATCTGTGCGAGCAGTGCCATGGGCAGATGAGACTGAGCATCAGCTTTCCAGGATAGACCCTTCTGCCTGCCAGCTATATGCAGACGTTCGCACTTTCGGAGCAGGGCTGTGATAGGAGCCTGGCAGGGACAAAACAATTCCCAGCATGCGTTTGAAGTTTCAAGTGGCAAGATAAGCAAGCAGCCCCATTCTCTGTGCCTCTGTGCGAGCACTGCCATGGGCAGATGAGGCTGAGCAACAGCTTTCCAGGCTAGCCCCTTCTGCCTGCCAGCTATCTGCAGACGTTCGCATTTCAAGAGCAGGGCTGCGAAAGGAGCCTAGCAGGTACACCATCTTTCCCAGGCTACGTTTGAAGTTTTAGTTGGCAAGACAAGCAAGGAGCCCCACTCTCTGTGCGAGCAATGCCATGGGCAGATGAGGCTGAGCAACAGCTTTCCAGGATAGCCCCTTCTGGCTGCCAGCTATCTGCAGACGTTCGCATTTCAAGAGCAGGGCTGCGAAAGGAGCCTAGCAGGTACACCATCTTTCCCAGGCTACGTTTGAAGTTTGAGGTGGCAAGACAAGCAAGCAGCCCCATTCTCTGTGGGAGCACTGCCATGGGCAGATGAGGCTGAGCAACAGCTTTCCAGGCTAGCCCCTTCTGGCTGCCAGCTGTCTGCAGACGTTCACATTTCAAGAGCAGGTCTGCGAAAGGAGCCTAGCAGGTACACCATCTTTCCCAGGCTACGTTTGAAGTTTGAGGTGGCAAGACAAGCAAGCAGCCCCATTCTCTGTGCCTCTGTGCGAGCACTGCCATGGGCAGATGAGGCTGAGCAACAGCTTTCCAGGCTAGCCCCTTCTGCCTGCCAGCTATCTGCAGACGTTCGCATTTCAAGAGCAGGGCTGCGAAAGGAGCCTAGCAGGTACACCATCTTTCCCAGGCTACGTTTGAAGTTTGAGGTGGCAAGACAAGCAAGGAGCCCCATTCTCTGTGCGAGCAATGCCATGGGCAGATGAGGCTGAGCAACAGCTTTCCAGGCTAGCCCCTTCTGGCTGCCAGCTATCTGCAGACGTTCGCATTTCAAGAGCAGGGCTGCGAAAGGAGCCTAGCAGGTACAGCATCTTTCCCAGGCTACGTTTGAAGTTTGAGGTGGCAAGATAAGCAAGCAGCCCCATTCTCTGTGCCTCTGTGCGAGCACTGCCATGGGCAGATGAGGCTGAGCAACAGCTTTCCAGGCTAGCCCCTTCTGGCTGCCAGCTATCTGCAGACGTTCGCACTTTCGGAGCAGGGCTGTGATAGGAGCCTGGCAGGGACACCACCATTCCCAGCATGCGTTTGAAGTTTCAAGTGGCAAGATAAGCAAGCAGCCCCATTCTCTGTGCCTCTATGCGAACAGTGCCATGGGCAGATGAGGCTGAGCAACAGCTTTCCAGGCTAGCCCCTTCTGTCTGCCAGCTATCTGCAGACGTTCGCATTTCAAGAGCAGGGCTGCGAAAGGAGCCTAGCAGGTACACCATCTTTCCCAGGCTACGTTTGAAGTTTTAGTTGGCAAGACAAGCAAGGAGCCCCACTCTCTGTGCGAGCAATGCCATGGGCAGATGAGGCTGAGCAACAGCTTTCCAGGATAGCCCCTTCTGGCTGCCAGCTATCTGCAGACGTTCGCATTTCAAGAGCAGGGCTGCGAAAGGAGCCTAGCAGGTACACCATCTTTCCCAGGCTACGTTTGAAGTTTGAGGTGGCAAGACAAGCAAGCAGCCCCATTCTCTGTGGGAGCACTGCCATGGGCAGATGAGGCTGAGCAACAGCTTTCCAGGCTAGCCCCTTCTGGCTGCCAGCTGTCTGCAGACGTTCACATTTCAAGAGCAGGTCTGCGAAAGGAGCCTAGCAGGTACACCATCTTTCCCAGGCTATGTTTGAAGTTTGAGGTGGCAAGACAAGCAAGCAGCCCCATTCTCTGTGCCTCTGTGCGAGCACTGCCATGGGCAGATGAGGCTGAGCAACAGCTTTCCAGGCTAGCCCCTTCTGCCTGCCAGCTATCTGCAGACGTTCGCATTTCAAGAGCAGGGCTGCGAAAGGAGCCTAGCAGGTACACCATCTTTCCCAGGCTACGTTTGAAGTTTGAGGTGGCAAGACAAGCAAGGAGCCCCATTCTCTGTGCGAGCAATGCCATGGGCAGATGAGGCTGAGCAACAGCTTTCCAGGCTAGCCCCTTCTGGCTGCCAGCTATCTGCAGACGTTCGCATTTCAAGAGCAGGGCTGCGAAAGGAGCCTAGCAGGTACAGCATCTTTCCCAGGCTACGTTTGAAGTTTGAGGTGGCAAGATAAGCAAGCAGCCCCATTCTCTGTGCCTCTGTGCGAGCACTGCCATGGGCAGATGAGGCTGAGCAACAGCTTTCCAGGCTAGCCCCTTCTGGCTGCCAGCTATCTGCAGACGTTCGCACTTTCGGAGCAGGGCTGTGATAGGAGCCTGGCAGGGACACCACCATTCCCAGCATGCGTTTGAAGTTTCAAGTGGCAAGATAAGCAAGCAGCCCCATTCTCTGTGCCTCTATGCGAACAGTGCCATGGGCAGATGAGGCTGAGCAACAGCTTTCCAGGCTAGCCCCTTCTGTCTGCCAGCTATCTGCAGACGTTCGCATTTCAAGAGCAGGGCTGCGAAAGGAGCCTGGCTGGGACACCATCTTTCCCAGGCTACGTTTGAAGTTTGAGGTGGCAAGACAAGCAAGCAGCCCCATTCTCTGTGCCTCTGTGCGAGCACTACCATGGGTAGATGAGGCTGAGCAACAGCTTTCCAGGATAGCCCCTTCTGCCTGCCAGCTATCTGCAGACATTCGCACTTTCGGAGCAGGGCTGTGGTAGGAGCCTGGCAGGGACACCACCATTCCCAGCATGCGTTTCAAGTTTGAGGTGGCAAGACAAGAAAGCAGCCCCATTCTCTGTGCCTCTATGCGAGCACTGCCATGGGCAGATGAGGCTGAGCAACAGCTTTCCAGGCTAGCCCCTTCTGTCTGCCAGCTATCTGCAGACGTTCGCATTTCAAGAGCAGGGCTGCGAAAGGAGCCTGGCTGGGACACCGACTTTCCCAGGCTACGTTTCAAGTTTTAGTTGGCAAGACAAGCAAGGAGCCCCATTCTCTGTGCCTCTGTGCGAGCACTGCCATGGGCAGATGAGGCTGAGCAACAGCTTTCCAGGCTAGCCCCTTCTGGCTGCCAGCTATCTGCAGACGTTCACATTTCAAGAGCAGGGCTGCGAAAGGATCCTAGCAGGTACACCATCTTTCCCTGGCTACGTTTGAAGTTTGAGGTGGCAAGACAAGCAAGCAGCCCCATTCTCTGTGCCTCTATGCGAGCACTGCCATGGGCAGATGAGGCTGAGCAACAGCTTTCCAGGCTAGCCCCTTCTGCCTGCCAGATATCTGCAGACGTTCGCATTTCAAGAGCAGGGCTGCGAAAGGAGCCTGGCTGGTACACCATCTTTCCCAGGCTACGTTTGAAGTTTGAGGTGGCAAGACAAGCAAGCAGCCCCATTCTCTGTGCCTCTGTGCGAGCACTGCCATGGGCAGATGAGGCTGAGCAACAGCTTTCCAGGCTAGCCCCTTCTGGCTGCCAGCTATCTGCAGACGTTCGCACTTTCGGAGCAGGGTTGCGAAAGGAGCCTGGCTCGGACACCAACTTTCCCAGTCTACGTTTGAAGTTTGAGGTGACAAGACAAGCAAGGAGCCCCATTCTCTGTGCCTCTGTAGGAGCACTGCCATGGGCAGATGAGGCTGAGCAACAGCTTTCCAGGCTAGCCCCTTCTGCCTGCCAGCTATCTGCAGACGTTCGCATTTCAAGAGCAGGTTTGCGAAAGGAGCCTAGCAGGTACACCATCTTTCCCAGGCTACGTTTGAAGTTTGAGGTGGCAAGACAAGCAAGCAGCCCCATTCTCTGTGCGAGCAATGCCATGGGCAGATGAGGCTGAGCAACAGCTTTCCAGGCTAGCCCCTTCTGGCTGCCACCTCTCTGCAGACGTTCGCATTTCAAGAGCAGGGCTGCGAAAGGAGCCTAGCAGGTACAGCATCTTTCCCAGGCTACGTTTGAAGTTTGAGGTGGCAAGAGAAGCAAGCAGCCCCATTCTCTGTGCCTCTGTGCGAGCACTGCCATGGGCAGATGAGGCTGAGCAACAGCTTTCCAGGCTAGCCCCTTCTGGCTGCCAGCTATCTGCAGACGTTCGCACTTTCGGAGCAGGGCTGCGAAAGGAGCCTGGCTGGGACACCAACTTTCCCAGGCTACGTTTGAAGTTTGAGGTGGCAAGAGAAGCAAGCAGCCCCATTCTCTGTGCATCTGTGCGAGCAGTGCCATGGGCAGATGAGACTGAGCATCAGCTTTCCAGGATAGACCCTTCTGCCTGTCAGCTATATGCAGACGTTCGCACTTTCGGAGCAGGGCTGTGATAGGAGCCTGGCAGGGACACCACAATTCCCAGCATGCGTTTGAAGTTTCAAGTGGCAAGATAAGCAAGCAGCCCCATTCTCTGTGCCTCTGTGCGAGGACTGCCATGGGCAGATGAGGCTGAGCAACAGCTTTCCAGGATAGCCCCTTCTGGCTGCCAGCTATCTGCAGACGTTCGCATTTCAAGAGCAGGGCTGCGAAAGGAGCCTGGCTGGGACACCATCTTTCCCAGGCTACGTTTGAAGTTTGAGGTGGCAAGACAAGCAAGCAGCCCCATTCTCTGTGCCTCTGTGCGAGCACTACCATGGGTAGATGAGGCTGAGCAACAGCTTTCCAGGATAGCCCCTTCTGCCTGCCAGCTATCTGCAGACATTCGCACTTTCGGAGCAGGGCTGTGGTAGGAGCCTGGCAGGGACACCACCATTCCCAGCATGCGTTTCAAGTTTGAGGTGGCAAGACAAGAAAGCAGCCCCATTCTCTGTGCCTCTATGCGAGCACTGCCATGGGCAGATGAGGCTGAGCAACAGCTTTCCAGGCTAGCCCCTTCTGGCTGCCAGCTATCTGCAGACGTTCGCATTTCAAGAGCAGGGCTGCGAAAGGAGCCTAGCAGGTACAGCATCTTTCCCAGGCTACGTTTGAAGTTTGAGGTGGCAAGACAAGCAAGGAGCCCCATTCTCTGTGCGAGCAATGCCATGGGCAGATGAGGCTGAGCAACAGCTTTCCAGGCTAGCCCCTTCTGGCTGCCAGCTATCTGCAGACGTTCACATTTCAAGAGCAGGGCTGCGAAAGGATCCTAGCAGGTACACCATCTTTCCCAGGATACGTTTGAAGTTTGAGGTGGCAAGAGAAGCAAGCAGCCCCATTCTCTGTGCCTCTATGCGAGCAATGCTATGGGCAGATGAGGCTGAGCAACAGCTTTCCAGGCTAGCCCCTTCTGGCTGCCAGCTATCTGCAGACGTTCGCATTTCAAGAGCAGGGCTGCGAAAGGAGCCTAGCAGGTACACCATCTTTCCCAGGCTACGTTTGAAGTTTGAGGTGGCAAGACAAGCAAGCAGCCCCATTCTCTGTGCCTCTGTGCGAGCACTGCCATGGGCAGATGAGGCTGAGCAACAGCTTTCCAGGATAGCCCTTTCTGGCTGCCAGCGATCTGCAGACGTTCGCACTTTCGGAGCAGGGCTGTGATAGGAGCCTGGCAGGGACACCACCATTCCCAGCATGTGTTTGAAGTTTCAAGTGGCAAGACAAGCAAGCAGCCCCATTCTCTGTGCCTCTGTGCGAGCACTGCCATGGGCAGATGAGGCTGAGCAAAAGCTTTCCAGGATAGCCCCTTCTGGCTGCCAGCTATCTGCAGACGTTCGCATTTCAAGAGCAGGGCTGCGAAAGGAGCCTGGCTGGGACACCATCTTTCCCAGGCTACGTTTGAAGTTTGAGGTGGCAAGCAAGCAGCCCCATTCTCTGTGCGAGCAATGCCATGGGCAGATGAGGCTGAGCAACAGCTTTCCAGGCTAGCCCCTTCTGGCTGCCACCTATCTGCAGACGTTCGCATTTCAAGAGCAGGGCTGCGAAAGGAGCCTAGCAGGTACAGCATCTTTCCCAGGCTACGTTTGAAGTTTGAGGTGGCAAGAGAAGCAAGCAGCCCCATTCTCTGTGCCTCTGTGCGAGCACTGCCATGGGCAGATGAGGCTGAGCAACAGCTTTCCAGGCTAGCCCCTTCTGGCTGCCAGCTATATGCAGACTTTCGCACTTTCGGAGCAGGGCTGCGAAAGGAGCCTGGCTGGGACACCAACTTTCCCAGGCTACGTTTGAAGTTTGAGGTGGCAAGAGAAGCAAGCAGCCCCATTCTCTGTGCATCTGTGCGAGCAGTGCCATGGGCAGATGAGACTGAGCATCAGCTTTCCAGGATAGACCCTTCTGCCTGCCAGCTATATGCAGACGTTCGCACTTTCGGAGCAGGGCTGTGATAGGAGCCTGGCAGGGACACCACAATTCCCAGCATGCGTTTGAAGTTTCAAGTGGCAAGATAAGCAAGCAGCCCCATTCTCTGTGCCTCTGTGCGAGGACTGCCATGGGCAGATGAGGCTGAGCAACAGCTTTCCTGGATAGCCCCTTCTGGCTGCCAGCTATCTGCAGACGTTCGCATTTCAAGAGCAGGGCTGCGAAAGGAGCCTGGCTGGGACACCATCTTTCCCAGGCTACGTTTGAAGTTTGAGGTGGCAAGACAAGCAAGCAGCCCCATTCTCTGTGCCTCTGTGCGAGCACTACCATGGGTAGATGAGGCTGAGCAACAGCTTTCCAGGATAGCCCCTTCTGCCTGCCAGCTATCTGCAGACATTCGTACTTTCGGAGCAGGGCTGTGGTAGGAGCCTGGCAGGGACACCACCATTCCCAGCATGCGTTTCAAGTTTGAGGTGGCAAGACAAGAAAGCAGCCCCATTCTCTGTGCCTCTGTGCGAGCACTGCCATGGGCAGATGAGGCTGAGCAACAGCTTTCCAGGCTAGCCCCTTCTGGCTGCCAGCTATCTGCAGACGTTCGCATTTCAAGAGCAGGGCTGCGAAAGGAGCCTAGCAGGTACACCATCTTTCCCAGGCTACGTTTGAAGTTTGAGGTGGCAAGACAAGCAAGGAGCCCCATTCTCTGTGCGAGCAATGCCATGGGCAGATGAGGCTGAGCAACAGCTTTCCAGGCTAGCCCCTTCTGGCTGCCAGCTGTCTGCAGACGTTCACATTTCAAGATCAGTTCTGCGAAAGGAGCCTAGCAGGTACACCATCTTTCCCAGGCTACGTTTGAAGTTTGAGGTGGCAAGACAAGCAAGCAGCCCCATTCTCTGTGCCTCTGTGCGAGCACTGCCGTGGGCAGATGAGGCTGAGCAACAGCTTTCCAGGCTAGCCCCTTCTGCCTGCCAGCTATCTGCAGACGTTCGCATTTCAAGAGCAGGGCTGCGAAAGGATCCTAGCAGGTACACCATCTTTCCCAGGATACGTTTGAAGTTTGAGGTGGCAAGAGAAGCAAGCAGCCCCATTCTCTGTGCCTCTATGCGAGCAATGCTATGGGCAGATGAGGCTGAGCAACAGCTTTCCAGGCTAGCCCCTTCTGGCTGCCAGCTATCTGCAGACGTTCGCATTTCAAGAGCAGGGCTGCGAAAGGAGCCTAGCAGGTACACCATCTTTCCCAGGCTACGTTTGAAGTTTGAGGTGGCAAGACAAGCAAGCAGCCCCATTCTCTGTGCCTCTGTGCGAGCACTGCCATGGGCAGATGAGGCTGAGCAACAGCTTTCCAGGATAGCCCTTTCTGGCTGCCAGCGATCTGCAGACGTTCGCACTTTCGGAGCAGGGCTGTGATAGGAGCCTGGCAGGGACACCACCATTCCCAGCATGTGTTTGAAGTTTCAAGTGGCAAGACAAGCAAGCAGCCCCATTCTCTGTGCCTCTGTGCGACCACTGCCATGGGCAGATGAGGCTGAGCAAAAGCTTTCCAGGATAGCCCCTTCTGGCTGCCAGCTATCTGCAGACGTTCGCATTTCAAGAGCAGGGCTGCGAAAGGAGCCTGGCTGGGACACCATCTTTCCCAGGCTACGTTTGAAGTTTGAGGTGGCAAGCAAGCAGCCCCATTCTCTGTGCGAGCAATGCCATGGGCAGATGAGGCTGAGCAACAGCTTTCCAGGCTAGCCCCTTCTGGCTGCCACCTATCTGCAGACGTTCGCATTTCAAGAGCAGGGCTGCGAAAGGAGCCTAGCAGGTACAGCATCTTTCCCAGGCTACGTTTGAAGTTTGAGGTGGCAAGAGAAGCAAGCAGCCCCATTCTCTGTGCCTCTGTGCGAGCACTGCCATGGGCAGATGAGGCTGAGCAACAGCTTTCCAGGCTAGCCCCTTCTGGCTGCCAGCTATATGCAGACTTTCGCACTTTCGGAGCAGGGCTGCGAAAGGAGCCTGGCTGGGACACCAACTTTCCCAGGCTACGTTTGAAGTTTGAGGTGGCAAGAGAAGCAAGCAGCCCCATTCTCTGTGCATCTGTGCGAGCAGTGCCATGGGCAGATGAGACTGAGCATCAGCTTTCCAGGATAGACCCTTCTGCCTGCCAGCTATATGCAGACGTTCGCACTTTCGGAGCAGGGCTGTGATAGGAGCCTGGCAGGGACACCACAATTCCCAGCATGCGTTTGAAGTTTCAAGTGGCAAGATAAGCAAGCAGCCCCATTCTCTGTGCCTCTGTGCGAGGACTGCCATGGGCAGATGAGGCTGAGCAACAGCTTTCCTGGATAGCCCCTTCTGGCTGCCAGCTATCTGCAGACGTTCGCATTTCAAGAGCAGGGCTGCGAAAGGAGCCTGGCTGGGACACCATCTTTCCCAGGCTACGTTTGAAGTTTGAGGTGGCAAGACAAGCAAGCAGCCCCATTCTCTGTGCCTCTGTGCGAGCACTACCATGGGTAGATGAGGCTGAGCAACAGCTTTCCAGGATAGCCCCTTCTGCCTGCCAGCTATCTGCAGACATTCGTACTTTCGGAGCAGGGCTGTGGTAGGAGCCTGGCAGGGACACCACCATTCCCAGCATGCGTTTCAAGTTTGAGGTGGCAAGACAAGAAAGCAGCCCCATTCTCTGTGCCTCTGTGCGAGCACTGCCATGGGCAGATGAGGCTGAGCAACAGCTTTCCAGGCTAGCCCCTTCTGGCTGCCAGCTATCTGCAGACGTTCGCATTTCAAGAGCAGGGCTGCGAAAGGAGCCTAGCAGGTACACCATCTTTCCCAGGCTACGTTTGAAGTTTGAGGTGGCAAGACAAGCAAGGAGCCCCATTCTCTGTGCGAGCAATGCCATGGGCAGATGAGGCTGAGCAACAGCTTTCCAGGCTAGCCCCTTCTGGCTGCCAGCTGTCTGCAGACGTTCACATTTCAAGATCAGTTCTGCGAAAGGAGCCTAGCAGGTACACCATCTTTCCCAGGCTACGTTTGAAGTTTGAGGTGGCAAGACAAGCAAGCAGCCCCATTCTCTGTGCCTCTGTGCGAGCACTGCCGTGGGCAGATGAGGCTGAGCAACAGCTTTCCAGGCTAGCCCCTTCTGCCTGCCAGCTATCTGCAGACGTTCGCATTTCAAGAGCAGGGCTGCGAAAGGAGCCTAGCAGGTACACCATCTTTCCCAGGCTACGTTTGAAGTTTTAGTTGGCAAGACAAGCAAGGAGCCCCATTCTCTGTGCGAGCAATGCCATGGGCAGATGAGGCTGAGCAACAGCTTTCCAGGCTAGCCCCTTCTGGCTGTCAGCTATCTGCAGACGTTCGCATTTCAAGAGCAGGGCTGCGAAAGGAGCCTGGCTGGGACACCAACTTTCCCAGGCTACGTTTGAAGTTTGAGGTGGCAAGATAAGCAAGCAGCCCCATTCTCTGTGCCTCTGTGCGAGCACTGCCATGGGCAGATGAGGCTGAGCAACAGCTTTCCAGGCTAGCCCCTTCTGGCTGCCAGCTATCTGTAGACGTTCGCACTTTCGGAGCAGGGCTGTGATAGGAGCCTGGCAGGGACACCACCATTCCCAGCATGCGTTTGAAGTTTCAAGTGGCAAGACAAGCAAGCAGCCCCATTCTCTGTGCCTCTATGCGAACAGTGCCATGGGCAGATGAGGCTGAGCAACAGCTTTCCAGGCTAGCCCCTTCTGTCTGCCAGCTATCTGCAGACGTTCGCATTTCAAGAGCAGGGCTGCGAAAGGAGCCTGGCTGGGACACCAACTTTCCCAGGCTACGTTTCAAGTTTTAGTTGGCAAGACAAGCAAGGAGCCCCATTCTCTGTGCATCTGTGCGAGCAGTGCCATGGGCAGATGAGACTGAGCATCAGCTTTCCAGGATAGACCCTTCTGCCTGCCATCTATATGCAGACGTTCGCACTTTCGGAGCAGGGCTGTGATAGGAGCCTGGCAGGGACACCACCATTCCCAGCACGCGTTTGAAGTTTCAAGTGGCAAGATAAGCAAGCAGCCCCATTCTCTGTGCCTCTATGCGAACAGTGCCATGGGCAGATGAGGCTGAGCAACAGCTTTCCAGGCTAGCCCCTTCTGCCTGCCAGCTATCTGCAGACGTTCGCATTTCAAGAGCAGGGCTGCGAAAGGAGCCTGGCTGGGACACCAACTTTCCCAGGCTACGTTTCAAGTTTTAGTTGGGAAGACAAGCAAGGAGCCCCATTCTCTGTGCCTCTGTGCGAGCACTGCCATGGGCAGATGAGGCTGAGCAACAGCTTTCCAGGCTAGCCCCTTCTGGCTGCCAGCTATCTGCAGACGTTCGCATTTCAAGAGCAGGGCTGCGAAAGGAGCCTGGATGGTACACCATCTTTCCCAGGCTACGTTTGAAGTTTGAGGTGGCAAGACAAGCAAGCAGCCCCATTCTCTGTGCCTCTGTGCGAGCACTGCCATGGGCAGATGAGGCTGAGCAACAGCTTTCCAGGATAGCCCTTTCTGGCTGCCAGCTATCTGCAGACGTTCGCACTTTCGGAGCAGGGCTGTGATAGGAGCCTGGCAGGGACACCACCATTCCCAGCATGTGTTTGAAGTTTCAAGTGGCAAGACAAGCAAGCAGCCCCATTCTCTGTGCCTCTGTGCGAGGACTGCCATGGGCAGATGAGGCTGAGCAAAAGCTTTCCAGGATAGCCCCTTCTGGCTGCCAGCTATCTGCAGACGTTCGCATTTCAAGAGCAGGGCTGCGAAAGGAGCCTGGCTGGGACACCATCTTTCCCAGGCTACGTTTGAAGTTTGAGGTGGCAAGCAAGCAGCCCCATTCTCTGTGCGAGCAATGCCATGGGCAGATGAGGCTGAGCAACAGCTTTCCAGGCTAGCCCCTTCTGGCTGCCAGCTATCTGCAGACGTTCGCATTTCAAGAGCAGGGCTGCGAAAGGAGCCTGGATGGTACACCATCTTTCCCAGGCTACGTTTGAAGTTTGAGGTGGCAAGACAAGCAAGCAGCCCCATTCTCTGTGCCTCTGTGCGAGCACTGCCGTGGGCAGATGAGGCTGAGCAACAGCTTTCCAGGCTAGCCCCTTCTGGCTGCCAGCTATCTGTAGACGTTCGCACTTTCGGAGCAGGGCTGTGATAGGAGCCTGGCAGGGACACCACCATTCCCAGCATGCGTTTGAAGTTTCAAGTGGCAAGACAAGCAAGCAGCCCCATTCTCTGTGCCTCTATGCGAACAGTGCCATGGGCAGATGAGGCTGAGCAACAGCTTTCCAGGCTAGCCCCTTCTGTCTGCCAGCTATCTGCAGACGTTCGCATTTCAAGAGCAGGGCTGCGAAAGGAGCCTGGCTGGGACACCAACTTTCCCAGGCTACGTTTCAAGTTTTAGTTGGCAAGACAAGCAAGGAGCCCCATTCTCTGTGCATCTGTGCGAGCAGTGCCATGGGCAGATGAGACTGAGCATCAGCTTTCCAGGATAGACCCTTCTGCCTGCCATCTATATGCAGACGTTCGCACTTTCGGAGCAGGGCTGTGATAGGAGCCTGGCAGGGACACCACCATTCCCAGCACGCGTTTGAAGTTTCAAGTGGCAAGATAAGCAAGCAGCCCCATTCTCTGTGCCTCTATGCGAACAGTGCCATGGGCAGATGAGGCTGAGCAACAGCTTTCCAGGCTAGCCCCTTCTGCCTGCCAGCTATCTGCAGACGTTCGCATTTCAAGAGCAGGGCTGCGAAAGGAGCCTGGCTGGGACACCAACTTTCCCAGGCTACGTTTCAAGTTTTAGTTGGGAAGACAAGCAAGGAGCCCCATTCTCTGTGCCTCTGTGCGAGCACTGCCATGGGCAGATGAGGCTGAGCAACAGCTTTCCAGGCTAGCCCCTTCTGGCTGCCAGCTATCTGCAGACGTTCGCATTTCAAGAGCAGGGCTGCGAAAGGAGCCTGGATGGTACACCATCTTTCCCAGGCTACGTTTGAAGTTTGAGGTGGCAAGACAAGCAAGCAGCCCCATTCTCTGTGCCTCTGTGCGAGCACTGCCATGGGCAGATGAGGCTGAGCAACAGCTTTCCAGGATAGCCCTTTCTGGCTGCCAGCTATCTGCAGACGTTCGCACTTTCGGAGCAGGGCTGTGATAGGAGCCTGGCAGGGACACCACCATTCCCAGCATGTGTTTGAAGTTTCAAGTGGCAAGACAAGCAAGCAGCCCCATTCTCTGTGCCTCTGTGCGAGGACTGCCATGGGCAGATGAGGCTGAGCAAAAGCTTTCCAGGATAGCCCCTTCTGGCTGCCAGCTATCTGCAGACGTTCGCATTTCAAGAGCAGGGCTGCGAAAGGAGCCTGGCTGGGACACCATCTTTCCCAGGCTACGTTTGACGTTTGAGGTGGCAAGCAAGCAGCCCCATTCTCTGTGCGAGCAATGCCATGGGCAGATGAGGCTGAGCAACAGCTTTCCAGGCTAGCCCCTTCTGGCTGCCACCTATCTGCAGACGTTCGCATTTCAAGAGCAGGGCTGCGAAAGGAGCCTAGCAGGTACAGCATCTTTCCCAGGCTACGTTTGAAATTTGAGGTGGCAAGAGAAGCAAGCAGCCCCATTCTCTGTGCCTCTGTGCGAGCACTGCCATGGGCAGATGAGGCTGAGCAACAGCTTTCCAGGCTAGCCCCTTCTGGCTGCCAGCTATCTGCAGACGTTCGCACTTTCGGAGCAGGGCTGCGAAAGGAGCCTGGCTGGGACACCAACTTTCCCAGGCTACGTTTGAAGTTTGAGGTGGCAAGAGAAGCAAGCAGCCCCATTCTCTGTGCATCTGTGCGAGCAGTGCCATGGGCAGATGAGACTGAGCATCAGCTTTCCAGGATAGACCCTTCTGCCTGCCAGCTATATGCAGACGTTCGCACTTTCGGAGCAGGGCTGTGATAGGAGCCTGGCAGGGACACCACAATTCCCAGCATGCGTTTGAAGTTTCAAGTGGCAAGATAAGCAAGCAGCCCCATTCTCTGTGCCTCTGTGCGAGGACTGCCATGGGCAGATGAGGCTGAGCAACAGCTTTCCTGGATAGCCCCTTCTGGCTGCCAGCTATCTGCAGACGTTCGCATTTCAAGAGCAGGGCTGCGAAAGGAGCCTGGCTGGGACACCATCTTTCCCAGGCTACGTTTGAAGTTTGAGGTGGCAAGACAAGCAAGCAGCCCCATTCTCTGTGCCTCTGTGCGAGCACTACCATGGGTAGATGAGGCTGAGCAACAGCTTTCCAGGATAGCCCCTTCTGCCTGCCAGCTATCTGCAGACATTCGTACTTTCGGAGCAGGGCTGTGGTAGGAGCCTGGCAGGGACACCACCATTCCCAGCATGCGTTTCAAGTTTGAGGTGGCAAGACAAGAAAGCAGCCCCATTCTCTGTGCCTCTGTGCGAGCACTGCCATGGGCAGATGAGGCTGAGCAACAGCTTTCCAGGCTAGCCCCTTCTGGCTGCCAGCTATCTGCAGACGTTCGCATTTCAAGAGCAGGGCTGCGAAAGGAGCCTAGCAGGTACACCATCTTTCCCAGGCTACGTTTGAAGTTTGAGGTGGCAAGACAAGCAAGGAGCCCCATTCTCTGTGCGAGCAATGCCATGGGCAGATGAGGCTGAGCAACAGCTTTCCAGGCTAGCCCCTTCTGGCTGCCAGCTGTCTGCAGACGTTCACATTTCAAGATCAGTTCTGCGAAAGGAGCCTAGCAGGTACACCATCTTTCCCAGGCTACGTTTGAAGTTTGAGGTGGCAAGACAAGCAAGCAGCCCCATTCTCTGTGCCTCTGTGCGAGCACTGCCGTGGGCAGATGAGGCTGAGCAACAGCTTTCCAGGCTAGCCCCTTCTGGCTGCCAGCTATCTGTAGACGTTCGCACTTTCGGAGCAGGGCTGTGATAGGAGCCTGGCAGGGACACCACCATTCCCAGCATGCGTTTGAAGTTTCAAGTGGCAAGACAAGCAAGCAGCCCCATTCTCTGTGCCTCTATGCGAACAGTGCCATGGGCAGATGAGGCTGAGCAACAGCTTTCCAGGCTAGCCCCTTCTGTCTGCCAGCTATCTGCAGACGTTCGCATTTCAAGAGCAGGGCTGCGAAAGGAGCCTGGCTGGGACACCAACTTTCCCAGGCTACGTTTCAAGTTTTAGTTGGCAAGACAAGCAAGGAGCCCCATTCTCTGTGCATCTGTGCGAGCAGTGCCATGGGCAGATGAGACTGAGCATCAGCTTTCCAGGATAGACCCTTCTGCCTGCCATCTATATGCAGACGTTCGCACTTTCGGAGCAGGGCTGTGATAGGAGCCTGGCAGGGACACCACCATTCCCAGCACGCGTTTGAAGTTTCAAGTGGCAAGATAAGCAAGCAGCCCCATTCTCTGTGCCTCTATGCGAACAGTGCCATGGGCAGATGAGGCTGAGCAACAGCTTTCCAGGCTAGCCCCTTCTGCCTGCCAGCTATCTGCAGACGTTCGCATTTCAAGAGCAGGGCTGCGAAAGGAGCCTGGCTGGGACACCAACTTTCCCAGGCTACGTTTCAAGTTTTAGTTGGGAAGACAAGCAAGGAGCCCCATTCTCTGTGCCTCTGTGCGAGCACTGCCATGGGCAGATGAGGCTGAGCAACAGCTTTCCAGGCTAGCCCCTTCTGGCTGCCAGCTATCTGCAGACGTTCGCATTTCAAGAGCAGGGCTGCGAAAGGAGCCTGGATGGTACACCATCTTTCCCAGGCTACGTTTGAAGTTTGAGGTGGCAAGACAAGCAAGCAGCCCCATTCTCTGTGCCTCTGTGCGAGCACTGCCATGGGCAGATGAGGCTGAGCAACAGCTTTCCAGGATAGCCCTTTCTGGCTGCCAGCTATCTGCAGACGTTCGCACTTTCGGAGCAGGGCTGTGATAGGAGCCTGGCAGGGACACCACCATTCCCAGCATGTGTTTGAAGTTTCAAGTGGCAAGACAAGCAAGCAGCCCCATTCTCTGTGCCTCTGTGCGAGGACTGCCATGGGCAGATGAGGCTGAGCAAAAGCTTTCCAGGATAGCCCCTTCTGGCTGCCAGCTATCTGCAGACGTTCGCATTTCAAGAGCAGGGCTGCGAAAGGAGCCTGGCTGGGACACCATCTTTCCCAGGCTACGTTTGAAGTTTGAGGTGGCAAGCAAGCAGCCCCATTCTCTGTGCGAGCAATGCCATGGGCAGATGAGGCTGAGCAACAGCTTTCCAGGCTAGCCCCTTCTGGCTGCCACCTATCTGCAGACGTTCGCATTTCAAGAGCAGGGCTGCGAAAGGAGCCTAGCAGGTACAGCATCTTTCCCAGGCTACGTTTGAAATTTGAGGTGGCAAGAGAAGCAAGCAGCCCCATTCTCTGTGCCTCTGTGCGAGCACTGCCATGGGCAGATGAGGCTGAGCAACAGCTTTCCAGGCTAGCCCCTTCTGGCTGCCAGCTATCTGCAGACGTTCGCACTTTCGGAGCAGGGCTGCGAAAGGAGCCTGGCTGGGACACCAACTTTCCCAGGCTACGTTTGAAGTTTGAGGTGGCAAGAGAAGCAAGCAGCCCCATTCTCTGTGCATCTGTGCGAGCAGTGCCATGGGCAGATGAGACTGAGCATCAGCTTTCCAGGCTAGACCCTTCTGCCTGCCAGCTATATGCAGACGTTCGCATTTCAAGAGCAGGGCTGCGAAAGGAGCCTAGCAGGTACACCATCTTTCCCAGGCTACGTTTGAAGTTTTAGTTGGCAAGACAAGCAAGGAGCCCCATTCTCTGTGCGAGCACTGCCATGGGCAGATGAGGCTGAGCAACAGCTTTCCAGGCTAGCCCCTTCTGGCTGCCAGCTATATGCAGACTTTCGCACTTTCGGAGCAGGGCTGCGAAAGGAGCCTGGCTGGGACACCAACTTTCCCAGGCTACGTTTGAAGTTTGAGGTGGCAAGAGAAGCAAGCAGCCCCATTCTCTGTGCATCTGTGCGAGCAGTGCCATGGGCAGATGAGACTGAGCATCAGCTTTCCAGGATAGACCCTTCTGCCTGCCAGCTATATGCAGACGTTCGCACTTTCGGAGCAGGGCTGTGATAGGAGCCTGGCAGGGACACCACAATTCCCAGCATGCGTTTGAAGTTTCAAGTGGCAAGATAAGCAAGCAGCCCCATTCTCTGTGCCTCTGTGCGAGGACTGCCATGGGCAGATGAGGCTGAGCAACAGCTTTCCTGGATAGCCCCTTCTGGCTGCCAGCTATCTGCAGACGTTCGCATTTCAAGAGCAGGGCTGCGAAAGGAGCCTGGCTGGGACACCATCTTTCCCAGGCTACGTTTGAAGTTTGAGGTGGCAAGACAAGCAAGCAGCCCCATTCTCTGTGCCTCTGTGCGAGCACTACCATGGGTAGATGAGGCTGAGCAACAGCTTTCCAGGATAGCCCCTTCTGCCTGCCAGCTATCTGCAGACATTCGTACTTTCGGAGCAGGGCTGTGGTAGGAGCCTGGCAGGGACACCACCATTCCCAGCATGCGTTTCAAGTTTGAGGTGGCAAGACAAGAAAGCAGCCCCATTCTCTGTGCCTCTGTGCGAGCACTGCCATGGGCAGATGAGGCTGAGCAACAGCTTTCCAGGCTAGCCCCTTCTGGCTGCCAGCTATCTGCAGACGTTCGCATTTCAAGAGCAGGGCTGCGAAAGGAGCCTAGCAGGTACACCATCTTTCCCAGGCTACGTTTGAAGTTTGAGGTGGCAAGACAAGCAAGGAGCCCCATTCTCTGTGCGAGCAATGCCATGGGCAGATGAGGCTGAGCAACAGCTTTCCAGGCTAGCCCCTTCTGGCTGCCAGCTGTCTGCAGACGTTCACATTTCAAGATCAGTTCTGCGAAAGGAGCCTAGCAGGTACACCATCTTTCCCAGGCTACGTTTGAAGTTTGAGGTGGCAAGACAAGCAAGCAGCCCCATTCTCTGTGCCTCTGTGCGAGCACTGCCGTGGGCAGATGAGGCTGAGCAACAGCTTTCCAGGCTAGCCCCTTCTGCCTGCCAGCTATCTGCAGACGTTCGCATTTCAAGAGCAGGGCTGCGAAAGGAGCCTAGCAGGTACACCATCTTTCCCAGGCTACGTTTGAAGTTTTAGTTGGCAAGACAAGCAAGGAGCCCCATTCTCTGTGCGAGCAATGCCATGGGCAGATGAGGCTGAGCAACAGCTTTCCAGGCTAGCCCCTTCTGGCTGCCAGCTATCTGCAGACGTTCGCATTTCAAGAGCAGGGCTGCGAAAGGAGCCTGGCTGGGACACCAACTTTCCCAGGCTACGTTTGAAGTTTGAGGTGGCAAGATAAGCAAGCAGCCCCATTCTCTGTGCCTCTGTGCGAGCACTGCCATGGGCAGATGAGGCTGAGCAACAGCTTTCCAGGCTAGCCCCTTCTGGCTGCCAGCTATCTGTAGACGTTCGCACTTTCGGAGCAGGGCTGTGATAGGAGCCTGGCAGGGACACCACCATTCCCAGCATGCGTTTGAAGTTTCAAGTGGCAAGACAAGCAAGCAGCCCCATTCTCTGTGCCTCTATGCGAACAGTGCCATGGGCAGATGAGGCTGAGCAACAGCTTTCCAGGCTAGCCCCTTCTGTCTGCCAGCTATCTGCAGACGTTCGCATTTCAAGAGCAGGGCTGCGAAAGGAGCCTGGCTGGGACACCAACTTTCCCAGGCTACGTTTCAAGTTTTAGTTGGCAAGACAAGCAAGGAGCCCCATTCTCTGTGCATCTGTGCGAGCAGTGCCATGGGCAGATGAGACTGAGCATCAGCTTTCCAGGATAGACCCTTCTGCCTGCCATCTATATGCAGACGTTCGCACTTTCGGAGCAGGGCTGTGATAGGAGCCTGGCAGGGACACCACCATTCCCAGCACGCGTTTGAAGTTTCAAGTGGCAAGATAAGCAAGCAGCCCCATTCTCTGTGCCTCTATGCGAACAGTGCCATGGGCAGATGAGGCTGAGCAACAGCTTTCCAGGCTAGCCCCTTCTGCCTGCCAGCTATCTGCAGACGTTCGCATTTCAAGAGCAGGGCTGCGAAAGGAGCCTGGCTGGGACACCAACTTTCCCAGGCTACGTTTCAAGTTTTAGTTGGGAAGACAAGCAAGGAGCCCCATTCTCTGTGCCTCTGTGCGAGCACTGCCATGGGCAGATGAGGCTGAGCAACAGCTTTCCAGGCTAGCCCCTTCTGGCTGCCAGCTATCTGCAGACGTTCGCATTTCAAGAGCAGGGCTGCGAAAGGAGCCTGGATGGTACACCATCTTTCCCAGGCTACGTTTGAAGTTTGAGGTGGCAAGACAAGCAAGCAGCCCCATTCTCTGTGCCTCTGTGCGAGCACTGCCATGGGCAGATGAGGCTGAGCAACAGCTTTCCAGGATAGCCCTTTCTGGCTGCCAGCTATCTGCAGACGTTCGCACTTTCGGAGCAGGGCTGTGATAGGAGCCTGGCAGGGACACCACCATTCCCAGCATGTGTTTGAAGTTTCAAGTGGCAAGACAAGCAAGCAGCCCCATTCTCTGTGCCTCTGTGCGAGGACTGCCATGGGCAGATGAGGCTGAGCAAAAGCTTTCCAGGATAGCCCCTTCTGGCTGCCAGCTATCTGCAGACGTTCGCATTTCAAGAGCAGGGCTGCGAAAGGAGCCTGGCTGGGACACCATCTTTCCCAGGCTACGTTTGAAGTTTGAGGTGGCAAGCAAGCAGCCCCATTCTCTGTGCGAGCAATGCCATGGGCAGATGAGGCTGAGCAACAGCTTTCCAGGCTAGCCCCTTCTGGCTGCCAGCTATCTGCAGACGTTCGCATTTCAAGAGCAGGGCTGCGAAAGGAGCCTGGATGGTACACCATCTTTCCCAGGCTACGTTTGAAGTTTGAGGTGGCAAGACAAGCAAGCAGCCCCATTCTCTGTGCCTCTGTGCGAGCACTGCCGTGGGCAGATGAGGCTGAGCAACAGCTTTCCAGGCTAGCCCCTTCTGGCTGCCAGCTATCTGTAGACGTTCGCACTTTCGGAGCAGGGCTGTGATAGGAGCCTGGCAGGGACACCACCATTCCCAGCATGCGTTTGAAGTTTCAAGTGGCAAGACAAGCAAGCAGCCCCATTCTCTGTGCCTCTATGCGAACAGTGCCATGGGCAGATGAGGCTGAGCAACAGCTTTCCAGGCTAGCCCCTTCTGTCTGCCAGCTATCTGCAGACGTTCGCATTTCAAGAGCAGGGCTGCGAAAGGAGCCTGGCTGGGACACCAACTTTCCCAGGCTACGTTTCAAGTTTTAGTTGGCAAGACAAGCAAGGAGCCCCATTCTCTGTGCATCTGTGCGAGCAGTGCCATGGGCAGATGAGACTGAGCATCAGCTTTCCAGGATAGACCCTTCTGCCTGCCATCTATATGCAGACGTTCGCACTTTCGGAGCAGGGCTGTGATAGGAGCCTGGCAGGGACACCACCATTCCCAGCACGCGTTTGAAGTTTCAAGTGGCAAGATAAGCAAGCAGCCCCATTCTCTGTGCCTCTATGCGAACAGTGCCATGGGCAGATGAGGCTGAGCAACAGCTTTCCAGGCTAGCCCCTTCTGCCTGCCAGCTATCTGCAGACGTTCGCATTTCAAGAGCAGGGCTGCGAAAGGAGCCTGGCTGGGACACCAACTTTCCCAGGCTACGTTTCAAGTTTTAGTTGGGAAGACAAGCAAGGAGCCCCATTCTCTGTGCCTCTGTGCGAGCACTGCCATGGGCAGATGAGGCTGAGCAACAGCTTTCCAGGCTAGCCCCTTCTGGCTGCCAGCTATCTGCAGACGTTCGCATTTCAAGAGCAGGGCTGCGAAAGGAGCCTGGATGGTACACCATCTTTCCCAGGCTACGTTTGAAGTTTGAGGTGGCAAGACAAGCAAGCAGCCCCATTCTCTGTGCCTCTGTGCGAGCACTGCCATGGGCAGATGAGGCTGAGCAACAGCTTTCCAGGATAGCCCTTTCTGGCTGCCAGCTATCTGCAGACGTTCGCACTTTCGGAGCAGGGCTGTGATAGGAGCCTGGCAGGGACACCACCATTCCCAGCATGTGTTTGAAGTTTCAAGTGGCAAGACAAGCAAGCAGCCCCATTCTCTGTGCCTCTGTGCGAGGACTGCCATGGGCAGATGAGGCTGAGCAAAAGCTTTCCAGGATAGCCCCTTCTGGCTGCCAGCTATCTGCAGACGTTCGCATTTCAAGAGCAGGGCTGCGAAAGGAGCCTGGCTGGGACACCATCTTTCCCAGGCTACGTTTGACGTTTGAGGTGGCAAGCAAGCAGCCCCATTCTCTGTGCGAGCAATGCCATGGGCAGATGAGGCTGAGCAACAGCTTTCCAGGCTAGCCCCTTCTGGCTGCCACCTATCTGCAGACGTTCGCATTTCAAGAGCAGGGCTGCGAAAGGAGCCTAGCAGGTACAGCATCTTTCCCAGGCTACGTTTGAAATTTGAGGTGGCAAGAGAAGCAAGCAGCCCCATTCTCTGTGCCTCTGTGCGAGCACTGCCATGGGCAGATGAGGCTGAGCAACAGCTTTCCAGGCTAGCCCCTTCTGGCTGCCAGCTATCTGCAGACGTTCGCACTTTCGGAGCAGGGCTGCGAAAGGAGCCTGGCTGGGACACCAACTTTCCCAGGCTACGTTTGAAGTTTGAGGTGGCAAGAGAAGCAAGCAGCCCCATTCTCTGTGCATCTGTGCGAGCAGTGCCATGGGCAGATGAGACTGAGCATCAGCTTTCCAGGATAGACCCTTCTGCCTGCCAGCTATATGCAGACGTTCGCACTTTCGGAGCAGGGCTGTGATAGGAGCCTGGCAGGGACACCACAATTCCCAGCATGCGTTTGAAGTTTCAAGTGGCAAGATAAGCAAGCAGCCCCATTCTCTGTGCCTCTGTGCGAGGACTGCCATGGGCAGATGAGGCTGAGCAACAGCTTTCCTGGATAGCCCCTTCTGGCTGCCAGCTATCTGCAGACGTTCGCATTTCAAGAGCAGGGCTGCGAAAGGAGCCTGGCTGGGACACCATCTTTCCCAGGCTACGTTTGAAGTTTGAGGTGGCAAGACAAGCAAGCAGCCCCATTCTCTGTGCCTCTGTGCGAGCACTACCATGGGTAGATGAGGCTGAGCAACAGCTTTCCAGGATAGCCCCTTCTGCCTGCCAGCTATCTGCAGACATTCGTACTTTCGGAGCAGGGCTGTGGTAGGAGCCTGGCAGGGACACCACCATTCCCAGCATGCGTTTCAAGTTTGAGGTGGCAAGACAAGAAAGCAGCCCCATTCTCTGTGCCTCTGTGCGAGCACTGCCATGGGCAGATGAGGCTGAGCAACAGCTTTCCAGGCTAGCCCCTTCTGGCTGCCAGCTATCTGCAGACGTTCGCATTTCAAGAGCAGGGCTGCGAAAGGAGCCTAGCAGGTACACCATCTTTCCCAGGCTACGTTTGAAGTTTGAGGTGGCAAGACAAGCAAGGAGCCCCATTCTCTGTGCGAGCAATGCCATGGGCAGATGAGGCTGAGCAACAGCTTTCCAGGCTAGCCCCTTCTGGCTGCCAGCTGTCTGCAGACGTTCACATTTCAAGATCAGTTCTGCGAAAGGAGCCTAGCAGGTACACCATCTTTCCCAGGCTACGTTTGAAGTTTGAGGTGGCAAGACAAGCAAGCAGCCCCATTCTCTGTGCCTCTGTGCGAGCACTGCCGTGGGCAGATGAGGCTGAGCAACAGCTTTCCAGGCTAGCCCCTTCTGGCTGCCAGCTATCTGTAGACGTTCGCACTTTCGGAGCAGGGCTGTGATAGGAGCCTGGCAGGGACACCACCATTCCCAGCATGCGTTTGAAGTTTCAAGTGGCAAGACAAGCAAGCAGCCCCATTCTCTGTGCCTCTATGCGAACAGTGCCATGGGCAGATGAGGCTGAGCAACAGCTTTCCAGGCTAGCCCCTTCTGTCTGCCAGCTATCTGCAGACGTTCGCATTTCAAGAGCAGGGCTGCGAAAGGAGCCTGGCTGGGACACCAACTTTCCCAGGCTACGTTTCAAGTTTTAGTTGGCAAGACAAGCAAGGAGCCCCATTCTCTGTGCATCTGTGCGAGCAGTGCCATGGGCAGATGAGACTGAGCATCAGCTTTCCAGGATAGACCCTTCTGCCTGCCATCTATATGCAGACGTTCGCACTTTCGGAGCAGGGCTGTGATAGGAGCCTGGCAGGGACACCACCATTCCCAGCACGCGTTTGAAGTTTCAAGTGGCAAGATAAGCAAGCAGCCCCATTCTCTGTGCCTCTATGCGAACAGTGCCATGGGCAGATGAGGCTGAGCAACAGCTTTCCAGGCTAGCCCCTTCTGCCTGCCAGCTATCTGCAGACGTTCGCATTTCAAGAGCAGGGCTGCGAAAGGAGCCTGGCTGGGACACCAACTTTCCCAGGCTACGTTTCAAGTTTTAGTTGGGAAGACAAGCAAGGAGCCCCATTCTCTGTGCCTCTGTGCGAGCACTGCCATGGGCAGATGAGGCTGAGCAACAGCTTTCCAGGCTAGCCCCTTCTGGCTGCCAGCTATCTGCAGACGTTCGCATTTCAAGAGCAGGGCTGCGAAAGGAGCCTGGATGGTACACCATCTTTCCCAGGCTACGTTTGAAGTTTGAGGTGGCAAGACAAGCAAGCAGCCCCATTCTCTGTGCCTCTGTGCGAGCACTGCCATGGGCAGATGAGGCTGAGCAACAGCTTTCCAGGATAGCCCTTTCTGGCTGCCAGCTATCTGCAGACGTTCGCACTTTCGGAGCAGGGCTGTGATAGGAGCCTGGCAGGGACACCACCATTCCCAGCATGTGTTTGAAGTTTCAAGTGGCAAGACAAGCAAGCAGCCCCATTCTCTGTGCCTCTGTGCGAGGACTGCCATGGGCAGATGAGGCTGAGCAAAAGCTTTCCAGGATAGCCCCTTCTGGCTGCCAGCTATCTGCAGACGTTCGCATTTCAAGAGCAGGGCTGCGAAAGGAGCCTGGCTGGGACACCATCTTTCCCAGGCTACGTTTGAAGTTTGAGGTGGCAAGCAAGCAGCCCCATTCTCTGTGCGAGCAATGCCATGGGCAGATGAGGCTGAGCAACAGCTTTCCAGGCTAGCCCCTTCTGGCTGCCACCTATCTGCAGACGTTCGCATTTCAAGAGCAGGGCTGCGAAAGGAGCCTAGCAGGTACAGCATCTTTCCCAGGCTACGTTTGAAATTTGAGGTGGCAAGACAAGCAAGCAGCCCCATTCTCTGTGCCTCTGTGCGAGCACTGCCATGGGCAGATGAGGCTGAGCAACAGCTTTCCAGGCTAGCCCCTTCTGGCTGCCAGCTATCTGCAGACGTTCGCACTTTCGGAGCAGGGCTGCGAAAGGAGCCTGGCTGGGACACCAACTTTCCCAGGCTACGTTTGAAGTTTGAGGTGGCAAGAGAAGCAAGCAGCCCCATTCTCTGTGCATCTGTGCGAGCAGTGCCATGGGCAGATGAGACTGAGCATCAGCTTTCCAGGCTAGACCCTTCTGCCTGCCAGCTATATGCAGACGTTCGCATTTCAAGAGCAGGGCTGCGAAAGGAGCCTAGCAGGTACACCATCTTTCCCAGGCTACGTTTGAAGTTTTAGTTGGCAAGACAAGCAAGGAGCCCCATTCTCTGTGCGAGCAATGCCATGGGCAGATGAGGCTGAGCAACAGCTTTCCAGGCTAGCCCCTTCTGGCTGCCAGCTATCTGCAGACGTTCGCATTTCAAGAGCAGGGCTGCGAAAGGAGCCTGGCTGGGACACCAACTTTCCCAGGCTACGTTTGAAGTTTGAGGTGGCAAGATAAGCAAGCAGCCCCATTCTCTGTGCCTCTGTGCGAGCACTGCCATGGGCAGATGAGGCTGAGCAACAGCTTTCCAGGCTAGCCCCTTCTGGCTGCCAGCTATCTGTAGACGTTCGCACTTTCGGAGCAGGGCTGTGATAGGAGCCTGGCAGGGACACCACCATTCCCAGCATGCGTTTGAAGTTTCAAGTGGCAAGATAAGCAAGCAGCCCCATTCTCTGTGCCTCTATGCGAACAGTGCCATGGGCAGATGAGGCTGAGCAACAGCTTTCCAGGCTAGCCCCTTCTGTCTGCCAGCTATCTGCAGACGTTCGCATTTCAAGAGCAGGGCTGCGAAAGGAGCCTGGCTGGGACACCAACTTTCCCAGGCTACGTTTCAAGTTTTAGTTGGCAAGACAAGCAAGGAGCCCCATTCTCTGTGCATCTGTGCGAGCAGTGCCATGGGCAGATGAGACTGAGCATCAGCTTTCCAGGATAGACCCTTCTGCCTGCCATCTATATGCAGACGTTCGCACTTTCGGAGCAGGGCTGTGATAGGAGCCTGGCAGGGACACCACCATTCGCAGCACGCGTTTGAAGTTTCAAGTGGCAAGATAAGCAAGCAGCCCCATTCTCTGTGCCTCTATGCGAACAGTGCCATGGGCAGATGAGGCTGAGCAACAGCTTTCCAGGCTAGCCCCTTCTGCCTGCCAGCTATCTGCAGACGTTCGCATTTCAAGAGCAGGGCTGCGAAAGGAGCCTGGCTGGGACACCAACTTTCCCAGGCTACGTTTCAAGTTTTAGTTGGGAAGACAAGCAAGGAGCCCCATTCTCTGTGCCTCTGTGCGAGCACTGCCATGGGCAGATGAGGCTGAGCAACAGCTTTCCAGGCTAGCCCCTTCTGGCTGCCAGCTATCTGCAGACGTTCGCATTTCAAGAGCAGGGCTGCGAAAGGAGCCTGGATGGTACACCATCTTTCCCAGGCTACGTTTGAAGTTTGAGGTGGCAAGACAAGCAAGCAGCCCCATTCTCTGTGCCTCTGTGCGAGCACTGCCATGGGCAGATGAGGCTGAGCAACAGCTTTCCAGGATAGCCCTTTCTGGCTGCCAGCTATCTGCAGACGTTCGCACTTTCGGAGCAGGGCTGTGATAGGAGCCTGGCAGGGACACCACCATTCCCAGCATGTGTTTGAAGTTTCAAGTGGCAAGACAAGCAAGCAGCCCCATTCTCTGTGCCTCTGTGCGAGGACTGCCATGGGCAGATGAGGCTGAGCAAAAGCTTTCCAGGATAGCCCCTTCTGGCTGCCAGCTATCTGCAGACGTTCGCATTTCAAGAGCAGGGCTGCGAAAGGAGCCTGGCTGGGACACCATCTTTCCCAGGCTACGTTTGAAGTTTGAGGTGGCAAGCAAGCAGCCCCATTCTCTGTGCGAGCAATGCCATGGGCAGATGAGGCTGAGCAACAGCTTTCCAGGCTAGCCCCTTCTGGCTGCCACCTATCTGCAGACGTTCGCATTTCAAGAGCAGGGCTGCGAAAGGAGCCTAGCAGGTACAGCATCTTTCCCAGGCTACGTTTGAAATTTGAGGTGGCAAGAGAAGCAAGCAGCCCCATTCTCTGTGCCTCTGTGCGAGCACTGCCATGGGCAGATGAGGCTGAGCAACAGCTTTCCAGGCTAGCCCCTTCTGGCTGCCAGCTATCTGCAGACGTTCGCACTTTCGGAGCAGGGCTGCGAAAGGAGCCTGGCTGGGACACCAACTTTCCCAGGCTACGTTTGAAGTTTGAGGTGGCAAGAGAAGCAAGCAGCCCCATTCTCTGTGCATCTGTGCGAGCAGTGCCATGGGCAGATGAGACTGAGCATCAGCTTTCCAGGATAGACCCTTCTGCCTGCCAGCTATATGCAGACGTTCGCACTTTCGGAGCAGGGCTGTGATAGGAGCCTGGCAGGGACACCACAATTCCCAGCATGCGTTTGAAGTTTCAAGTGGCAAGATAAGCAAGCAGCCCCATTCTCTGTGCCTCTGTGCGAGGACTGCCATGGGCAGATGAGGCTGAGCAACAGCTTTCCAGGATAGCCCCTTCTGGCTGCCAGCTATCTGCAGACGTTCGCATTTCAAGAGCAGGGCTGCGAAAGGAGCCTGGCTGGGACACCATCTTTCCCAGGCTACGTTTGAAGTTTGAGGTGGCAAGACAAGCAAGCAGCCCCATTCTCTGTGCCTCTGTGCGAGCACTACCATGGGTAGATGAGGCTGAGCAACAGCTTTCCAGGATAGCCCCTTCTGCCTGCCAGCTATCTGCAGACATTCGCACTTTCGGAGCAGGGCTGTGGTAGGAGCCTGGCAGGGACACCACCATTCCCAGCATGCGTTTCAAGTTTGAGGTGGCAAGACAAGAAAGCAGCCCCATGCTCTGTGCCTCTGTGCGAGCACTGCCATGGGCAGATGAGGCTGAGCAACAGCTTTCCAGGCTAGCCCCTTCTGGCTGCCAGCTATCTGCAGACGTTCGCATTTCAAGAGCAGGGCTGCGAAAGGAGCCTAGCAGGTACACCATCTTTCCCAGGCTACGTTTGAAGTTTGAGGTGGCAAGACAAGCAAGGAGCCCCATTCTCTGTGCGAGCAATGCCATGGGCAGATGAGGCTGAGCAACAGCTTTCCAGGCTAGCCCCTTCTGGCTGCCAGCTATCTGCAGACGTTCGCATTTCAAGAGCAGGGCTGCGAAAGGAGCCTAGCAGGTACACCATCTTTCCCAGGCTACGTTTGAAGTTTGAGGTGGCAAGACAAGCAAGCAGCCCCATTCTCTGTGCCTCTGTGCGAGCACTGCCATGGGCAGATGAGGCTGAGCAACAGCTTTCCAGGATAGCCCTTTCTGGCTGCCAGCTATCTGCAGACGTTCGCACTTTCGGAGCAGGGCTGTGATAGGAGCCTGGCAGGGACACCACCATTCCCAGCATGTGTTTGAATTTTCAAGTGGCAAGACAAGCAAGCAGCCCCATTCTCTGTGCCTCTGTGCGAGGACTGCCATGGGCAGATGAGGCTGAGCAAAAGCTTTCCAGGATAGCCTCTTCTGGCTGCCAGCTATCTGCAGACGTTCGCATTTCAAGAGCAGGGCTGCGAAAGGAGCCTGGCTGGGACACCATCTTTCCCAGGCTACGTTTGAAGTTTGAGGTGGCAAGCAAGCAGCCCCATTCTCTGTGCGAGCAATGCCATGGGCAGATGAGGCTGAGCAACAGCTTTCCAGGCTAGCCCCTTCTGGCTGCCACCTATCTGCAGACGTTCGCATTTCAAGAGCAGGGCTGCGAAAGGAGCCTAGCAGGTACAGCATCTTTCCCAGGCTACGTTTGAAGTTTGAGGTGGCAAGAGAAGCAAGCAGCCCCATTCTCTGTGCCTCTGTGCGAGCACTGCCATGGGCAGATGAGGCTGAGCAACAGCTTTCCAGGCTAGCCCCTTCTGGCTGCCAGCTATCTGCAGACGTTCGCACTTTCGGAGCAGGGCTGCGAAAGGAGCCTGGCTGGGACACCAACTTTCCCAGGCTACGTTTGAAGTTTGAGGTGGCAAGAGAAGCAAGCAGCCCCATTCTCTGTGCATCTGTGCGAGCAGTGCCATGGGCAGATGAGACTGAGCATCAGCTTTCCAGGATAGACCCTTCTGCCCTCCAGCTATATGCAGACGTTCGCACTTTCGGAGCAGGGCTGTGATAGGAGCCTGGCAGGGACACCACAATTCCCAGCATGCGTTTGAAGTTTCAAGTGGCAAGATAAGCAAGCAGCCCCATTCTCTGTGCCTCTGTGCGAGGACTGCCATGGGCAGATGAGGCTGAGCAACAGCTTTCCAGGATAGCCCCTTCTGGCTGCCAGCTATCTGCAGACGTTCGCATTTCAAGAGCAGGGCTGCGAAAGGAGCCTGGCTGGGACACCATCTTTCCCAGGCTACGTTTGAAGTTTGAGGTGGCAAGACAAGCAAGCAGCCCCATTCTCTGTGCCTCTGTGCGAGCACTACCATGGGTAGATGAGGCTGAGCAACAGCTTTCCAGGATAGCCCCTTCTGCCTGCCAGCTATCTGCAGACATTCGCACTTTCGGAGCAGGGCTGTGGTAGGAGCCTGGCAGGGACAACACCATTCCCAGCATGCGTTTCAAGTTTGAGGTGGCAAGACAAGAAAGCAGCCCCATTCTCTGTGCCTCTGTGCGAGCACTGCCATGGGCAGATGAGGCTGAGCAACAGCTTTCCAGGCTAGCCCCTTCTGGCTGCCAGCTATCTGCAGACGTTCGCATTTCAAGAGCAGGGCTGCGAAAGGAGCCTAGCAGGTACACCATCTTTCCCAGGCTACGTTTGAAGTTTGAGGTGGCAAGACAAGCAAGGAGCCCCATTCTCTGTGCGAGCAATGCCATGGGCAGATGAGGCTGAGCAACAGCTTTCCAGGCTAGCCCCTTCTGGCTGCCAGCTGTCTGCAGACGTTCACATTTCAAGAGCAGGGCTGCGAAAGGAGCCTAGCAGGTACACCATCTTTCCCAGGCTACGTTTGAAGTTTGAGGTGGCAAGACAAGCAAGCAGCCCCATTCTCTGTGCCTCTGTGCAAGCACTGCCGTGGGCAGATGAGGCTGAGCAACAGCTTTCCAGGCTAGCCCCTTCTGCCTGCCAGCTATCTGCAGACGTTCGCATTTCAAGAGCAGGGCTGCGAAAGGAGCCTAGCAGGTACACCATCTTTCCCAGGCTACGTTTGAAGTTTTAGTTGGCAAGACAAGCAAGGAGCCCCATTCTCTGTGCGAGCAATGCCATGGGCAGATGAGGCTGAGCAACAGCTTTCCAGGCTAGCCCCTTCTGGCTGCCAGCTATCTGCAGACGTTCGCATTTCAAGAGCAGGGCTGCGAAAGGAGCCTAGCAGGTACAGCATCTTTCCCAGGCTACGTTTGAAGTTTGAGGTGGCAAGATAAGCAAGCAGCCCCATTCTCTGTGCCTCTGTGCGAGCACTGCCATGGGCAGATGAGGCTGAGCAACAGCTTTCCAGGCTAGCCCCTTCTGGCTGCCAGCTATCTGTAGACGTTCGCACTTTCGGAGCAGGGCTGTGATAGGAGCCTGGCAGGGACACCACCATTCCCAGCATGCGTTTGAAGTTTCAAGTGGCAAGATAAGCAAGCAGCCCCATTCTCTGTGCCTCTATGCGAACAGTGCCATGGGCAGATGAGGCTGAGCAACAGCTTTCCAGGCTAGCCCCTTCTGTCTGCCAGCTATCTGCAGACGTTCGCATTTCAAGAGCAGGGCTGCGAAAGGAGCCTGGCTGGGACACCAACTTTCCCAGGCTACGTTTCAAGTTTTAGTTGGCAAGACAAGCAAGGAGCCCCATTCTCTGTGCATCTGTGCGAGCAGTGCCATGGGCAGATGAGACTGAGCATCAGCTTTCCAGGATAGACCCTTCTGCCTGCCATCTATATGCAGACGTTCGCACTTTCGGAGCAGGGCTGTGATAGGAGCCTGGCAGGGACACCACAATTCCCAGCACGCGTTTGAAGTTTCAAGTGGCAAGATAAGCAAGCAGCCCCATTCTCTGTGCCTCTATGCGAACAGTGCCATGGGCAGATGAGGCTGAGCAACAGCTTTCCAGGCTAGCCCCTTCTGCCTGCCAGCTATCTGCAGACGTTCGCATTTCAAGAGCAGGGCTGCGAAAGGAGCCTGGCTGGGACACCAACTTTCCCAGGCTACGTTTCAAGTTTTAGTTGGGAAGACAAGCAAGGAGCCCCATTCTCTGTGCCTCTGTGCGAGCACTGCCATGGGCAGATGAGGCTGAGCAACAGCTTTCCAGGCTAGCACCTTCTGGCTGCCAGCTATCTGCAGACGTTCACATTTCAAGAGCAGGGCTGCGAAAGGATCCTAGCAGGTACACCATCTTTCCCAGGATACGTTTGAAGTTTGAGGTGGCAAGACAAGCAAGCAGCCCCATTCTCTGTGCCTCTATGCGAGCAATGCCATGGGCAGATGAGGCTGAGCAACAGCTTTCCAGGCTAGCCCCTTCTGGCTGCCAGCTATCTGCAGACGTTCGCATTTCAAGAGCAGGGCTGCGAAAGGAGCCTGGCTGGTACACCATCTTTCCCAGGCTACGTTTGAAGTTTGAGGTGGCAAGACAAGCAAGCAGCCCCATTCTCTGTGCCTCTGTGCGAGCACTGCCATGGGCAGATGAGGCTGAGCAACAGCTTTCCAGGATAGCCCCTTCTGGCTGCCAGCTATCTGCAGACGTTCGCACTTTCGGAGCAGGGCTGTGATAGGAGCCTGGCAGGGACACCACCATTCCCAGCATGCGTTTGAAGTTTCAAGTGGCAAGACAAGCAAGCAGCCCCATTCTCTGTGCCTCTGTGCGAGGACTGCCATGGGCAGATGAGGCTGAGCAAAAGCTTTCCAGGATAGCCCCTTCTGGCTGCCAGCTATCTGCAGACGTTCGCATTTCAAGAGCAGGGCTGCGAAAGGAGCCTGGCTGGGACACCATCTTTCCCAGGCTACGTTTGAAGTTTGAGGTGGCAAGCAAGCAGCCCCATTCTCTGTGCGAGCAATGCCATGGGCAGATGAGGCTGAGCAACAGCTTTCCAGGCTAGCCCCTTCTGGCTGCCAGCTATCTGTAGACGTTCGCACTTTCGGAGCAGGGCTGTGATAGGAGCCTGGCAGGGACACCACCATTCCCAGCATGCGTTTGAAGTTTCAAGTGGCAAGATAAGCAAGCAGCCCCATTCTCTGTGCCTCTATGCGAACAGTGCCATGGGCAGATGAGGCTGAGCAACAGCTTTCCAGGCTAGCCCCTTCTGTCTGCCAGCTATCTGCAGACGTTCGCATTTCAAGAGCAGGGCTGCGAAAGGAGCCTGGCTGGGACACCATCTTTCCCAGGCTACGTTTGAAGTTTGAGGTGGCAAGCAAGCAGCCCCATTCTCTGTGCGAGCAATGCCATGGGCAGATGAGGCTGAGCAACAGCTTTCCAGGCTAGCCCCTTCTGGCTGCCAGCTATCTGTAGACGTTCGCACTTTCGGAGCAGGGCTGTGATATGAGCCTGGCAGGGACACCACCATTCCCAGCATGCGTTTGAAGTTTCAAGTGGCAAGATAAGCAAGCAGCCCCATTCTCTGTGCCTCTATGCGAACAGTGCCATGGGCAGATGAGGCTGAGCAACAGCTTTCCAGGCTAGCCCCTTCTGTCTGCCAGCTATCTGCAGACGTTCGCATTTCAAGAGCAGGGCTGCGAAAGGAGCCTGGCTGGGACACCAACTTTCCCAGGCTACGTTTCAAGTTTTAGTTGGCAAGACAAGCAAGGAGCCCCATTCTCTGTGCATCTGTGCGAGCAGTGCCATGGGCAGATGAGACTGAGCATCAGCTTTCCAGGATAGACCCTTCTGCCTGCCATCTATATGCAGACGTTCGCACTTTCGGAGCAGGGCTGTGATAGGAGCCTGGCAGGGACACCACCATTCCCAGCACGCGTTTGAAGTTTCAAGTGGCAAGATAAGCAAGCAGCCCCATTCTCTGTGCCTCTATGCGAACAGTGCCATGGGCAGATGAGGCTGAGCAACAGCTTTCCAGGCTAGCCCCTTCTGCCTGCCAGCTATCTGCAGACGTTCGCATTTCAAGAGCAGGGCTGCGAAAGGAGCCTGGCTGGGACACCAACTTTCCCAGGCTACGTTTCAAGTTTTAGTTGGGAAGACAAGCAAGGAGCCCCATTCTCTGTGCCTCTGTGCGAGCACTGCCATGGGCAGATGAGGCTGAGCAACAGCTTTCCAGGCTAGCACCTTCTGGCTGCCAGCTATCTGCAGACGTTCACATTTCAAGAGCAGGGCTGCGAAAGGATCCTAGCAGGTACACCATCTTTCCCAGGATACGTTTGAAGTTTGAGGTGGCAAGACAAGCAAGCAGCCCCATTCTCTGTGCCTCTATGCGAGCAATGCCATGGGCAGATGAGGCTGAGCAACAGCTTTCCAGGCTAGCCCCTTCTGGCTGCCAGCTATCTGCAGACGTTCGCATTTCAAGAGCAGGGCTGCGAAAGGAGCCTGGCTGGTACACCATCTTTCCCAGGCTACGTTTGAAGTTTGAGGTGGCAAGACAAGCAAGCAGCCCCATTCTCTGTGCCTCTGTGCGAGCACTGCCATGGGCAGATGAGGCTGAGCAACAGCTTTCCAGGATAGCCCCTTCTGGCTGCCAGCTATCTGCAGACGTTCGCACTTTCGGAGCAGGGCTGTGATAGGAGCCTGGCAGGGACACCACCATTCCCAGCATGCGTTTGAAGTTTCAAGTGGCAAGACAAGCAAGCAGCCCCATTCTCTGTGCCTCTGTGCGAGGACTGCCATGGGCAGATGAGGCTGAGCAAAAGCTTTCCAGGATAGCCCCTTCTGGCTGCCAGCTATCTGCAGACGTTCGCATTTCAAGAGCAGGGCTGCGAAAGGAGCCTGGCTGGGACACCATCTTTCCCAGGCTACGTTTGAAGTTTGAGGTGGCAAGCAAGCAGCCCCATTCTCTGTGCGAGCAATGCCATGGGCAGATGAGGCTGAGCAACAGCTTTCCAGGCTAGCCCCTTCTGGCTGCCACCTATCTGCAGACGTTCGCATTTCAAGAGCAGGGCTGCGAAAGGAGCCTAGCAGGTACAGCATCTTTCCCAGGCTACGTTTGAAGTTTGAGGTGGCAAGAGAAGCAAGCAGCCCCATTCTCTGTGCCTCTGTGCGAGCACTGCCATGGGCAGATGAGGCTGAGCAACAGCTTTCCAGGCTAGCCCCTTCTGGCTGCCAGCTATCTGCAGACGTTCGCACTTTCGGAGCAGGGCTGTGATAGGAGCCTGGCAGGGACACCACAATTCCCAGCATGCGTTTTAAGTTTCAAGTGGCAAGATAAGCAAGCAGCCCCATTCTCTGTGCCTCTATGCGAACAGTGCCATGGGCAGATGAGGCTGAGCAACAGCTTTCCAGGCTAGCCCCTTCTGGCTGCCAGCTATCTGCAGACGTTCGCATTTCAAGAGCAGGGCTGCGAAAGGAGCCTAGCAGGTACACCATCTTTCCCAGGCTACGTTTGAAGTTTGAGGTGGCAAGACAAGCAAGGAGCCCCATTCTCTGTGCGAGCAATGCCATGGGCAGATGAGGCTGAGCAACAGCTTTCCAGGCTAGCCCCTTCTGGCTGCCAGCTGTCTGCAGACGTTCACATTTCAAGAGCAGGGCTGCGACAGGAGCTTAGCAGGTACACCATCTTTCCCAGGCTACGTTTGAAGTTTGAGGTGGCAAGACAAGCAAGCAGCCCCATTCTCTGTGCCTCTGTGCGAGCACTGCCATGGGCAGATGAGGCTGAGCAACAGCTTTCCAGGCTAGCCCCTTCTGCCTGCCAGCTATCTGCAGACCTTCGCATTTCAAGAGCAGGGCTGCGAAAGGAGCCTAGCAGGTACACCATCTTTCCCAGGCTACGTTTGAAGTTTGAGGTGGCAAGACAAGCAAGGAGCCCCATTCTCTGTGCGAGCAATGCCATGGGCAGATGAGGCTGAGCAACAGCTTTCCAGGCTAGCCCCTTCTGGCTGCCAGCTATCTGCAGACGTTCGCATTTCAAGAGCAGGGCTGCGAAAGGAGCCTAGCAGGTACACCATCTTTCCCAGGCTACGTTTGAAGTTTGAGGTGGCAAGACAAGCAAGGAGCCCCATTCTCTGTGCGAGCAATGCCATGGGCAGATGAGGCTGAGCAACAGCTTTCCAGGCTAGCCCCTTCTGGCTGCCAGCTGTCTGCAGACGTTCACATTTCAAGAGCAGGTCTGCGAAAGGAGCCTAGCAGGTACACCATCTTTCCCAGGCTACGTTTGAAGTTTGAGGTGGCAAGACAAGCAAGCAGCCCCATTCTCTGTGCCTCTGTGCGAGCACTGCCATGGGCAGATGAGGCTGAGCAACAGCTTTCCAGGCTAGCCCCTTCTGCCTGCCAGCTATCTGCAGACGTTCGCATTTCAAGAGCAGGGCTGCGAAAGGAGCCTAGCAGGTACACCATCTTTCCCAGGCTACGTTTGAAGTTTTAGTTGGCAAGACAAGCAAGGAGCCCCATTCTCTGTGCGAGCAATGCCATGGGCAGATGAGGCTGAGCAACAGCTTTCCAGGCTAGCCCCTTCTGGCTGCCAGCTATCTGCAGACGTTCGCATTTCAAGAGCAGGGCTGCGAAAGGAGCCTAGCAGGTACAGCATCTTTCCCAGGCTACGTTTGAAGTTTGAGGTGGCAAGATAAGCAAGCAGCCCCATTCTCTGTGCCTCTGTGCGAGCACTGCCATGGGCAGATGAGGCTGAGCAACAGCTTTCCAGGCTAGCCCCTTCTGGCTGCCAGCTATCTGCAGACGTTCGCACTTTCGGAGCAGGGCTGTGATAGGAGCCTGGCAGGGACACCACCATTCCCAGCATGCGTTTGAAGTTTCAAGTTGCAAGATAAGCAAGCAGCCCCATTCTCTGTGCCTCTATGCGAACAGTGCCATGGGCAGATGAGGCTGAGCAACAGCTTTCCAGGCTAGCCCCTTCTGGCTGCCAGCTATCTGCAGACGTTCGCATTTCAAGAGCAGGGCTGCGAAAGGAGCCTAGCAGGTACAGCATCTTTCCCTGGCTACGTTTGAAGTTTGAGGTGGCAAGACAAGCAAGCAGCCCCATTCTCTGTGCCTCTATGCGAGCACTGCCATGGGCAGATGAGGCTGAGCAACAGCTTTCCAGGCTAGCCCCTTCTGCCTGCCAGCTATCTGCAGACGTTCGCATTTCAAGAGCAGGGCTGCGAAAGGAGCCTAGCAGGTACAGCATCTTTCCCAGGCTACGTTTGAAGTTTGAGGTGCAAGAGAAGCAAGCAGCCCCATTCTCTGTGCCTCTGTGCGAGCACTGCCATGGGCAGATGAGGCTGAGCAACAGCTTTCCAGGCTAGCCCCTTCTGGCTGCCAGCTATCTGCAGACGTTCGCACTTTCGGAGCAGGGCTGCGAAAGGAGCCTGGCTGGGACACCAACTTTCCCAGGCTACGTTTGAAGTTTGAGGTGGCAAGAGAAGCAAGCAGCCCCATTCTCTGTGCATCTGTGCGAGCAGTGCCATGGGCAGATGAGACTGAGCATCAGCTTTCCAGGATAGACCCTTCTGCCTGCCAGCTATATGCAGACGTTCGCACTTTCGGAGCAGGGCTGTGATAGGAGCCTGGCAGGGACACCACAATTCCCAGCATGCGTTTGAAGTTTCAAGTGGCAAGATAAGCAAGCAGCCCCATTCTCTGTGCCTCTGTGCGAGGACTGCCATGGGCAGATGAGGCTGAGCAACAGCTTTCCAGGATAGCCCCTTCTGGCTGCCAGCTATCTGCAGACGTTCGCATTTCAAGAGCAGGGCTGCGAAAGGAGCCTGGCTGGGACACCATCTTTCCCAGGCTACGTTTGAAGTTTGAGGTGGCAAGACAAGCAAGCAGCCCCATTCTCTGTGCCTCTGTGCGAGCACTACCATGGGTAGATGAGGCTGAGCAACAGCTTTCCAGGATAGCCCCTTCTGCCTGCCAGCTATCTGCAGACATTCGCACTTCCGGAGCAGGGCTGTGGTAGGAGCCTGGCAGGGACACCACCATTCCCAGCATGCGTTTCAAGTTTGAGGTGGCAAGACAAGAAAGCAGCCCCATTCTCTGTGCCTCTGTGCGAGCACTGCCATGGGCAGATGAGGCTGAGCAACAGCTTTCCAGGCTAGCCCCTTCTGGCTGCCAGCTATCTGCAGACGTTCGCATTTCAAGAGCAGGGCTGCGAAAGGAGCCTAGCAGGTACACCATCTTTCCCAGGCTACGTTTGAAGTTTGAGGTGGCAAGACAAGCAAGCAGCCCCATTCTCTGTGCCTCTGTGCGAGCACTGCCGTGGGCAGATGAGGCTGAGCAACAGCTTTCCAGGCTAGCCCCTTCTGCCTGCCAGCTATCTGCAGACGTTCGCATTTCAAGAGCAGGGCTGCGAAAGGAGCCTAGCAGGTACACCATCTTTCCCAGGCTACGTTTGAAGTTTTAGTTGGCAAGACAAGCAAGGAGCCCCATTCTCTGTGCGAGCAATGCCATGGGCAGATGAGGCTGAGCAACAGCTTTCCAGGCTAGCCCCTTCTGGCTGCCAGCTATCTGCAGACGTTCGCATTTCAAGAGCAGGGCTGCGAAAGGAGCCTAGCAGGTACAGCATCTTTCCCAGGCTACGTTTGAAGTTTGAGGTGGCAAGATAAGCAAGCAGCCCCATTCTCTGTGCCTCTGTGCGAGCACTGCCATGGGCAGATGAGGCTGAGCAACAGCTTTCCAGGCTAGCCCCTTCTGGCTGCCAGCTATCTGTAGACGTTCGCACTTTCGGAGCAGGGCTGTGATAGGAGCCTGGCAGGGACACCACCATTCCCAGCATGCGTTTGAAGTTTCAAGTGGCAAGATAAGCAAGCAGCCCCATTCTCTGTGCCTCTATGCGAACAGTGCCATGGGCAGATGAGGCTGAGCAACAGCTTTCCAGGCTAGCCCCTTCTGTCTGCCAGCTATCTGCAGACGTTCGCATTTCAAGAGCAGGGCTGCGAAAGGAGCCTGGCTGGGACACCAACTTTCCCAGGCTACGTTTCAAGTTTTAGTTGGCAAGACAAGCAAGGAGCCCCATTCTCTGTGCATCTGTGCGAGCAGTGCCATGGGCAGATGAGACTGAGCATCAGCTTTCCAGGATAGACCCTTCTGCCTGCCATCTATATGCAGACGTTCGCACTTTCGGAGCAGGGCTGTGATAGGAGCCTGGCAGGGACACCACCATTCCCAGCACGCGTTTGAAGTTTCAAGTGGCAAGATAAGCAAGCAGCCCCATTCTCTGTGCCTCTATGCGAACAGTGCCATGGGCAGATGAGGCTGAGCAACAGCTTTCCAGGCTAGCCCCTTCTGCCTGCCAGCTATCTGCAGACGTTCGCATTTCAAGAGCAGGGCTGCGAAAGGAGCCTGGCTGGGACACCAACTTTCCCAGGCTACGTTTCAAGTTTTAGTTGGGAAGACAAGCAAGGAGCCCCATTCTCTGTGCCTCTGTGCGAGCACTGCCATGGGCAGATGAGGCTGAGCAACAGCTTTCCAGGCTAGCACCTTCTGGCTGCCAGCTATCTGCAGACGTTCACATTTCAAGAGCAGGGCTGCGAAAGGATCCTAGCAGGTACACCATCTTTCCCAGGATACGTTTGAAGTTTGAGGTGGCAAGACAAGCAAGCAGCCCCATTCTCTGTGCCTCTATGCGAGCAATGCCATGGGCAGATGAGGCTGAGCAACAGCTTTCCAGGCTAGCCCCTTCTGGCTGCCAGCTATCTGCAGACGTTCGCATTTCAAGAGCAGGGCTGCGAAAGGAGCCTGGCTGGTACACCATCTTTCCCAGGCTACGTTTGAAGTTTGAGGTGGCAAGACAAGCAAGCAGCCCCATTCTCTGTGCCTCTGTGCGAGCACTGCCATGGGCAGATGAGGCTGAGCAACAGCTTTCCAGGATAGCCCCTTCTGGCTGCCAGCTATCTGCAGACGTTCGCACTTTCGGAGCAGGGCTGTGATAGGAGCCTGGCAGGGACACCACCATTCCCAGCATGCGTTTGAAGTTTCAAGTGGCAAGACAAGCAAGCAGCCCCATTCTCTGTGCCTCTGTGCGAGGACTGCCATGGGCAGATGAGGCTGAGCAAAAGCTTTCCAGGATAGCCCCTTCTGGCTGCCAGCTATCTGCAGACGTTCGCATTTCAAGAGCAGGGCTGCGAAAGGAGCCTGGCTGGGACACCATCTTTCCCAGGCTACGTTTGAAGTTTGAGGTGGCAAGCAAGCAGCCCCATTCTCTGTGCGAGCAATGCCATGGGCAGATGAGGCTGAGCAACAGCTTTCCAGGCTAGCCCCTTCTGCCTGCCACCTATCTGCAGACGTTCGCATTTCAAGAGCAGGGCTGCGAAAGGAGCCTAGCAGGTACAGCATCTTTCCCAGGCTACGTTTGAAGTTTGAGGTGGCAAGAGAAGCAAGCAGCCCCATTCTCTGTGCCTCTGTGCGAGCACTGCCATGGGCAGATGAGGCTGAGCAACAGCTTTCCAGGCTAGCCCCTTCTGGCTGCCAGCTATCTGCAGACGTTCGCACTTTCGGAGCAGGGCTGTGATAGGAGCCTGGCAGGGACACCACAATTCCCAGCATGCGTTTTAAGTTTCAAGTGGCAAGATAAGCAAGCAGCCCCATTCTCTGTGCCTCTATGCGAACAGTGCCATGGGCAGATGAGGCTGAGCAACAGCTTTCCAGGCTAGCCCCTTCTGGCTGCCAGCTATCTGCAGACGTTCGCATTTCAAGAGCAGGGCTGCGAAAGGAGCCTAGCAGGTACACCATCTTTCCCAGGCTACGTTTGAAGTTTGAGGTGGCAAGACAAGCAAGGAGCCCCATTCTCTGTGCGAGCAATGCCATGGGCAGATGAGGCTGAGCAACAGCTTTCCAGGCTAGCCCCTTCTGGCTGCCAGCTGTCTGCAGACGTTCACATTTCAAGAGCAGGGCTGCGACAGGAGCTTAGCAGGTACACGATCTTTCCCAGGCTACGTTTGAAGTTTGAGGTGGCAAGACAAGCAAGCAGCCCCATTCTCTGTGCCTCTGTGCGAGCACTGCCATGGGCAGATGAGGCTGAGCAACAGCTTTCCAGGCTAGCCCCTTCTGCCTGCCAGCTATCTGCAGACGTTCGCATTTCAAGAGCAGAGCTGCGAAAGGACCCTAGCAGGTACACCATCTTTCCCAGGCTACGTTTGAAGTTTGAGGTGGCAAGATAAGCAAGCAGCCCCATTCTCTGTGCGAGCAATGCCATGGGCAGATGAGGCTGAGCAACAGCTTTCCAGGCTAGCCCCTTCTGGCTGCCAGCTATCTGCAGACGTTCGCATTTCAAGAGCAGGGCTGCGAAAGGAGCCTAGCAGGTACACCATCTTTCCCAGGCTACGTTTGAAGTTTGAGGTGGCAAGACAAGCAAGGAGCCCCATTCTCTGTGCGAGCAATGCCATGGGCAGATGAGGCTGAGCAACAGCTTTCCAGGCTAGCCCCTTCTGGCTGCCAGCTGTCTGCAGACGTTCACATTTCAAGAGCAGGTCTGCGAAAGGAGCCTAGCAGGTACACCATCTTTCCCAGGCTACGTTTGAAGTTTGAGGTGGCAAGACAAGCAAGCAGCCCCATTCTCTGTGCCTCTGTGCGAGCACTGCCATGGGCAGATGAGGCTGAGCAACAGCTTTCCAGGCTAGCCCCTTCTGCCTGCCAGCTATCTGCAGACGTTCGCATTTCAAGAGCAGGGCTGCGAAAGGAGCCTAGCAGGTACACCATCTTTCCCAGGCTACGTTTGAAGTTTTAGTTGGCAAGACAAGCAAGGAGCCCCATTCTCTGTGCGAGCAATGCCATGGGCAGATGAGGCTGAGCAACAGCTTTCCAGGCTAGCCCCTTCTGGCTGCCAGCTATCTGCAGACGTTCGCATTTCAAGAGCAGGGCTGCGAAAGGAGCCTAGCAGGTACAGCATCTTTCCCAGGCTACGTTTGAAGTTTGAGGTGGCAAGATAAGCAAGCAGCCCCATTCTCTGTGCCTCTGTGCGAGCACTGCCATGGGCAGATGAGGCTGAGCAACAGCTTTCCAGGCTAGCCCCTTCTGGCTGCCAGCTATCTGCAGACGTTCGCACTTTCGGAGCAGGGCTGTGATAGGAGCCTGGCAGGGACACCACCATTCCCAGCATGCGTTTGAAGTTTCAAGTTGCAAGATAAGCAAGCAGCCCCATTCTCTGTGCCTCTATGCGAACAGTGCCATGGGCAGATGAGGCTGAGCAACAGCTTTCCAGGCTAGCCCCTTCTGGCTGCCAGCTATCTGCAGACGTTCGCATTTCAAGAGCAGGGCTGCGAAAGGAGCCTAGCAGGTACAGCATCTTTCCCTGGCTACGTTTGAAGTTTGAGGTGGCAAGACAAGCAAGCAGCCCCATTCTCTGTGCCTCTATGCGAGCACTGCCATGGGCAGATGAGGCTGAGCAACAGCTTTCCAGGCTAGCCCCTTCTGCCTGCCAGCTATCTGCAGACGTTCGCATTTCAAGAGCAGGGCTGCGAAAGGAGCCTGGCTGGTACACCATCTTTCCCAGGCTACGTTTGAAGTTTGAGGTGGCAAGACAAGCAAGCAGCCCCATTCTCTGTGCCTCTGTGCGAGCACTGCCATGGGCAGATGAGGCTGAGCAACAGCTTTCCAGGATAGCCCCTTCTGGCTGCCAGCTATCTGCAGACGTTCGCACTTTCGGAGCAGGGTTGCGAAAGGAGCCTGGCTGGGACACCAACTTTCCCAGTCTACTTTTGAAGTTTGAGGTGGCAAGACAAGCAAGCAGCCCCATTCTCTGTGCCTCTGTGCGAGCACTGCCATGGGCAGATGAGGCTGAGCAACAGCTTTCCAGGCTAGCCCCTTCTGCCTGCCAGCTATCTGCAGACGTTCGCATTTCAAGAGCAGGGCTGCGAAAGGAGCCTAGCAGGTACACCATCTTTCCCAGGCTACGTTTGAAGTTTGAGGTGGCAAGACAAGCAAGCAGCCCCATTCTCTGTGCGAGCAATGCCATGGGCAGATGAGGCTGAGCAACAGCTTTCCAGGCTAGCCCCTTCTGGCTGCCACCTATCTGCAGACGTTCGCATTTCAAGAGCAGGGCTGCGAAAGGAGCCTAGCAGGTACAGCATCTTTCCCAGGCTACGTTTGAAGTTTGAGGTGGCAAGACAAGCAAGCAGCCCCATTCTCTGTGCCTCTGTGCGAGCACTGCCATGGGCAGATGAGGCTGAGCAACAGCTTTCCAGGCTAGCCCCTTCTGGCTGCCAGCTATCTGCAGACGTTCGCACTTTCGAAGCAGGGCTGCGAAAGGAGCCTGGCTGGGACACCATCTTTCCCAGGCTACGTTTGAAGTTTGAGGTGGCAAGAGAAGCAAGCAGCCCCATTCTCTGTGCCTCTGTGCGAGCAATGCCATGGGCAGATGAGACTGAGCATCAGCTTTCCAGGATAGCCTCTTCTGCCTGTCAGCTATCTGCAGACATTCGCACTTTCGGAGCAGGGCTGTGATAGGAGCCTGGCAGGGACACCACAATTCCCAGCATGCGTTTGAAGTTTCAAGTGGCAAGATAAGCAAGCAGCCCCATTCTCTGTGCCTCTGTGCGAGGACTGCCATGGGCAGATGAGGCTGAGCAACAGCTTTCCAGGATAGCCCCTTCTGGCTGCCAGCTATCTGCAGACGTTCGCATTTCAAGAGCAGGGCTGCGAAAGGAGCCTGGCTGGGACACCATCTTTCCCAGGCTACGTTTGAAGTTTGAGGTGGCAAGACAAGCAAGCAGCCCCATTCTCTGTGCCTCTGTGCGAGCACTACCATGGGTAGATGAGGCTGAGCAACAGCTTTCCAGGATAGCCCCTTCTGCCTGCCAGCTATCTGCAGACATTCGCACTTTCGGAGCAGGGCTGTGGTAGGAGCCTGGCAGGGACACCACCATTCCCAGCATGCGTTTCAAGTTTGAGGTGGCAAGACAAGAAAGCAGCCCCATTCTCTGTGCCTCTATGCGAGCACTGCCATGGGCAGATGAGGCTGAGCAACAGCTTTCCAGGCTAGACCCTTCTGCCTGCCAGCTATCTGCAGACGTTCGCATTTCAAGAGCAGGGCTGCGAAAGGAGCCTAGCAGGTACACCATCTTTCCCAGGCTACGTTTGAAGTTTTAGTTGGCAAGACAAGCAAGGAGCCCCATTCTCTGTGCGAGCAATGCCATGGGCAGATGAGGCTGAGCAACAGCTTTCCAGGCTAGCCCCTTCTGGCTGCCAGCTATCTGCAGACGTTCGCATTTCAAGAGCAGGGCTGCGAAAGGAGCCTAGCAGGTACAGCATCTTTCCCAGGCTACGTTTGAATTTTGAGGTGGCAAGAGAAGCAAGCAGCCCCATTCTCTGTGCCTCTGTGCGAGCACTGCCATGGGCAGATGAGGCTGAGCAACAGCTTTCCAGGCTAGCCCCTTCTGGCTGCCAGCTATCTGCAGACGTTCGCACTTTCGAAGCAGGGCTGCGAAAGGAGCCTGGCTGGGACACCATCTTTCCCAGGCTACGTTTGAAGTTTGAGGTGGCAAGAGAAGCAAGCAGCCCCATTCTCTGTGCCTCTGTGCGAGCAGTGCCATGGGCAGATGAGACTGAGCATCAGCTTTCCAGGATAGACCCTTCTGCCTGCCAGCTATCTGCAGACATTCGCACTTTCGGAGCAGGGCTGTGATAGGAGCCTGGCAGGGACACCACAATTCCCAGCATGCGTTTGAAGTTTCAAGTGGCAAGATAAGCAAGCAGCCCCATTCTCTGTGCCTCTATGCGAGCACTGCCATGGGCAGATGAGGCTGAGCAACAGCTTTCCAGGATAGCCCCTTCTGGCTGCCAGCTATCTGCAGACGTTCGCATTTCAAGAGCAGGGCTGCGAAAGGAGCCTGGCTGGGACACCATCTTTCCCAGGCTACGTTTGAAGTTTGAGGTGGCAAGACAAGCAAGCAGCCCCATTCTCTGTGCCTCTGTGCGAGCACTACCATGGGTAGATGAGGCTGAGCAACAGCTTTCCAGGATAGTCCCTTCTGCCTGCCAGCTATCTGTAGACATTCGCACTTTCGGAGCAGGGCTGTGGTAGGAGCCTGGCAGGGACACCACCATTCCCAGCATGCGTTTCAAGTTTGAGGTGGCAAGACAAGAAAGCAGCCCCATTCTCTGTGCCTCTATGCGAGCACTGCCATGGGCAGATGAGGCTGAGCAACAGCTTTCCAGGCTAGCCCCTTCTGTCTGCCAGCTATCTGCAGACGTTCGCATTTCAAGAGCAGGGCTGCGAAAGGAGCCTGGCTGGGACACCGACTTTCCCAGGCTACGTTTCAAGTTTTAGTTGGCAAGACAAGCAAGGAGCCCCATTCTCTGTGCGAGCAATGCCATGGGCAGATGAGGCTGAGCAACAGCTTTCCAGGCTAGCCCCTTCTGGCTGCCAGGTGTCTGCAGACGTTCACATTTCAAGAGCAGGGCTGCGAAAGGAGCCTAGCAGGTACACCATCTTTCCCAGGCTAGGTTTGAAGTTTGAGGTGGCAAGACAAGCAAGCAGCCCCATTCTCTGTGCCTCTGTGCGAGCACTGCCGTGGGCAGATGAGGCTGAGCAACAGCTTTCCAGGCTAGCCCCTTCTGCCTGCCAGCTATCTGCAGACGTTCGCATTTCAAGAGCAGGGCTGCGAAAGGAGCCTAGCAGGTACACCATCTTTCCCAGGCTACGTTTGAAGTTTTAGTTGGCAAGACAAGCAAGGAGCCCCATTCTCTGTGCGAGCAATGCCATGGGCAGATGAGGCTGAGCAACAGCTTTCCAGGCTAGCCCCTTCTGGCTGCCAGCTATCTGCAGACGTTCGCATTTCAAGAGCAGGGCTGCGAAAGGAGCCTAGCAGGTACAGCATCTTTCCCAGGCTACGTTTGAAGTTTGAGGTGGCAAGAGAAGCAAGCAGCCCCATTCTCTGTGCCTCTGTGCGAGCAATGCCATGGGCAGATGAGACTGAGCATCAGCTTTCCAGGATAGCCCCTTCTGGCTGCCAGCTATCTGCAGACATTCGCACTTTCGGAGCAGGGCTGTGATAGGAGCCTGGCAGGGACACCACAATTCCCAGCATGCGTTTGAAGTTTCAAGTGGCAAGATAAGCAAGCAGCCCCATTCTCTGTGCCTCTATGCGAGCACTGCCATGGGCAGATGAGGCTGAGCAACAGCTTTCCAGGATAGCCCCTTCTGGCTGCCAGCTATCTGCAGACGTTCGCATTTCAAGAGCAGGGCTGCGAAAGGAGCCTGGCTGGGACACCATCTTTCCCAGGCTACGTTTGAAGTTTGAGGTGGCAAGACAAGCAAGCAGCCCCATTCTCTGTGCCTCTGTGCGAGCACTACCATGGGTAGATGAGGCTGAGCAACAGCTTTCCAGGATAGCCCCTTCTGCCTGCCAGCTATCTGCAGACATTCGCACTTTCGGAGCAGGGCTGTGGTAGGAGCCTGGCAGGGACACCACCATTCCCAGCATGCGTTTCAAGTTTGAGGTGGCAAGACAAGAAAGCAGCCCCATTCTCTGTGCCTCTATGCGAGCACTGCCATGGGCAGATGAGGCTGAGCAACAGCTTTCCAGGCTAGCCCCTTCTGTCTGCCAGCTATCTGCAGACGTTCGCATTTCAAGAGCAGGGCTGCGAAAGGAGCCTGGCTGGGACACCGACTTTCCCAGGCTACGTTTCAAGTTTTAGTTGGCAAGACAAGCAAGGAGCCCCATTCTCTGTGCCTCTGTGCGAGCACTGCCATGGGCAGATGAGGCTGAGCAACAGCTTTCCAGGCTAGCCCCTTCTGGCTGCCAGCTATCTGCAGACGTTCACATTTCAAGAGCAGGGCTGCGAAAGGATCCTAGCAGGTACACCATCTTTCCCTGGCTACGTTTGAAGTTTGAGGTGGCAAGACAAGCAAGCAGCCCCATTCTCTGTGCCTCTGTGCGAGCACTGCCATGGGCAGATGAGGCTGAGCAACAGCTTTCCAGGCTAGCCCCTTCTGGCTGCCAACTATCTGCAGACGCTCGCACTTTCGGAGCAGGGTTGCGAAAGGAGCCTGGCTGGGACACCAACTTTCCCAGTCTACGTTAGAAGTTTGAGGTGACAAGACAAGCAAGGAGCCCCATTCTCTGTGCCTCTGTAGGAGCACTGCCATGGGCAGATGAGGCTGAGCAACAGCTTTCCAGGCTAGCCCCTTCTGCCTGCCAGCTATCTGCAGACGTTCGCATTTCAAGAGCAGGTTTGCGAAAGGAGCATAGCAGGTACACCATCTTTCCCAGGCTACGTTTGAAGTTTGAAGTGGCAAGACAAGCAAGCAGCCCCATTCTCTGTGCGAGCAATGCCATGGGCAGATGAGGCTGAGCAACAGCTTTCCAGGCTAGCCCCTTCTGGCTGCCACCTATCTGCAGACGTTCGCATTTCAAGAGCAGGGCTGCGAAAGGAGCCTAGCAGGTACAGCATCTTTCCCAGGCTACGTTTGAAGTTTGAGGTGGCAAGACAAGCAAGCAGCCCCATTCTCTGTGCCTCTGTGCGAGCACTGCCATGGGCAGATGAGGCTGAGCAACAGCTTTCCAGGCTAGCCCCTTCTGGCTGCCAGCTATCTGCAGACGTTCGCACTTTCGGAGCAGGGCTGCGAAAGGAGTCTGGCTGGGACACCAACTTTCCCAGGCTACGTTTGAAGTTTGAGGTGGCAAGAGAAGCAAGCAGCCCCATTCTCTGTGCATGTGTGCGAGCAGTGCCATGGGCAGATGAGACTGAGCATCAGCTTTCCAGGATAGACCCTTCTGCCTGCCAGCTATATGCAGACGTTCGCACTTTCATAGCAGGGCTGTGATAGGAGCCTGGCAGGGACACCACAATTCCCAGCATGCGTTTGAAGTTTGAGGTGGCAAGACAAGCAAGCAGCCCCATTCTCTGTGCCTCTGTGCGAGCACTACCATGGGTAGATGAGGCTGAGCAACAGCTTTCCAGGATAGCCCCTTCTGCCTGCCAGCTATCTGCAGACATTCGCACTTTCGGAGCAGGGCTGTGGTAGGAGCCTGGCAGGGACACCACCATTCCCAGCATGCGTTTCAAGTTTGAGGTGGCAAGACAAGCAAGCAGCCCCATTCTCTGTGCCTCTATGCGAGCACTGCCATGGGCAGATGAGGCTGAGCAACAGCTTTCCAGGCTAGCCCCTTCTGGCTGCCAGCTATCTGCAGACGTTCGCATTTCAAGAGCAGGGCTGCGAAAGGAGCCTAGCAGGTACACCATCTTTCCCAGGCTACGTTTGAAGTTTGAGGTGGCAAGACAAGCAAGGAGCCCCATTCTCTGTGCGAGCACTGCCATGGGCAGATGAGGCTGAGCAACAGCTTTCCAGGCTAGCCCCTTCTGGCTGCCAGCTGTCTGCAGACGTTCACATTTCAAGAGCAGGGCTGCGAAAGGAGCCTAGCAGGTACACCATCTTTCCCAGGCTACGTTTGAAGTTTGAGGTGGCAAGACAAGCAAGCAGCCCCATTCTCTGTGCCTCTGTGCGAGCACTGCCGTGGGCAGATGAGGCTGAGCAACAGCTTTCCAGGCTAGCCCCTTCTGTCTGCCAGCTATCTGCAGACGTTCGCATTTCAAGAGCAGGGCTGCGAAAGGAGCCTGGCTGGGACACCAACTTTCCCAGGCTACGTTTCAAGTTTTAGTTGGGAAGACAAGCAAGGAGCCCCATTCTCTGTGCCTCTGTGCGAGCACTGCCATGGGCAGATGAGGCTGAGCAACAGCTTTCCAGGCTAGCACCTTCTGGCTGCCAGCTATCTGCAGACGTTCACATTTCAAGAGCAGGGCTGCGAAAGGATCCTAGCAGGTACACCATCTTTCCCAGGATACGTTTGAAGTTTGAGGTGGCAAGACAAGCAAGCAGCCCCATTCTCTGTGCCTCTATGCGAGCAATGCCATGGGCAGATGAGGCTGAGCAACAGCTTTCCAGGCTAGCCCCTTCTGGCTGCCAGCTATCTGCAGACGTTCGCATTTCAAGAGCAGGGCTGCGAAAGGAGCCTGGCTGGTACACCATCTTTCCCAGGCTACGTTTGAAGTTTGAGGTGGCAAGACAAGCAAGCAGCCCCATTCTCTGTGCCTCTGTGCGAGCACTGCCATGGGCAGATGAGGCTGAGCAACAGCTTTCCAGGATAGCCCCTTCTGGCTGCCAGCTATCTGCAGACGTTCGCACTTTCGGAGCAGGGCTGTGATAGGAGCCTGGCAGGGACACCACCATTCCCAGCATGCGTTTGAAGTTTCAAGTGGCAAGACAAGCAAGCAGCCCCATTCTCTGTGCCTCTGTGCGAGGACTGCCATGGGCAGATGAGGCTGAGCAAAAGCTTTCCAGGATAGCCCCTTCTTGCTGCCAGCTATCTGCAGACGTTCGCATTTCAAGAGCAGGGCTGCGAAAGGAGCCTGGCTGGGACACCATCTTTCCCAGGCTACGTTTGAAGTTTGAGGTGGCAAGACAAGCAAGCAGCCCCATTCTCTGTGCCTCTGTGCGAGCACTACCATGGGTAGATGAGGCTGAGCAACAGCTTTCCAGGATAGCCCCTTCTGCCTGCCAGCTATCTGCAGACATTCGCACTTTCGGAGCAGGGCTGTGGTAGGAGCCTGGCAGGGACACCACCATTCCCAGCATGCGTTTCAAGTTTGAGGTGGCAAGACAAGCAAGCAGCCCCATTCTCTGTGCCTCTATGCGAGCACTGCCATGGGCAGATGAGGCTGAGCAACAGCTTTCCAGGCTAGCCCCTTCTGCCTGCCAGCTATCTGCAGACGTTCGCATTTCAAGAGCAGGGCTGCGAAAGGAGCCTGGCTGGTACACCATCTTTCCCAGGCTACGTTTGAAGTTTGAGGTGGCAAGACAAGCAAGCAGCCCCATTCTCTGTGCCTCTGTGCGAGCACTGCCATGGGCAGATGAGGCTGAGCAACAGCTTTCCAGGCTAGCCCCTTCTGGCTGCCAGCTATCTGCAGACGCTCGCACTTTCGGAGCAGGGTTGCGAAAGGAGCCTGGCTGGGACACCAACTTTCCCAGTCTACGTTAGAAGTTTGAGGTGACAAGACAAGCAAGCAGCCCCATTCTCTGTGCCTCTGTGCGAGGACTGCCATGGGCAGATGAGGCTGAGCAAAAGCTTTCCAGGATAGCCCCTTCTGGCTGCCAGCTATCTGCAGACGTTCGCATTTCAAGAGCAGGGCTGCGAAAGGAGCCTGGCTGGGACACCATCTTTCCCAGGCTACGTTTGAAGTTTGAGGTGGCAAGACAAGCAAGCAGCCCCATTCTCTGTGCGAGCAATGCCATGGGCAGATGAGGCTGAGCAACAGCTTTCCAGGCTAGCCCCTTCTGCCTGCCACCTATCTGCAGACGTTCGCATTTCAAGAGCAGGGCTGCGAAAGGAGCCTAGCAGGTACAGCATCTTTCCCAGGCTACGTTTGAAGTTTGAGGTGGCAAGATAAGCAAGCAGCCCCATTCTCTGTGCATCTGTGCGAGCACTGCCATGGGCAGATGAGGCTGAGCAACAGCTTTCCAGGCTAGCCCCTTCTGGCTGCCAGCTATCTGCAGACGTTCGCACTTTCGGAGCAGGGCTGTGATAGGAGCCTGGCAGGGACACCACCATTCCCAGCATGCGTTTGAAGTTTCAAGTGGCAAGATAAGCAAGCAGCCCCATTCTCTGTGCCTCTATGCGAACAGTGCCATGGGCAGATGAGGCTGAGCAAGAGCTTTCCAGGCTAGCCCCTTCTGTCTGCCAGCTATCTGCAGACGTTCGCATTTCAAGAGCAGGGCTGCGAAAGGAGCCTGGCTGGGACACCAACTTTCCCAGGCTACGTTTCAAGTTTTAGTTGGCAAGATAAGCAAGCAGCCCCATTCTCTGTGCCTCTATGCGAGCACTGCCATGGGCAGATGAGGCTGAGCAACAGCTTTCCAGGATAGCCCCTTCTGGCTGCCAGCTATCTGCAGACGTTCGCATTTCAAGAGCAGGGCTGCGAAAGGAGCCTGGCTGGGACACCATCTTTCCCAGGCTACGTTTGAAGTTTGAGGTGGCAAGACAAGCAAGCAGCCCCATTCTCTGTGCCTCTGTGCGAGCACTACCATGGGTAGATGAGGCTGAGCAACAGCTTTCCAGGATAGCCCCTTCTGCCTGCCAGCTATCTGCAGACATTCGCACTTTCGGAGCAGGGCTGTGGTAGGAGCCTGGCAGGGACACCACCATTCCCAGCATGCGTTTCAAGTTTGAGGTGGCAAGACAAGAAAGCAGCCCCATTCTCTGTGCCTCTATGCGAGCACTGCCATGGGCAGATGAGGCTGAGCAACAGCTTTCCAGGCTAGCCCCTTCTGTCTGCCAGCTATCTGCAGACGTTCGCATTTCAAGAGCAGGGCTGCGAAAGGAGCCTGGCTGGGACACCGACTTTCCCAGGCTACGTTACAAGTTTTAGTTGGCAAGACAAGCAAGGAGCCCCATTCTCTGTGCCTCTGTGCGAGCACTGCCATGGGCAGATGAGGCTCAGCAACAGCTTTCCAGGCTAGCCCCTTCTGGCTGCCAGCTATCTGCAGACGTTCACATTTCAAGAGCAGGGCTGCGAAAGGATCCTAGCAGGTACACCATCTTTCCCTGGCTACGTTTGAAGTTTGAGGTGGCAAGACAAGCAAGCAGCCCCATTCTCTGTGCCTCTATGCGAGCACTGCCATGGGCAGATGAGGCTGAGCAACAGCTTTCCAGGCTAGCCCCTTCTGCCTGCCAGCTATCTGCAGACGTTCGCATTTCAAGAGCAGAGCTGCGAAAGGAGCCTGGCTGGTACACCATCTTTCCCAGGCTACGTTTGAAGTTTGAGGTGGCAAGACAAGCAAGCAGCCCCATTCTCTGTGCCTCTGTGCGAGCACTGCCATGGGCAGATGAGGCTGAGCAACAGCTTTCCAGGCTAGCCCCTTCTGGCTGCCAGCTATCTGCAGACGCTCGCACTTTCGGAGCAGGGTTGCGAAAGGAGCCTGGCTGGGACACCAACTTTCCCAGTCTACGTTAGAAGTTTGAGGTGACAAGACAAGCAAGCAGCCCCATTCTCTGTGCCTCTGTGCGAGGACTGCCATGGGCAGATGAGGCTGAGCAAAAGCTTTCCAGGATAGCCCCTTCTGCCTGCCAGCTATCTGCAGACGTTCGCATTTCAAGAGCAGGGCTGCGAAAGGAGCCTGGCTGGGACACCATCTTTCCCAGGCTACGTTTGAAGTTTGAGGTGGCAAGACAAGCAAGCAGCCCCATTCTCTGTGCGAGCAATGCCATGGGCAGATGAGGCTGAGCAACAGCTTTCCAGGCTAGCCCCTTCTGGCTGCCACCTATCTGCAGACGTTCGCATTTCAAGAGCAGGGCTGCGAAAGGAGCCTAGCAGGTACAGCATCTTTCCCAGGCTACGTTTGAAGTTTGAGGTGGCAAGACAAGCAAGCAGCCCCATTCTCTGTGCCTCTGTGCGAGCACTGCCATGGGCAGATGAGGCTGAGCAACAGCTTTCCAGGCTAGCCCCTTCTGGCTGCCAGCTATCTGCAGACGTTCGCACTTTCGGAGCAGGGCTGTGATAGGAGCCTGGCAGGGACACCACCATTCCCAGCATGCGTTTGAAGTTTCAAGTGGCAAGATAAGCAAGCAGCCCCATTCTCTGTGCCTCTATGCGAACAGTGCCATGGGCAGATGAGGCTAAGCAACAGCTTTCCAGGCTAGCCCCTTCTGGCTGCCAGCTATCTGCAGACGTTCGCATTTCAAGAGCAGGGCTGCGAAAGGAGCCTGGCTGGGACACCAACTTTCCCAGGCTACGTTTCAAGTTTTAGTTGGCAAGATAAGCAAGCAGCCCCATTCTCTGTGCCTCTATGCGAGCACTGCCATGGGCAGATGAGGCTGAGCAACAGCTTTCCAGGATAGCCCCTTCTGGCTGCCAGCTATCTGCAGACGTTCGCATTTCAAGAGCAGGGCTGCGAAAGGAGCCTGGCTGGGACACCATCTTTCCCAGGCTACGTTTGAAGTTTGAGGTGGCAAGACAAGCAAGCAGCCCCATTCTCTGTGCCTCTGTGCGAGCACTACCATGGGTAGATGAGGCTGAGCAACAGCTTTCCAGGATAGCCCCTTCTGCCTGCCAGCTATCTGCAGACATTCGCACTTTCGGAGCAGGGCTGTGGTAGGAGCCTGGCAGGGACACCACCATTCCCAGCATGCGTTTCAAGTTTGAGGTGGCAAGACAAGAAAGCAGCCCCATTCTCTGTGCCTCTATGCGAGCACTGCCATGGGCAGATGAGGCTGAGCAACAGCTTTCCAGGCTAGCCCCTTCTGTCTGCCAGCTATCTGCAGACGTTCGCATTTCAAGAGCAGGGCTGCGAAAGGAGCCTGGCTGGGACACCGACTTTCCCAGGCTACGTTTCAAGTTTTAGTTGGCAAGACAAGCAAGGAGCCCCATTCTCTGTGCCTCTGTGCGAGCACTGCCATGGGCAGATGAGGCTGAGCAACAGCTTTCCAGGCTAGCCCCTTCTGGCTGCCAGCTATCTGCAGACGTTCACATTTCAAGAGCAGGGCTGCGAAAGGATCCTAGCAGGTACACCATCTTTCCCTGGCTACGTTTGAAGTTTGAGGTGGCAAGACAAGCAAGCAGCCCCATTCTCTGTGCCTCTATGCGAGCACTGCCATGGGCAGATGAGGCTGAGCAACAGCTTTCCAGGCTAGCCCCTTCTGCCTGCCAGCTATCTGCAGACGTTCGCATTTCAAGAGCAGGGCTGCGAAAGGAGCCTGGCTGGGACACCATCTTTCCCAGGCTACGTTTGAAGTTTGAGGTGGCAAGACAAGAAAGCAGCCCCATTCTCTGTGCCTCTATGCGAGCACTGCCATGGGCAGATGAGGCTGAGCAACAGCTTTCCAGGCTAGCCCCTTCTGTCTGCCAGCTATCTGCAGACGTTCGCATTTCAAGAGCAGGGCTGCGAAAGGAGCCTGGCTGGGACACCGACTTTCCCAGGCTACGTTTCAAGTTTTAGTTGGCAAGACAAGCAAGGAGCCCCATTCTCTGTGCCTCTGTGCGAGCACTGCCATGGGCAGATGAGGCTGAGCAACAGCTTTCCAGGCTAGCCCCTTCTGGCTGCCAGCTATCTGCAGACGTTCACATTTCAAGAGCAGGGCTGCGAAAGGATCCTAGCAGGTACACCATCTTTCCCTGGCTACGTTTGAAGTTTGAGGTGGCAAGACAAGCAAGCAGCCCCATTCTCTGTGCCTCTATGCGAGCACTGCCATGGGCAGATGAGGCTGAGCAACAGCTTTCCAGGCTAGCCCCTTCTGCCTGCCAGCTATCTGCAGACGTTCGCATTTCAAGAGCAGGGCTGCGAAAGGAGCCTGGCTGGGACACCATCTTTCCCAGGCTACGTTTGAAGTTTGAGGTGGCAAGACAAGCAAGCAGCCCCATTCTCTGTGCCTCTGTGCGAGCACTGCCATGGGCAGATGAGGCTGAGCAACAGCTTTCCAGGCTAGCCCCTTCTGGCTGCCAGCTATCTGCAGACGCTCGCACTTTCGGAGCAGGGTTGCGAAAGGAGCCTGGCTGGGACACCAACTTTCCCAGTCTACGTTAGAAGTTTGAGGTGACAAGACAAGCAAGGAGCCCCATTCTCTGTGCCTCTGTAGGAGCACTGCCATGGGCAGATGAGGCTGAGCAACAGCTTTCCAGGCTAGCCCCTTCTGCCTGCCAGCTATCTGCAGACGTTCGCATTTCAAGAGCAGGTTTGCGAAAGGAGCCTAGCAGGTACACCATCTTTCCCAGGCTACGTTTGAAGTTTGAGGTGGCAAGACAAGCAAGCAGCCCCATTCTCTGTGCGAGCAATGCCATGGGCAGATGAGGCTGAGCAACAGCTTTCCAGGCTAGCCCCTTCTGGCTGCCACCTATCTGCAGACGTTCGCATTTCAAGAGCAGGGCTGCGAAAGGAGCCTAGCAGGTACAGCATCTTTCCCAGGCTACGTTTGAAGTTTGAGGTGGCAAGACAAGCAAGCAGCCCCATTCTCTGTGCCTCTGTGCGAGCACTGCCATGGGCAGATGAGGCTGAGCAACAGCTTTCCAGGCTAGCCCCTTCTGGCTGCCAGCTATCTGCAGACGTTCGCACTTTCGGAGCAGGGCTGCGAAAGGAGCCTGGCTGGGACACCAACTTTCCCAGGCTACGTTTGAAGTTTGAGGTGGCAAGAGAAGCAAGCAGCCCCATTCTCTGTGCATGTGTGCGAGCAGTGCCATGGGCAGATGAGACTGAGCATCAGCTTTCCAGGATAGACCCTTCTGCCTGCCAGCTATATGCAGACATTCGCACTTTCGGAGCAGGGCTGTGATAGGAGCCTGGCAGGGACACCACAATTCCCAGCATGCGTTTGAAGTTTCAAGTGGCAAGATAAGCAAGCAGCCCCATTCTCTGTGCCTCTGTGCGAGGACTGCCATGGGCAGATGAGGCTGAGCAACAGCTTTCCAGGATAGCCCCTTCTGGCTGCCAGCTATCTGCAGACGTTCGCACTTTCGGAGCAGGGCTGTGATAGGAGCCTGGCAGGGACACCACCATTCCCAGCATGCGTTTGAAGTTTCAAGTGGCAAGACAAGCAAGCAGCCCCATTCTCTGTGCCTCTGTGCGAGGACTGCCATGGGCAGATGAGGCTGAGCAAAAGCTTTCCAGGATAGCCCCTTCTGGCTGCCAGCTATCTGCAGACGTTCGCATTTCAAGAGCAGGGCTGCGAAAGGAGCCTGGCTGGGACACCATCTTTCCCAGGCTACGTTTGAAGTTTGAGGTGGCAAGACAAGCAAGCAGCCCCATTCTCTGTGCCTCTGTGCGAGCAATGCCATGGGCAGATGAGGCTGAGCAACAGCTTTCCAGGCTAGCCCCTTCTGGCTGCCAGCTATCTGCAGACGTTCGCACTTTCGGAGCAGGGCTGTGATAGGAGCCTGGCAGGGTCACCACCATTCCCAGCATGCGTTTGAAGTTTCAAGTGGCAAGATAAGCAAGCAGCCCCATTCTCTGTGCCTCTATGCGAACAGTGCCATGGGCAGATGAGGCTGAGCAACAGCTTTCCAGGCTAGCCCCTTCTGTCTGCCAGCTATCTGCAGACGTTCGCATTTCAAGAGCAGGGCTGCGAAAGGAGCCTGGCTGGGACACCAACTTTCCCAGGCTACGTTTCAAGTTTTAGTTGGCAAGATAAGCAAGCAGCCCCATTCTCTGTGCCTCTATGCGAGCACTGCCATGGGCAGATGAGGCTGAGCAACAGCTTTCCAGGATAGCCCCTTCTGGCTGCCAGCTATCTGCAGACGTTCGCATTTCAAGAGCAGGGCTGCGAAAGGAGCCTGGCTGGGACACCATCTTTCCCAGGCTACGTTTGAACTTTGAGGTGGCAAGACAAGCAAGCAGCCCCATTCTCTGTGCCTCTGTGCGAGCACTACCATGGGTAGATGAGGCTGAGCAACAGCTTTCCAGGATAGCCCCTTCTGCCTGCCAGCTATCTGCAGACATTCGCACTTTCGGAGCAGGGCTGTGGTAGGAGCCTGGCAGGGACACCACCATTCCCAGCATGCGTTTCAAGTTTGAGGTGGCAAGACAAGAAAGCAGCCCCATTCTCTGTGCCTCTATGCGAGCACTGCCATGGGCAGATGAGGCTGAGCAACAGCTTTCCTGGCTAGCCCCTTCTGTCTGCCAGCTATCTGCAGACGTTCGCATTTCAAGAGCAGGGCTGCGAAAGGAGCCTGGCTGGGACACCGACTTTCCCAGGTTACGTTTCAAGTTTTAGTTTGCAAGACAAGCAAGGAGCCCCATTCTCTGTGCCTCTGTGCGAGCACTGCCATGGGCAGATGAGGCTGAGCAACAGCTTTCCAGGCTAGCCCCTTCTGGCTGCCAGCTATCTGCAGACGTTCACATTTCAAGAGCAGGGCTGCGAAAGGATCCTAGCAGGTACAGCATCTTTCCCTGGCTACGTTTGAAGTTTGAGGTGGCAAGACAAGCAAGCAGCCCCATTCTCTGTGCCTCTATGCAAGCACTGCCATGGGCAGATGAGGCTGAGCAACAGCTTTCCAGGCTAGCCCCTTCTGCCTGCCAGCTATCTGCAGACGTTCGCATTTCAAGAGCAGGGCTGCGAAAGGAGCCTGGCTGGTATACCATCTTTCCCAGGCTACGTTTGAAGTTTGAGGTGGCAAGACAAGCAAGCAGCCCCATTCTCTGTGCCTCTGTGCGAGCACTGCCATGGGCAGATGAGGCTGAGCAACAGCTTTCCAGGCTAGCCCCTTCTGGCTGCCAGCTATCTGCAGACGCTCGCACTTTCGGAGCAGGGTTGCGAAAGGAGCCTGGCTGGGACACCAACTTTCCCAGTCTACGTTAGAAGTTTGAGGTGACAAGACAAGCAAGGAGCCCCATTCTCTGTGCCTCTGTAGGAGCACTGTCATGGGCAGATGAGGCTGAGCAACAGCTTTCCAGGCTAGACCCTTCTGCCTGCCAGCTATCTGCAGACGTTCGCATTTCAAGAGCAGGGCTGCGAAAGGAGCCTAGCAGGTACACCATCTTTCCCAGGCTACGTTTGAAGTTTGAGGTGGCAAGACAAGCAAGGAGCCCCATTCTCTGTGCGAGCAATGCCATGGGCAGATGAGGCTGAGCAACAGCTTTCCAGGCTAGCCCCTTCTGGCTGCCAGCTGTCTGCAGACGTTCACATTTCAAGAGCAGGGCTGCGAAAGGAGCCTAGCAGGTACACCATCTTTCCCAGGCTACGTTTGAAGTTTGAGGTGGCAAGACAAGCAAGCAGCCCCATTCTCTGTGCCTCTGTGCGAGCACTGCCGTGGGCAGATGAGGCTGAGCAACAGCTTTCCAGGCTAGCCCCTTCTGCCTGCCAGCTATCTGCAGACGTTCGCATTTCAAGAGCAGGGCTGCGAAAGGAGCCTAGCAGGTACACCATCTTTCCCAGGCTACTTTTGAAGTTTTAGTTGGCAAGACAAGCAAGGAGCCCCATTCTCTGTGCGAGCAATGCCATGGGCAGATGAGGCTGAGCAACAGCTTTCCAGGCTAGCCCCTTCTGGCTGCCAGCTATCTGCAGACGTTCGCATTTCAAGAGCCGGGCTGCGAAAGGAGCCTAGCAGGTACAGCATCTTTCCCAGGCTACGTTTGAAGTTTGAGGTGGCAAGAGAAGCAAGCAGCCCCATTCTCTGTGCCTCTGTGCGAGCACTGCCATGGGCAGATGAGGCTGAGCAACAGCTTTCCAGGCTAGCCCCTTCTGGCTGCCAGCTATCTGCAGACGTTCGCACTTTCGAAGCAGGGCTGCGAAAGGAGCCTGGCTGGGACACCATCTTTCCCAGGCTACGTTTGAAGTTTGAGGTGGCAAGAGAAGCAAGCAGCCCCATTCTCTGTGCCTCTGTGCGAGCAGTGCCATGGGCAGATGAGACTGAGCATCAGCTTTCCAGGATAGCCCCTTCTGCCTGCCAGCTATCTGCAGACATTCGCACTTTCGGAGCAGGGCTGTGATAGGAGCCTGGCAGGGACACCACAATTCCCAGCATGCGTTTGAAGTTTCAAGTGGCAAGATAAGCAAGCAGCCCCATTCTCTGTGCCTCTATGCGAGCACTGCCATGGGCAGATGAGGCTGAGCAACAGCTTTCCAGGATAGCCCCTTCTGGCTGCCAGCTATCTGTAGACATTCGCACTTTCGGAGCAGGGCTGTGGTAGGAGCCTGGCAGGGACACCACCATTCCCAGCATGCGTTTCAAGTTTGAGGTGGCAAGACAAGAAAGCAGCCCCATTCTCTGTGCCTCTATGCGAGCACTGCCATGGGCAGATGAGGCTGAGCAACAGCTTTCCAGGCTAGCCCCTTCTGTCTGCCAGCTATCTGCAGACGTTCGCATTTCAAGAGCAGGGCTGCGAAAGGAGCCTGGCTGGGACACCGACTTTCCCAGGCTACGTTTCAAGTTTTAGTTGGCAAGACAAGCAAGGAGCCCCATTCTCTGTGCGAGCAATGCCATGGGCAGATGAGGCTGAGCAACAGCTTTCCAGGCTAGCCCCTTCTGGCTGCCAGCTGTCTGCAGACGTTCACATTTCAAGAGCAGGGCTGCGAAAGGAGCCTAGCAGGTACACCATCTTTCCCAGGCTAGGTTTGAAGTTTGAGGTGGCAAGACAAGCAAGCAGCCCCATTCTCTGTGCCTCTGTGCGAGCACTGCCGTGGGCAGATGAGGCTGAGCAACAGCTTTCCAGGCTAGCCCCTTCTGCCTGCCAGCTATCTGCAGACGTTTGCATTTCAAGAGCAGGGCTGCGAAAGGAGCCTAGCAGGTACACCATCTTTCCCAGGCTACGTTTGAAGTTTTAGTTGGCAAGACAAGCAAGGAGCCCCATTCTCTGTGCGAGCAATGCCATGGGCAGATGAGGCTGAGCAACAGCTTTCCAGGCTAGCCCCTTCTGGCTGCCAGCTATCTGCAGACGTTCGCATTTCAAGAGCAGGGCTGCGAAAGGAGCCTAGCAGGTACAGCATCTTTCCCAGGCTACGTTTGAAGTTTGAGGTGGCAAGAGAAGCAAGCAGCCCCATTCTCTGTGCCTCTGTGCGAGCAATGCCATGGGCAGATGAGACTGAGCATCAGCTTTCCAGGATAGCCCCTTCTGCCTGCCAGCTATCTGCAGACATTCGCACTTTCGGAGCAGGGCTGTGATAGGAGCCTGGCAGGGACACCACAATTCCCAGCATGCGTTTGAAGTTTCAAGTGGCAAGATAAGCAAGCAGCCCCATTCTCTGTGCCTCTATGCGAGCACTGCCATGGGCAGATGAGGCTGAGCAACAGCTTTCCAGGATAGCCCCTTCTGGCTGCCAGCTATCTGCAGACGTTCGCATTTCAAGAGCAGGGCTGCGAAAGGAGCCTGGCTGGGACACCATCTTTCCCAGGCTACGTTTGAAGTTTGAGGTGGCAAGACAAGCAAGCAGCCCCATTCTCTGTGCCTCTGTGCGAGCACTACCATGGGTAGATGAGGCTGAGCAACAGCTTTCCAGGATAGCCCCTTCTGCCTGCCAGCTATCTGCAGACATTCGCACTTTCGGAGCAGGGCTGTGGTAGGAGCCTGGCAGGGACACCACCATTCCCAGCATGCGTTTCAAGTTTGAGGTGGCAAGACAAGAAAGCAGCCCCATTCTCTGTGCCTCTATGCGAGCACTGCCATGGGCAGATGAGGCTGAGCAACAGCTTTCCAGGCTAGCCCCTTCTGGCTGCCAGCTATCTGCAGACGTTCACATTTCAAGAGCAGGGCTGCGAAAGGATCCTAGCAGGTACAGCATCTTTCCCTGGCTACGTTTGAAGTTTGAGGTGGCAAGACAAGCAAGCAGCCCCATTCTCTGTGCCTCTATGCGAGCACTGCCATGGGCAGATGAGGCTGAGCAACAGCTTTCCAGGCTAGCCCCTTCTGCCTGCCAGCTATCTGCAGACGTTCGCATTTCAAGAGCAGGGCTGCGAAAGGAGCCTGGCTGGTACACCATCTTTCCGAGGCTACGTTTGAAGTTTGAGGTGGCAAGACAAGCAAGCAGCCCCATTCTCTGTGCCTCTGTGCGAGCACTGCCATGGGCAGATGAGGCTGAGCAACAGCTTTCCAGGCTAGCCCCTTCTGGCTGCCAGCTATCTGCAGACGTTCGCACTTTCGGAGCAGGGTTGCGAAAGGAGCCTGGCTGGGACACCAACTTTCCCAGTCTACGTTAGAAGTTTGAGGTGACAAGACAAGCAAGGAGCCCCATTCTCTGTGCCTCTGTAGGAGCACTGCCATGGGCAGATGAGGCTGAGCAACAGCTTTCCAGGCTAGCCCCTTCTGGCTGCCAGCTATCTGCAGACGTTCGCATTTCAAGAGCAGGTTTGCGAAAGGAGCCTAGCAGGTACACCATCTTTCCCAGGCTACGTTTGAAGTTTGAGGTGGCAAGACAAGCAAGCAGCCCCATTCTCTGTGCGAGCACTGCCATGGGCAGATGAGGCTGAGCAACAGCTTTCCAGGCTAGCCCCTTCTGGCTGCCACCTATCTGCAGACGTTCGCATTTCAAGAGCAGGGCTGCGAAAGGAGCCTAGCAGGTACAGCATCTTTCCCAGGCTACGTTTGAAGTTTGAGGTGGCAAGACAAGCAAGCAGCCCCATTCTCTGTGCCTCTGTGCGAGCACTGCCATGGGCAGATGAGGCTGAGCAACAGCTTTCCAGGCTAGCCCCTTCTGGCTGCCAGCTATCTGCAGACGTTCGCACTTTCGGAGCAGGGCTGCGAAAGGAGCCTGGCTGGGACACCAACTTTCCCAGGCTACGTTTGAAGTTTGAGGTGGCAAGAGAAGCAAGCAGCCCCATTCTCTGTGCATGTGTGCGAGCAGTGCCATGGGCAGATGAGACTGAGCATCAGCTTTCCAGGATAGACCCTTCTGCCTGCCAGCTATATGCAGACGTTCGCACTTTCGGAGCAGGGCTGTGATAGGAGCCTGGCAGGGACACCACAATTCCCAGCATGCGTTTGAAGTTTCAAGTGGCAAGATAAGCAAGCAGCCCCATTCTCTGTGCCTCTGTGCGAGGACTGCCATGGGCAGATGAGGCTGAGCAACAGCTTTCCAGGATAGCCCCTTCTGGCTGCCAGCTATCTGCAGACGTTCGCATTTCAAGAGCAGGGCTGCGAAAGGAGCCTGGCTGGGACACCATCTTTCCCAGGCTACGTTTGAAGTTTGAGGTGGCAAGACAAGCAAGCAGCCCCATTCTCTGTGCCTCTGTGCGAGCACTACCATGGGTAGATGAGGCTGAGCAACAGCTTTCCAGGATAGCCCCTTCTGCCTGCCAGCTATCTGCAGACATTCGCACTTTCGGAGCAGGGCTGTGGTAGGAGCCTGGCAGGGACACCACCATTCCCAGCATGCGTTTCAAGTTTGAGGTGGCAAGACAAGCAAGCAGCCCCATTCTCTGTGCCTCTGTGCGAGCACTGCCATGGGCAGATGAGGCTGAGCAACAGCTTTCCAGGCTAGCCCCTTCTGGCTGCCAGCTATCTGCAGACGTTCGCATTTCAAGAGCAGGGCTGCGAAAGGAGCCTAGCAGGTACACCATCTTTCCCAGGCTACGTTTGAAGTTTGAGGTGGCAAGACAAGCAAGGAGCCCCATTCTCTGTGCGAGCAATGCCATGGGCAGATGAGGCTGAGCAACAGCTTTCCAGGCTAGCCCCTTCTGGCTGCCAGCTGTCTGCAGACGTTCACATTTCAAGAGCAGGGCTGCGAAAGGAGCCTAGCAGGTACACCATCTTTCCCAGGCTACGTTTGAAGTTTGAGGTGGCAAGACAAGCAAGCAGCCCCATTCTCTGTGCCTCTGTGCGAGCACTGCCGTGGGCAGATGAGGCTGAGCAACAGCTTTCCAGGCTAGCCCCTTCTGCCTGCCAGCTATCTGCAGACCTTCGCATTTCAAGAGCAGGGCTGCGAAAGGAGCCTAGCAGGTACACCATCTTTCCCAGGCTACGTTTGAAGTTTTAGTTGGCAAGACAAGCAAGGAGCCCCATTCTCTGTGCGAGCAATGCCATGGGCAGATGAGGCTGAGCAACAGCTTTCCAGGCTAGCCCCTTCTGGCTGCCAGCTATCTGCAGACGTTCGCATTTCAAGAGCAGGGCTGCGAAAGGAGCCTAGCAGGTACAGCATCTTTCCCAGGCTACGTTTGAAGTTTGAGGTGGCAAGATAAGCAAGCAGCCCCGTTCTCTGTGCCTCTGTGCGAGCACTGCCATGGGCAGATGAGGCTGAGCAACAGCTTTCCAGGCTAGCCCCTTCTGGCTGCCAGCTATCTGTAGACGTTCGCACTTTCGGAGCAGGGCTGTGATAGGAGCCTGGCAGGGACACCACCATTCCCAGCATGCGTTTGAAGTTTCAAGTGGCAAGATAAGCAAGCAGCCCCATTCTCTGTGCCTCTATGCGAACAGTGCCATGGGCAGATGAGGCTGAGCAACAGCTTTCCAGGCTAGCCCCTTCTGTCTGCCAGCTATCTGCAGACGTTCGCATTTCAAGAGCAGGGCTGCGAAAGGAGCCTGGCTGGGACACCAACTTTCCCAGGCTACGTTTCAAGTTTTAGTTGGCAAGACAAGCAAGGAGCCCCATTCTCTGTGCATCTGTGCGAGCAGTGCCATGGGCAGATGAGACTGAGCATCAGCTTTCCAGGATAGACCCTTCTGCCTGCCAGCTATATGCAGACGTTCGCACTTTCGGAGCAGGGCTGTGATAGGAGCCTGGCAGGGACACCACAATTCCCAGCATGCGTTTGAAGTTTCAAGTGGCAAGATAAGCAAGCAGCCCCATTCTCTGTGCCTCTATGCGAACAGTGCCATGGGCAGATGAGGCTGAGCAACAGCTTTCCAGGCTAGCCCCTTCTGGCTGCCAGCTATCTGCAGACGTTCGCATTTCAAGAGCAGGGCTGCGAAAGGAGCCTAGCAGGTACAGCATCTTTCCCAGGCTACGTTTGAAGTTTGAGGTGGCAAGAGAAGCAAGCAGCCCCATTCTCTGTGCCTCTGTGCGAGCACTGCCATGGGCAGATGAGGCTGAGCAACAGCTTTCCAGGCTAGCCCCTTCTGGCTGCCAGCTATCTGCAGACGTTCGCACTTTCGAAGCAGGGCTGCGAAAGGAGCCTGGCTGGGACACCATCTTTCCCAGGCTACGTTTGAAGTTTGAGGTGGCAAGAGAAGCAAGCAGCCCCATTCTCTGTGCCTCTGTGCGAGCAGTGCCATGGGCAGATGAGACTGAGCATCAGCTTTCCAGGATAGCCCCTTCTGCCTGCCAGCTATCTGCAGACATTCGCACTTTCGGAGCAGGGCTGTGATAGGAGCCTGGCAGGGACACCACAATTCCCAGCATGCGTTTGAAGTTTCAAGTGGCAAGATAAGCAAGCAGCCCCATTCTCTGTGCCTCTATGCGAGCACTGCCATGGGCAGATGAGGCTGAGCAACAGCTTTCCAGGATAGCCCCTTCTGGCTGCCAGCTATCTGCAGACGTTCGCATTTCAAGAGCAGGGCTGCGAAAGGAGCCTGGCTGGGACACCATCTTTCCCAGGCTACGTTTGAAATTTGAGGTGGCAAGACAAGCAAGCAGCCCCATTCTCTGTGCCTCTGTGCGAGCACTACCATGGGTAGATGAGGCTGAGCAACAGCTTTCCAGGATAGCCCCTTCTGCCTGCCAGCTATCTGTAGACATTCGCACTTTCGGAGCAGGGCTGTGGTAGGAGCCTGGCAGGGACACCACCATTCCCAGCATGCGTTTCAAGTTTGAGGTGGCAAGACAAGAAAGCAGCCCCATTCTCTGTGCCTCTATGCGAGCACTGCCATGGGCAGATGAGGCTGAGCAACAGCTTTCCAGGCTAGCCCCTTCTGTCTGCCAGCTATCTGCAGACGTTCGCATTTCAAGAGCAGGGCTGCGAAAGGAGCCTGGCTGGGACACCGACTTTCCCAGGCTACGTTTCAAGTTTTAGTTGGCAAGACAAGCAAGGAGCCCCATTCTCTGTGCGAGCACTGCCGTGGGCAGATGAGGCTGAGCAAAAGCTTTCCAGGCTAGCCCCTTCTGCCTGCCAGCTATCTGCAGACGTTTGCATTTCAAGAGCAGGGCTGCGAAAGGAGCCTAGCAGGTACACCATCTTTCCCAGGCTACGTTTGAAGTTTTAGTTGGCAAGACAAGCAAGGAGCCCCATTCTCTGTGCGAGCAATGCCATGGGCAGATGAGGCTGAGCAACAGCTTTCCAGGCTAGCCCCTTCTGGCTGCCAGCTATCTGCAGACGTTCGCATTTCAAGAGCAGGGCTGCGAAAGGAGCCTAGCAGGTACAGCATCTTTCCCAGGCTACGTTTGAAGTTTGAGGTGGCAAGAGAAGAAAGCAGCCCCATTCTCTGTGCCTCTGTGCGAGCACTGCCATGGGCAGATGAGGCTGAGCAACAGCTTTCCAGGCTAGCCCCTTCTGGCTGCCAGCTATCTGCAGACGTTCGCACTTTCGAAGCAGGGCTGCGAAAGGAGCCTGGCTGGGACACCATCTTTCCCAGGCTACGTTTGAAGTTTGAGGTGGCAAGAGAAGCAAGCAGCCCCATTCTCTGTGCCTCTGTGCGAGCAATGCCATGGGCAGATGAGACTGAGCATCAGCTTTCCAGGATAGCCCCTTCTGCCTGCCAGCTATCTGCAGACATTCGCACTTTCGGAGCAGGGCTGTGATAGGAGCCTGGCAGGGACACCACAATTCCCAGCATGCGTTTGAAGTTTCAAGTGGCAAGATAAGCAAGCAGCCCCATTCTCTGTGCCTCTATGCGAGCACTGCCATGGGCAGATGAGGCTGAGCAACAGCTTTCCAGGATGGCCCCTTCTGGCTGCCAGCTATCTGCAGACGTTCGCATTTCAAGAGCAGGGCTGCGAAAGGAGCCTGGCTGGGACACCATCTTTCCCAGGCTACGTTTGAAGTTTGAGGTGGCAAGACAAGCAAGCAGCCCCATTCTCTGTGCCTCTGTGCGAGCACTACCATGGGTAGATGAGGCTGAGCAACAGCTTTCCAGGATAGCCCCTTCTGCCTGCCAGCTATCTGCAGACATTCGCACTTTCGGAGCAGGGCTGTGGTAGGAGCCTGGCAGGGACACCACCATTCCCAGCATGCGTTTCAAGTTTGAGGTGGCAAGACAAGAAAGCAGCCCCATTCTCTGTGCCTCTATGCGAGCACTGCCATGGGCAGATGAGGCTGAGCAACAGCTTTCCAGGATAGCCCCTTCTGTCTGCCAGCTATCTGCAGACGTTCGCATTTCAAGAGCAGGGCTGCGAAAGGAGCCTGGCTGGGACACCGACTTTCCCAGGCTACGTTTCAAGTTTTAGTTGGCAAGACAAGCAAGGAGCCCCATTCTCTGTGCCTCTGTGCGAGCACTGCCATGGGCAGATGAGGCTGAGCAACAGCTTTCCAGGCTAGCCCCTTCTGGCTGCCAGCTATCTGCAGACGTTCACATTTCAAGAGCAGGGCTGCGAAAGGATCCTAGCAGGTGCACCATCTTTCCCTGGCTACGTTTGAAGTTTGAGGTGGCAAGACAAGCAAGCAGCCCCATTCTCTGTGCCTCTATGCGAGCACTGCCATGGGCAGATGAGGCTGAGCAACAGCTTTCCAGGCTAGCCCCTTCTGCCTGCCAGCTATCTGCAGACGTTCGCATTTCAAGAGCAGGGCTGCGAAAGGAGCCTGGCTGGTACACCATCTTTCCGAGGCTACGTTTGAAGTTTGAGGTGGCAAGACAAGCAAGCAGCCCCATTCTCTGTGCCTCTGTGGGAGCACTGCCATGGGCAGATGAGGCTGAGCAACAGCTTTCCAGGCTAGCCCCTTCTGGCTGCCAGGTATCTGCAGACGCTCGCACTTTCGGAGCAGGGTTGCGAAAGGAGCCTGGCTGGGACACCAACTTTCCCAGTCTACGTTAGAAGTTTGAGGTGACAAGACAAGCAAGGAGCCCCATTCTCTGTGCCTCTGTAGGAGCACTGCCATGGGCAGATGAGGCTGAGCAACAGCTTTCCAGGCTAGCCCCTTCTGCCTGCCAGCTATCTGCAGACGTTCGCATTTCAAGAGCAGGTTTGCGAAAGGAGCCTAGCAGGTACACCATCTTTCCCAGGCTACGTTTGAAGTTTGAGGTGGCAAGACAAGCAAGCAGCCCCATTCTCTGTGCGAGCAATGCCATGGGCAGATGAGGCTGAGCAACAGCTTTCCAGGCTAGCCCCTTCTGGCTGCCAGCTATCTGCAGACGTTCGCATTTCAAGAGCAGGGCTGCGAAAGGAGCCTAGCAGGTACACCATCTTTCCCAGGCTACGTTTGAAGTTTTAGTTGGCAAGACAAGCAAGGAGCCCCATTCTCTGTGCGAGCAATGCCATGGGCAGATGAGGCTGAGCAACAGCTTTCCAGGCTAGCCCCTTCTGGCTGCCAGCTATCTGCAGACGTTCGCATTTCAAGAGCAGGGCTGCGAAAGGAGCCTAGCAGGTACAGCATCTTTCCCAGGCTACGTTTGAAGTTTGAGGTGGCAAGATAAGCAAGCAGCCCCGTTCTCTGTGCCTCTGTGCGAGCACTGCCATGGGCAGATGAGGCTGAGCAACAGCTTTCCAGGCTAGCCCCTTCTGGCTGCCAGCTATCTGTAGACGTTCGCACTTTCGGAGCAGGGCTGTGATAGGAGCCTGGCAGGGACACCACCATTCCCAGCATGCGTTTGAAGTTTCAAGTGGCAAGATAAGCAAGCAGCCCCATTCTCTGTGCCTCTATGCGAACAGTGCCATGGGCAGATGAGGCTGAGCAACAGCTTTCCAGGCTAGCCCCTTCTGTCTGCCAGCTATCTGCAGACGTTCGCATTTCAAGAGCAGGGCTGCGAAAGGAGCCTGGCTGGGACACCAACTTTCCCAGGCTACGTTTCAAGTTTTAGTTGGCAAGACAAGCAAGGAGCCCCATTCTCTGTGCATCTGTGCGAGCAGTGCCATGGGCAGATGAGACTGAGCATCAGCTTTCCAGGATAGACCCTTCTGCCTGCCAGCTATATGCAGACGTTCGCACTTTCGGAGCAGGGCTGTGATAGGAGCCTGGCAGGGACACCACAATTCCCAGCATGCGTTTGAAGTTTCAAGTGGCAAGATAAGCAAGCAGCCCCATTCTCTGTGCCTCTATGCGAACAGTGCCATGGGCAGATGAGGCTGAGCAACAGCTTTCCAGGCTAGCCCCTTCTGGCTGCCAGCTATCTGCAGACGTTCGCATTTCAAGAGCAGGGCTGCGAAAGGAGCCTAGCAGGTACAGCATCTTTCCCAGGCTACGTTTGAAGTTTGAGGTGGCAAGAGAAGCAAGCAGCCCCATTCTCTGTGCCTCTGTGCGAGCACTGCCATGGGCAGATGAGGCTGAGCAACAGCTTTCCAGGCTAGCCCCTTCTGGCTGCCAGCTATCTGCAGACGTTCGCACTTTCGAAGCAGGGCTGCGAAAGGAGCCTGGCTGGGACACCATCTTTCCCAGGCTACGTTTGAAGTTTGAGGTGGCAAGAGAAGCAAGCAGCCCCATTCTCTGTGCCTCTGTGCGAGCAGTGCCATGGGCAGATGAGACTGAGCATCAGCTTTCCAGGATAGCCCCTTCTGCCTGCCAGCTATCTGCAGACATTCGCACTTTCGGAGCAGGGCTGTGATAGGAGCCTGGCAGGGACACCACAATTCCCAGCATGCGTTTGAAGTTTCAAGTGGCAAGATAAGCAAGCAGCCCCATTCTCTGTGCCTCTATGCGAGCACTGCCATGGGCAGATGAGGCTGAGCAACAGCTTTCCAGGATAGCCCCTTCTGGCTGCCAGCTATCTGCAGACGTTCGCATTTCAAGAGCAGGGCTGCGAAAGGAGCCTGGCTGGGACACCATCTTTCCCAGGCTACGTTTGAAATTTGAGGTGGCAAGACAAGCAAGCAGCCCCATTCTCTGTGCCTCTGTGCGAGCACTACCATGGGTAGATGAGGCTGAGCAACAGCTTTCCAGGATAGCCCCTTCTGCCTGCCAGCTATCTGTAGACATTCGCACTTTCGGAGCAGGGCTGTGGTAGGAGCCTGGCAGGGACACCACCATTCCCAGCATGCGTTTCAAGTTTGAGGTGGCAAGACAAGAAAGCAGCCCCATTCTCTGTGCCTCTATGCGAGCACTGCCATGGGCAGATGAGGCTGAGCAACAGCTTTCCAGGCTAGCCCCTTCTGTCTGCCAGCTATCTGCAGACGTTCGCATTTCAAGAGCAGGGCTGCGAAAGGAGCCTGGCTGGGACACCGACTTTCCCAGGCTACGTTTCAAGTTTTAGTTGGCAAGACAAGCAAGGAGCCCCATTCTCTGTGCGAGCACTGCCGTGGGCAGATGAGGCTGAGCAAAAGCTTTCCAGGCTAGCCCCTTCTGCCTGCCAGCTATCTGCAGACGTTTGCATTTCAAGAGCAGGGCTGCGAAAGGAGCCTAGCAGGTACACCATCTTTCCCAGGCTACGTTTGAAGTTTTAGTTGGCAAGACAAGCAAGGAGCCCCATTCTCTGTGCGAGCAATGCCATGGGCAGATGAGGCTGAGCAACAGCTTTCCAGGCTAGCCCCTTCTGGCTGCCAGCTATCTGCAGACGTTCGCATTTCAAGAGCAGGGCTGCGAAAGGAGCCTAGCAGGTACAGCATCTTTCCCAGGCTACGTTTGAAGTTTGAGGTGGCAAGAGAAGAAAGCAGCCCCATTCTCTGTGCCTCTGTGCGAGCACTGCCATGGGCAGATGAGGCTGAGCAACAGCTTTCCAGGCTAGCCCCTTCTGGCTGCCAGCTATCTGCAGACGTTCGCACTTTCGAAGCAGGGCTGCGAAAGGAGCCTGGCTGGGACACCATCTTTCCCAGGCTACGTTTGAAGTTTGAGGTGGCAAGAGAAGCAAGCAGCCCCATTCTCTGTGCCTCTGTGCGAGCAATGCCATGGGCAGATGAGACTGAGCATCAGCTTTCCAGGATAGCCCCTTCTGCCTGCCAGCTATCTGCAGACATTCGCACTTTCGGAGCAGGGCTGTGATAGGAGCCTGGCAGGGACACCACAATTCCCAGCATGCGTTTGAAGTTTCAAGTGGCAAGATAAGCAAGCAGCCCCATTCTCTGTGCCTCTATGCGAGCACTGCCATGGGCAGATGAGGCTGAGCAACAGCTTTCCAGGATGGCCCCTTCTGGCTGCCAGCTATCTGCAGACGTTCGCATTTCAAGAGCAGGGCTGCGAAAGGAGCCTGGCTGGGACACCATCTTTCCCAGGCTACGTTTGAAGTTTGAGGTGGCAAGACAAGCAAGCAGCCCCATTCTCTGTGCCTCTGTGCGAGCACTACCATGGGTAGATGAGGCTGAGCAACAGCTTTCCAGGATAGCCCCTTCTGCCTGCCAGCTATCTGCAGACATTCGCACTTTCGGAGCAGGGCTGTGGTAGGAGCCTGGCAGGGACACCACCATTCCCAGCATGCGTTTCAAGTTTGAGGTGGCAAGACAAGAAAGCAGCCCCATTCTCTGTGCCTCTATGCGAGCACTGCCATGGGCAGATGAGGCTGAGCAACAGCTTTCCAGGATAGCCCCTTCTGTCTGCCAGCTATCTGCAGACGTTCGCATTTCAAGAGCAGGGCTGCGAAAGGAGCCTGGCTGGGACACCGACTTTCCCAGGCTACGTTTCAAGTTTTAGTTGGCAAGACAAGCAAGGAGCCCCATTCTCTGTGCCTCTGTGCGAGCACTGCCATGGGCAGATGAGGCTGAGCAACAGCTTTCCAGGCTAGCCCCTTCTGGCTGCCAGCTATCTGCAGACGTTCACATTTCAAGAGCAGGGCTGCGAAAGGATCCTAGCAGGTGCACCATCTTTCCCTGGCTACGTTTGAAGTTTGAGGTGGCAAGACAAGCAAGCAGCCCCATTCTCTGTGCCTCTATGCGAGCACTGCCATGGGCAGATGAGGCTGAGCAACAGCTTTCCAGGCTAGCCCCTTCTGCCTGCCAGCTATCTGCAGACGTTCGCATTTCAAGAGCAGGGCTGCGAAAGGAGCCTGGCTGGTACACCATCTTTCCGAGGCTACGTTTGAAGTTTGAGGTGGCAAGACAAGCAAGCAGCCCCATTCTCTGTGCCTCTGTGGGAGCACTGCCATGGGCAGATGAGGCTGAGCAACAGCTTTCCAGGCTAGCCCCTTCTGGCTGCCAGGTATCTGCAGACGCTCGCACTTTCGGAGCAGGGTTGCGAAAGGAGCCTGGCTGGGACACCAACTTTCCCAGTCTACGTTAGAAGTTTGAGGTGACAAGACAAGCAAGGAGCCCCATTCTCTGTGCCTCTGTAGGAGCACTGCCATGGGCAGATGAGGCTGAGCAACAGCTTTCCAGGCTAGCCCCTTCTGCCTGCCAGCTATCTGCAGACGTTCGCATTTCAAGAGCAGGTTTGCGAAAGGAGCCTAGCAGGTACACCATCTTTCCCAGGCTACGTTTGAAGTTTGAGGTGGCAAGACAAGCAAGCAGCCCCATTCTCTGTGCGAGCAATGCCATGGGCAGATGAGGCTGAGCAACAGCTTTCCAGGCTAGCCCCTTCTGGCTGCCAGCTATCTGCAGACGTTCGCATTTCAAGAGCAGGGCTGCGAAAGGAGCCTAGCAGGTACAGCATCTTTCCCAGGCTACGTTTGAAGTTTGAGGTGGCAAGACAAGCAAGCAGCCCCATTCTCTGTGCCTCTGTGCGAGCACTGCCATGGGCAGATGAGGCTGAGCAACAGCTTTCCAGGCTAGCCCCTTCTGGCTGCCAGCTATCTGCAGACGTTCGCACTTTCGGAGCAGGGCTGCGAAAGGAGCCTGGCTGGGACACCAACTTTCCCAGGCTACGTTTGAAGTTTGAGGTGGCAAGAGAAGCAAGCCGCCCCATTCTCTGTGCATGTGTGCGAGCAGTGCCATGGGCAGATGAGACTGAGCATCAGCTTTCCAGGATAGACCCTTCTGCCTGCCAGCTATATGCAGACGTTCGCACTTTCGGAGCAGGGCTGTGATAGGAGCCTGGCAGGGACACCACAATTCCCAGCATGCGTTTGAAGTTTCAAGTGGCAAGATAAGCAAGCAGCCCCATTCTCTGTGCCTCTGTGCGAGGACTGCCATGGGCAGATGAGGCTGAGCAACAGCTTTCCAGGATAGCCCCTACTGGCTGCCAGCTATCTGCAGACGTTCGCATTTCAAGAGCAGGGCTGCGAAAGGAGCCTGGCTGGGACACCATCTTTCCCAGGCTACGTTTGAAGTTTGAGGTGGCAAGACAAGCAAGCAGCCCCATTCTCTGTGCCTCTGTGCGAGCACTACCATGGGTAGATGAGGCTGAGCAACAGCTTTCCAGGATAGCCCCTTCTGCCTGCCAGCTATCTGCAGACATTCGCACTTTCGGAGCAGGGCTGTGGTAGGAGCCTGGCAGGGACACCACCATTCCCAGCATGCGTTTCAAGTTTGAGGTGGCAAGACAAGCAAGCAGCCCCATTCTCTGTGCCTCTGTGCGAGCACTGCCATGGGCAGATGAGGCTGAGCAACAGCTTTCCAGGCTAGCCCCTTCTGGCTGCCAGCTATCTGCAGACGTTCGCATTTCAAGAGCAGGGCTGCGAAAGGAGCCTAGCAGGTACACCATCTTTCCCAGGCTACGTTTGAAGTTTGAGGTGGCAAGACAAGCAAGGAGCCCCATTCTCTGTGCGAGCAATGCCATGGGCAGATGAGGCTGAGCAACAGCTTTCCAGGCTAGCCCCTTCTGGCTGCCAGCTGTCTGCAGACGTTCACATTTCAAGAGCAGGGCTGCGAAAGGAGCCTAGCAGGTACACCATCTTTCCCAGGTTACGTTTGAAGTTTGAGGTGGCAAGACAAGCAAGCAGCCCCATTCTCTGTGCCTCTGTGCGAGCACTGCCGTGGGCAGATGAGGCTGAGCAACAGCTTTCCAGGCTAGCCCCTTCTGCCTGCCAGCTATCTGCAGACCTTCGCATTTCAAGAGCAGGGCTGCGAAAGGAGCCTAGCAGGTACACCATCTTTCCCAGGCTACGTTTGAAGTTTTAGTTGGCAAGACAAGCAAGGAGCCCCATTCTCTGTGCGAGCAATGCCATGGGCAGATGAGGCTGAGCAACAGCTTTCCAGGCTAGCCCCTTCTGGCTGCCAGCTATCTGCAGACGTTCGCATTTCAAGAGCAGGGCTGCGAAAGGAGCCTAGCAGGTACAGCATCTTTCCCAGGCTACGTTTGAAGTTTGAGGTGGCAAGATAAGCAAGGAGCCCCATTCTCTGTGCCTCTGTGCGAGCAGTGCCATGGGCAGATGAGGCTGAGCAACAGCTTTCCAGGCTAGCCCCTTCTGGCTGCCAGCTATCTGTAGACGTTCGCACTTTCGGAGCAGGGCTGTGATAGGAGCCTGGCAGGGACACCACCATTCCCAGCATGCGTTTGAAGTTTCAAGTGGCAAGATAAGCAAGCAGCCCCATTCTCTGTGCCTCTATGCGAACAGTGCCATGGGCAGATGAGGCTGAGCAACAGCTTTCCAGGCTAGCCCCTTCTGTCTGCCAGCTATCTGCAGACGTTCGCATTTCAAGAGCAGGGCTGCGAAAGGAGCCTGGCTGGGACACCAACTTTCCCAGGCTACGTTTCAAGTTTTAGTTGGCAAGACAAGCAAGGAGCCCCATTCTCTGTGCATCTGTGCGAGCAGTGCCATGGGCAGATGAGACTGAGCATCAGCTTTCCAGGATAGACCCTTCTGCCTGCCAGCTATATGCAGACGTTCGCACTTTCGGAGCAGGGCTGTGATAGGAGCCTGGCAGGGACACCACAATTCCCAGCATGCGTTTGAAGTTTCAAGTGGCAAGATAAGCAAGCAGCCCCATTCTCTGTGCCTCTATGCGAACAGTGCCATGGGCAGATGAGGCTGAGCAACAGCTTTCCAGGCTAGCCCCTTCTGTCTGCCAGCTATCTGCAGACGTTCGCATTTCAAGAGCAGGGCTGCGAAAGGAGCCTGGCTGGGACACCAACTTTCCCAGGCTACGTTTCAAGTTTTAGTTGGGAAGACAAGCAAGGAGCCCCATTCTCTGTGCCTCTGTGCGAGCACTGCCATGGGCAGATGAGGCTGAGCAACAGCTTTCCAGGCTAGCACCTTCTGGCTGCCAGCTATCTGCAGACGTTCACATTTCAAGAGCAGGGCTGCGAAAGGATCCTAGCAGGTACACCATCTTTCCCAGGCTACGTTTGAAGTTTGAGGAGGCAAGACAAGCAAGCAGCCCCATTCTCTGTGCCTCTATGCGAGCAATGCCATGGGCAGATGAGGCTGAGCAACAGCTTTCCAGGCTAGCCCCTTCTGGCTGCCAGCTATCTGCAGACGTTCGCATTTCAAGAGCAGGGCTGCGAAAGGAGCCTGGCTGGGACACCATCTTTCCCAGGCTACGTTTGAAGTTTGAGGTGGCAAGACAAGCAAGCAGCCCCATTCTCTGTGCCTCTGTGCGAGCACTGCCATGGGCAGATGAGGCTGAGCAACAGCTTTCCAGGATAGCCCCTTCTGGCTGCCAGCTATCTGCAGACGTTCGCACTTTCGGAGCAGGGCTGTGATAGGAGCCTGGCAGGGACACCACCATTCCCAGCATGCGTTTGAAGTTTCAAGTGGCAAGACAAGCAAGCAGCCCCATTCTCTGTGCCTCTGTGCGAGGACTGCCATGGGCAGATGAGGCTGAGCAAAAGCTTTCCAGGATAGCCCCTTCTGGCTGCCAGCTATCTGCAGACGTTCGCATTTCAAGAGCAGGGCTGCGAAAGGAGCCTGGCTGGGACACCATCTTTCCCAGGCTACGTTTGAAGTTTGAGGTGGCAAGACAAGCAAGCAGCCCCATTCTCTGTGCGAGCAATGCCATGGGCAGATGAGGCTGAGCAACAGCTTTCCAGGCTAGCCTCTTCTGGCTGCCACCTATCTGCAGACGTTCGCATTTCAAGAGCAGGGCTGCGAAAGGAGCCTAGCAGGTACAGCATCTTTCCCAGGCTACGTTTGAAGTTTGAGGTGGCAAGATAAGCAAGCAGCCCCATTCTCTGTGCCTCTGTGCGAGCACTGCCATGGGCAGATGAGGCTGAGCAACAGCTTTCCAGGCTAGCCCCTTCTGGCTGCCAGCTATCTGCAGACGTTCGCACTTTCGGAGCAGGGCTGTGATAGGAGCCTGGCAGGGACACCACCATTCCCAGCATGCGTTTGAAGTTTCAAGTGGCAAGATAAGCAAGCAGCCCCATTCTCTGTGCCTCTATGCGAACAGTGCCATGGGCAGATGAGGCTGAGCAACAGCTTTCCAGGCTAGCCCCTTCTGTCTGCCAGCTATCTGCAGACGTTCGCATTTCAAGAGCAGGGCTGCGAAAGGAGCCTGGCTGGGACACCAACTTTCCCAGGCTACGTTTCAAGGTTTAGTTGGCAAGATAAGCAAGCAGCCCCATTCTCTGTGCCTCTATGCGAGCACTGCCATGGGCAGATGAGGCTGAGCAACAGCTTTCCAGGATAGCCCCTTCTGGCTGCCAGCTATCTGCAGACGTTCGCATTTCAAGAGCAGGGCTGCGAAAGGAGCCTGGCTGGGACACCATCTTTCCCAGGCTACGTTTGAAGTTTGAGGTGGCAAGACAAGCAAGCAGCCCCATTCTCTGTGCCTCTGTGCGAGCACTACCATGGGTAGATGAGGCTGAGCAACAGCTTTCCAGGATAGCCCCTTCTGCCTGCCAGCTATCTGCAGACATTCGCACTTTCGGAGCAGGGCTGTGGTAGGAGCCTGGCAGGGACACCACCATTCCCAGCATGCGTTTCAAGTTTGAGGTGGCAAGACAAGAAAGCAGCCCCATTCTCTGTGCCTCTATGCGAGCACTGCCATGGGCAGATGAGGCTGAGCAACAGCTTTCCAGGCTAGCCCCTTCTGGCTGCCAGCTATCTGCAGACGTTCGCATTTCAAGAGCAGGGCTGCGAAAGGAGCCTGGCTGGGACACCGAGTTTCCCAGACTACGTTTCAAGTTTTAGTTGGCAAGACAAGCAAGGAGCCCCATTCTCTGTGCCTCTGTGCGAGCACTGCCATGGGCAGATGAGGCTGAGCAACAGCTTTCCAGGCTAGCCCCTTCTGGCTGCCAGCTATCTGCAGACGTTCGCATTTCAAGAGCAGGGCTGCGAAAGGAGCCTGGCTGGTACACCATCTTTCCCAGGCTACGTTTGAAGTTTGAGGTGGCAAGACAAGCAAGCAGCCCCATTCTCTGTGCCTCTGTGCGAGCACTGCCATGGGCAGATGAGGCTGAGCAACAGCTTTCCAGGCTAGCCCCTTCTGGCTGCCAGCTATCTGCAGACGCTCGCACTTTCGGAGCAGGGTTGCGAAAGGAGCCTGGCTGGGACACCAACTTTCCCAGTCTACGTTAGAATTTTGAGGTGACAAGACAAGCAAGGAGCCCCATTCTCTGTGCCTCTGTAGGAGCACTGCCATGGGCAGATGAGGCTGAGCAACAGCTTTCCAGGCTAGCCCCTTCTGTCTGCCAGCTATCTGCAGACGTTCGCATTTCAAGAGCAGGTTTGCGAAAGGAGCCTAGCAGGTACACCATCTTTCCCAGGCTACGTTTGAAGTTTGAGGTGGCAAGACAAGCAAGCAGCCCCATTCTCTGTGCGAGCAATGCCATGGGCAGATGAGGCTGAGCAACAGCTTTCCAGGCTAGCCCCTTCTGGCTGCCACCTATCTGCAGACGTTCTCATTTCAAGAGCAGGGCTGCGAAAGGAGCCTAGCAGGTACACCATCTTTCCCAGGCTACGTTTGAAGTTTGAGGTGGCAAGACAAGCAAGCAGCCCCATTCTCTGTGCCTCTGTGCGAGCACTGCCATGGGCAGATGAGGCTGAGCAACAGCTTTCCAGGCTAGCCCCTTCTGGCTGCCAGCTATCTGCAGACGTTCGCACTTTCGGAGCAGGGCTGCGAAAGGAGCCTGGCTGGGACACCAACTTTCCCAGGCTACGTTTGAAGTTTGAGGTGGCAAGACAAGCAAGCAGTCCCATTCTCTGTGCATGTGTGCGAGCAGTGCCATGGGCAGATGAGACTGAGCATCAGCTTTCCAGGATAGACCCTTCTGCCTGCCAGCTATATGCAGACGTTCGCACTTTCGGAGCAGGGCTGTGATAGGAGCCTGGCAGGGACACCACAATTCCCAGCATGCGTTTGAGGTTTCAAGTGGCAAGATAAGCAAGCAGCCCCATTCTCTGTGCCTCTGTGCGAGCACTGCCATGGGCAGATGAGGCTGAGCAACAGCTTTCCAGGCTAGCCCCTTCTGGCTGCCAGCTATCTGCAGACGTTCGCACTTTCGGAGCAGGGCTGCGATAGGAGCCTGGCAGGGACACCACCATTCCCAGCATGCGTTTGAAGTTTCAAGTGGCAAGATAAGCAAGCAGCCCCATTCTCTGTGCCTCTATGCGAACAGTGCCATGGGCAGATGAGGCTGAGCAACAGCTTTCCAGGCTAGCCCCTTCTGTCTACCAGCTATCTGCAGACGTTCGCATTTCAAGAGCAGGGCTGCGAAAGGAGCCTGGCTGGGACACCAACTTTCCCAGGCTACGTTTCAAGTTTTAGTTGGCAAGATAAGCAAGCAGCCCCATTCTCTGTGCCTCTATGCGAGCACTGCCATGGGCAGATGAGGCTGAGCAACAGCTTTCCAGGATAGCCACTTCTGGCTGCCAGCTATCTGCAGACGTTCGCATTTCAAGAGCAGGGCTGCGAAAGGAGCCTGGCTGGGACACCATCTTTCCCAGGCTACGTTTGAAGTTTGAGGTGGCAAGACAAGCAAGCAGCCCCATTCTCTGTGCCTCTGTGCGAGCACTACCATGGGTAGATGAGGCTGAGCAACAGCTTTCCAGGATAGCCCCTTCTGCCTGCCAGCTATCTGCAGACATTCGCACTTTTGGAGCAGGGCTGTGGTAGGAGCCTGGCAGGGACACCACCATTCCCAGCATGCGTTTCAAGTTTGAGGTGGCAAGACAAGAATGCAGCCCCATTCTCTGTGCCTCTATGCGAGCACTGCCATGGGCAGATGAGGCTGAGCAACAGCTTTCCAGGCTAGCCCCTTCTGTCTGCCAGCTATCTGCAGACGTTCGCATTTCAAGAGCAGGGCTGCGAAAGGAGCCTGGCTGGGACACCGACTTTCCCAGGCTACGTTTCATGTTTTAGTTGGCAAGACAAGCAAGGAGCCCCATTCTCTGTGCCTCTGTGCGAGCACTGCCATGGGCAGATGAGTCTGAGCAACAGCTTTCCAGGCTAGCCCCTTCTGGCTGCCAGCTATCTGCAGACGTTCACATTTCAAGAGCAGGGCTGCGAAAGGATCCTAGCAGGTACACCATCTTTCCCTGGCTACGTTTGAAGTTTGAGGTGGCAAGACAAGCAAGCAGCCCCATTCTCTGTGCCTCTATGCGAGCACTGCCATGGGCAGATGAGGCTGAGCAACAGCTTTCCAGGCTAGCCCCTTCTGCCTGCCAGCTATCTGCAGACGTTCGCATTTCAAGAGCAGGGCTGCGAAAGGAGCCTGGCTGGTACACCATCTTTCCCAGGCTACGTTTGAAGTTTGAGGTGGCAAGACAAGCAAGCAGCCCCATTCTCTGTGCCTCTGTGCGAGCACTGCCATGGGCAGATGAGGCTGAGCAACAGCTTTCCAGGCTAGCCCCTTCTGGCTGCCAGCTATCTGCAGACGCTCGCACTTTCGGAGCAGGGTTGCGAAAGGAGCCTGGCTGGGACACCAACTTTCCCAGTCTACGTTAGAAGTTTGAGGTGACAAGACAAGCAAGGAGCCCCATTCTCTGTGCCTCTGTAGGAGCACTGCCATGGGCAGATGAGGCTGAGCAACAGCTTTCTAGGCTAGCCCCTTATGCCTGCCAGCTATCTGCAGACGTTCGCATTTCAAGAGCAGGTTTGCGAAAGGAGCCTAGCAGGTACACCATCTTTCCCAGGCTACGTTTGAAGTTTGAGGTGGCAAGACAAGCAAGCAGCCCCATTATCTGTGCGAGCAATGCCATGGGCAGATGAGGCTGAGCAACAGCTTTCCAGGCTAGCCCCTTCTGGCTGCCACCTATCTGCAGACGTTCGCATTTCAAGAGCAGGGCTGCGAAAGGAGCCTAGCAGGTACAGCATCTTTCCCAGGCTACGTTTGAAGTTTGAGGTGGCAAGACAAGCAAGCAGCCCCATTCTCTGTGCCTCTGTGCGAGCACTGCCATGGGCAGATGAGGCTGAGCAACAGCTTTCCAGGCTAGCCCCTTCTGGCTGCCAGCTATCTGCAGACGTTCGCACTTTCGGAGCAGGGCTGCGAAAGGAGCCTGGCTGGGACACCAATTTTCCCAGGCTACGTTTGAAGTTTGAGGTGGCAAGAGAAGCAAGCAGCCCCATTCTCTGTGCATCTGTGCGAGCAGTGCCATGGGCAGATGAGACTGAGCATCAGCTTTCCAGGATAGACCCTTCTGCCTGCCAGCTATATGCAGACGTTCGCACTTTCGGAGCAGGGCTGTGATAGGAGCCTGGCAGGGACACCACAATTCCCAGCATGCGTTTGAAGTTTCAAGTGGCAAGATAAGCAAGCAGCCCCATTCTCTGTGCCTCTGTGCGAGGACTGCCATGGGCAGATGAGGCTGAGCAACAGCTTTCCAGGATAGCCCCTTCTGGCTGCCAGCTATCTGCAGACGTTCGCATTTCAAGAGCAGGGCTGCGAAAGGAGCCTGGCTGGGACACCATCTTTCCCAGGCTACGTTTGAAGTTTGAGGTGGCAAGACAAGCAAGCAGCCCCATTCTCTGTGCCTCTGTGCGAGCACTACCATGGGTAGATGAGGCTGAGCAACAGCTTTCCAGGATAGCCCCTTCTGCCTGCCAGCTATCTGCAGACATTCGCACTTTCGGAGCAGGGCTGTGGTAGGAGCCTGGCAGGGACACCACCATTCCCAGCATGCGTTTCAAGTTTGAGGTGGCAAGACAAGCAAGCAGCCCCATTCTCTGTGCCTCTATGCGAGCACTGCCATGGGCAGATGAGGCTGAGCAACAGCTTTCCAGGCTAGCCCCTTCTGGCTGCCAGCTATCTGCAGACGTTCGCATTTCAAGAGCAGGGTTGCGAAAGGAGCCTAGCAGGTACACCATCTTTCTCAGGCTACGTTTGAAGTTTGAGGTGGCAAGACAAGCAAGCAGCCCCATTCTCTGTGCGAGCAATGCCATGGGCAGATGAGGCTGAGCAACAGCTTTCCAGGCTAGCCCCTTCTGGCTGCCAGCTGTCTGCAGACGTTCACATTTCAAGAGCAGGGCTGCGAAAGGAGCCTAGCAGGTACACCATCTTTCCCAGGCTACGTTTGAAGTTTGAGGTGGCAAGACAAGCAAGCAGCCCCATTCTCTGTGCCTCTGTGCGAGCACTGCCGTGGGCAGATGAGGCTGAGCAACAGCTTTCCAGGCTAGCCCCTTCTGCCTGCCAGCTATCTGCAGACGTTCGCATTTCAAGAGCAGGACTGCGAAAGGAGCCTAGCAGGTACACCATCTTTCCCAGGCTACGTTTGAAGTTTTAGTTGGCAAGACAAGCAAGGAGCCCCATTCTCTGTGCGAGCAATGCCATGGGCAGATGAGGCTGAGCAACAGCTTTCCAGGCTAGCCCCTTCTGGCTGCCAGCTATCTGCAGACGTTCGCATTTCAAGAGCAGGGCTGCGAAAGGAGCCTAGCAGGTACAGCATCTTTCCCAGGCTACGTTTGAAGTTTGAGGTGGCAAGATAAGCAAGCAGCCCCATTCTCTGTGCCTCTGTGCGAGCACTGCCATGGGCAGATGAGGCTGAGCATCAGCTTTCCAGGATAGACCCTTCTGCCTGCCAGCTATATGCAGACGTTCGCACTTTCGGAGCAGGGCTGTGATAGGAGCCTGGCAGGGACACCACAATTCCCAGCATGCGTTTGAAGTTTCAAGTGGCAAGATAAGCAAGCAGCCCCATTCTCTGTGCCTCTATGCGAACAGTGCCATGGGCAGATGAGGCTGAGCAACAGCTTTCCAGGCTAGCCCCTTCTGCCTGCCAGATATCTGCAGACGTTCGCATTTCAAGAGCAGGGCTGCGAAAGGAGCCTGGCTGGGACACTAACTTTCCCAGGCTACGTTTCAAGTTTTAGTTGGGAAGACAAGCAAGGAGCCCCATTCTCTGTGCCTCTGTGCGAGCACTGCCATGGGCAGATGAGGCTGAGCAACAGCTTTCCAGGCTAGCACCTTCTGGCTGCCAGCTATCTGCAGACGTTCGCACTTTCGGAGCAGGGCTGCGAAAGGATCCTAGCAGGTACACCATCTTTCCCAGGATACGTTTGAAGTTTGAGGTGGCAAGACAAGCAAGCAGCCCCATTCTCTGTGCCTCTATGCGAGCAATGCCATGGGCAGATGAGGCTGAGCAACAGCTTTCCAGGCTAGCCCCTTCTGGCTGCCAGCTATCTGCAGACGTTCGCATTTCAAGAGCAGGGCTGCGAAAGGAGCCTGGCTGGTACACCATCTTTCCCAGGCTACGTTTGAAGTTTGAGGTGGCAAGACAAGCAAGCAGCCCCATTCTCTGTGCCTCTGTGCGAGCACTGCCATGGGCAGATGAGGCTGAGCAACAGCTTTCCAGGATAGCCCCTTCTGCCTGCCAGCTATCTGCAGACGTTCGCACTTTCGGAGCAGGGCTGTGATAGGAGCCTGGCAGGGACACCACCATTCCCAGCATGCGTTTGAAGTTTCAAGTGGCAAGACAAGCAAGCAGCCCCATTCTCTGTGCCTCTGTGCGAGGACTGCCATGGGCAGATGAGGCTGAGCAAAAGCTTTCCAGGATAGCCCCTTCTGCCTGCCAGCTATCTGCAGACGTTCGCATTTCAAGAGCAGGGCTGCGAAAGGAGCCTGGATGGGACACCATCTTTCCCAGGCTACGTTTGAAGTTTGAGGTGGCAAGACAAGCAAGCAGCCCCATTCTCTGTGCGAGCAATGCCATGGGCAGATGAGGCTGAGCAACAGCTTTCCAGGCTAGCCCCTTCTGGCTGCCAGCTATCTGCAGACGTTCGCATTTCAAGAGCAGGGCTGCGAAAGGAGCCTAGCAGGTACAGCATCTTTCCCAGGCTACGTTTGAAGTTTGAGGTGGCAAGAGAAGCAAGCAGCCCCATTCTCTGTGCCTCTGTGCGAGCACTGCCATGGGCAGATGAGGCTGAGCAACAGCTTTCCAGGCTAGCCCCTTCTGGCTGCCAGCTATCTGCAGACGTTCGCACTTTCGGAGCAGGGCTGTGATAGGAGCCTGGCAGGGACACCACCATTCCCAGCATGCGTTTGAAGTTTCAAGTGGCAAGATAAGCAAGCAGCCCCATTCTCTGTGCCTCTATGCGAACAGTGCCATGGGCAGATGAGGCTGAGCAACAGCTTTCCAGGCTAGCCCCTTCTGTCTGCCAGCTATCTGCAGACGTTCGCATTTCAAGAGCAGGGCTGCGAAAGGAGCCTGGCTGGGACACCAACTTTCCCAGGCTACGTTTCAAGTTTTAGTTGGCAAGACAAGCAAGGAGCCCCATTCTCTGTGCATCTGTGCGAGCAGTGCCATGGGCAGATGAGACTGAGCATCAGCTTTCCAGGATAGACCCTTCTGCCTGCCAGCTATATGCAGACGTTCGCACTTTCGGAGCAGGGCTGTGATAGGAGCCTGGCAGGGACACCACCATTCCCAGCATGCGTTTGAAGTTTCAAGTGGCAAGATAAGCAAGCAGCCCCATTCTCTGTGCCTCTATGCGAACAGTGCCATGGGCAGACGAGGCTGAGCAACAGCTTTCCAGGCTAGCCCCTTCTGGCTGCCAGCTATCTGCAGACGTTCGCATTTCAAGAGCAGGGCTGCGAAAGGAGCCTGGCTGGGACACCAACTTTCCCAGGCTACGTTTCAAGTTTTAGTTGGGAAGACAAGCAAGGAGCCCCATTCTCTGTGCCTCTGTGCGAGCACTGCCATGGGCAGATGAGGCTGAGCAACAGCTTTCCAGGATAGCCCCTTCTGGCTGCCAGCTATCTGCAGACGTTCGCATTTCAAGAGCAGGGCTGCGAAAGGAGCCTGGCTGGGACACCACCATTCCCAGCATGCGTTTGAAGTTTGAGGTGTCAAGACAAGCAAGCAGCCCCATTCTCTGTGCGAGCAATGCCATGGGCAGATGAGGCTGAGCAACAGCTTTCCAGGCTAGCCCCTTCTGGCTGCCACCTATCTGCAGACGTTCGCATTTCAAGAGCAGGGCTGCGAAAGGAGCCTAGCAGGTACACCATCTTTCCCAGGCTACGTTTGAAGTTTGAGGTGGCAAGAGAAGCAAGCAGCCCCATTCTCTGTGCCTCTGTGCGAGCACTGCCATGGGCAGATGAGGCTGAGCAACAGCTTTCCAGGATAGCCCCTTCTGGCTGCCAGCTATCTGCAGACGTTCGCACTTTCGGAGCAGGGCTGAGAAAGGAGCCTGGCTGGGACACCAACTTTCCCAGGCTACGTTTGAAGTTTGAGGTGGCAAGAGAAGCAAGCAGCCCCATTCTCTGTGCATCTGTGCGAGCACTGCCATGGGCAGATGAGACTGAGCATCAGCTTTCCAGGATAGACCCTTCTGCCTGCCAGCTATATGCAGACGTTCGCACTTTCGGAGCAGGGCTGTGATAGGAGCCTGGCAGGGACACCACAATTCCCAGCATGCGTTTGAAGTTTCAAGTGGCAAGATAAGCAAGCAGCCCCATTCTCTGTGCCTCTGTGCGAGGACTGCCATGGGCAGATGAGGCTGAGCAACAGCTTTCCAGGATAGCCCCTTCTGGCTGCCAGCTATCTGCAGACGTTCGCATTTCAAGAGCAGGGCTGCGAAAGGAGCCTGGCTGGGACACCATCTTTCCCAGGCTACGTTTGAAGTTTGAGGTGGCAAGACAAGCAAGCAGCCCCATTCTCTGTGCCTCTGTGCGAGCACTGCCATGGGCAGATGAGGCTGAGCAACAGCTTTCCAGGCTAGCCCCTTCTGGCTGCCAGCTATCTGCAGACATTCGCACTTTCGGAGCAGGGCAGTGATAGGAGCCTGGCAGGGACACCACCATTCCCAGCATGCGTTTCAAGTTTGAGGTGGCAAGACAAGCAAGCAGCCCCATTCTCTGTGCCTCTATGCGAGCACTGCCATGGGCAGATGAGGCTGAGCAACAGCTTTCCAGGCTAGCCCCTTCTGGCTGCCAGCTATCTGCAGACGTTCGCATTTCAAGAGCAGGGCTGCGAAAGGAGCCTAGCAGGTACACCATCTTTCCCAGGCTACGTTTGAAGTTTGAGGTGGCAAGACAAGCAAGGAGCCCCATTCTCTGTGCGAGCAATGCCATGGGCAGATGAGGCTGAGCAACAGCTTTCCAGGCTAGCCCCTTCTGGCTGCCAGCTATCTGCAGACGTTCGCACTTTCGGAGCAGGGCTGCGAAAGGAGCCTGGCTGGGACACCAACTTTCCCAGGCTACGTTTGAAGTTTGAGGTGGCAAGACAAGCAAGCAGCCCCATTCTCTGTGCCTCTGTGCGAGCACTGCCATGGGCAGATGAGGCTGAGCAACAGCTTTCCAGGATAGCCCCTTCTGCCTGCCAGCTATCTGCAGACGTTCGCACTTTCGGAGCAGGGCTGTGATAGGAGCCTGGCAGGGACACCACCATTCCCAGCATGCGTTTGAAGTTTCAAGTGGCAAGATAAGCAAGCAGCCCCATTCTCTGTGCCTCTATGCGAACAGTGCCATGGGCAGATGAGGCTGAGCAACAGCTTTGCAGGCTAGCCCCTTCTGGCTGCCAGCTATCTGCAGACGTTCGCACTTTCGGAGCAGGGCTGCGAAAGGAGCCTGGCTGGGACACCATCTTTCCCAGGCTACGTTTGAAGTTTGAGGTGGCAAGACAAGCAAGCAGCCCCATTCTCTGTGCCTCTGTGCGAGCAGTGCCATGGGCAGATGAGGCTGAGCAACAGCTTTCCAGGCTAGCCCCTTCTGCCTACCAGCTATCTGCAGAGATTCGCACTTTCGAGAGCAGGGCTGTGATAGGAGCCTGGCAGGGACACCACCCTTCCCAGCATGTGTTTGAAGTTTGAGGTGGCAAGACAAGCAAGCAGCCCGATTCTCTGTGCCTCTATGCGAGCACTGCCATGGGCAGATGAGCCTGAGCAACAGCTTTCCAGGCTAGCCCCTTCTGGCTGCCAGCTATCTGCAGACGTTCGCACTTTCGGAGCAGGGCTGAGAAAGGAGCCTGGCTGGGACACCAACTTTCCCAGGCTACGTTTGAAGTTTGAGGTGGCAAGAGAAGCAAGCAGCCCCATTCTCTGTGCATCTGTGCGAGCACTGCCATGGGCAGATGAGACTGAGCATCAGCTTTCCAGGATAGACCCTTCTGCCTGCCAGCTATATGCAGACGTTCGCACTTTCGGAGCAGGGCTGTGATAGGAGCCTGGCAGGGACACCACAATTCCCAGCATGCGTTTGAAGTTTCAAGTGGCAAGATAAGCAAGCAGCCCCATTCTCTGTGCCTCTGTGCGAGGACTGCCATGGGCAGATGAGGCTGAGCAACAGCTTTCCAGGATAGCCCCTTCTGGCTGCCAGCTATCTGCAGACGTTCGCATTTCAAGAGCAGGGCTGCGAAAGGAGCCTGGCTGGGACACCATCTTTCCCAGGCTACGTTTGAAGTTTGAGGTGGCAAGACAAGCAAGCAGCCCCATTCTCTGTGCATCTGTGCGAGCACTGCCATGGGCAGATGAGGCTGAGCAACAGCTTTCCAGGCTAGCCCCTTCTGGCTGCCAGCTATCTGCAGACATTCGCACTTTCGGAGCAGGGCAGTGATAGGAGCCTGGCAGGGACACCACCATTCCCAGCATGCGTTTCAAGTTTGAGGTGGCAAGACAAGCAAGCAGCCCCATTCTCTGTGCCTCTATGCGAGCACTGCCATGGGCAGATGAGGCTGAGCAACAGCTTTCCAGGCTAGCCCCTTCTGGCTGCCAGCTATCTGCAGACGTTCGCATTTCAAGAGCAGGGCTGCGAAAGGAGCCTAGCAGGTACACCATCTTTCCCAGGCTACGTTTGAAGTTTGAGGTGGCAAGACAAGCAAGGAGCCCCATTCTCTGTGCGAGCAATGCCATGGGCAGATGAGGCTGAGCAACAGCTTTCCAGGCTAGCCCCTTCTGGCTGCCAGCTATCTGCAGACGTTCGCACTTTCGGAGCAGGGCTGCGAAAGGAGCCTGGCTGGGACACCAACTTTCCCAGGCTACGTTTGAAGTTTGAGGTGGCAAGACAAGCAAGCAGCCCCATTCTCTGTGCCTCTGTGCGAGCACTGCCATGGGCAGATGAGGCTGAGCAACAGCTTTCCAGGATAGCCCCTTCTGCCTGCCAGCTATCTGCAGACGTTCGCACTTTCGGAGCAGGGCTGTGATAGGAGCCTGGCAGGGACACCACCATTCCCAGCATGCGTTTGAAGTTTCAAGTGGCAAGATAAGCAAGCAGCCCCATTCTCTGTGCCTCTATGCGCACAGTGCCATGGGCAGATGAGGCTGAGCAACAGCTTTGCAGGCTAGCCCCTTCTGGCTGCCAGCTATCTGCAGACGTTCGCACTTTCGGAGCAGGGCTGCGAAAGGAGCCTGGCTGGGACACCATCTTTCCCAGGCTACGTTTGAAGTTTGAGGTGGCAAGACAAGCAAGCAGCCCCATTCTCTGTGCCTCTGTGCGAGCAGTGCCATGGGCAGATGAGGCTGAGCAACAGCTTTCCAGGCTAGCCCCTTCTGCCTACCAGCTATCTGCAGAGATTCGCACTTTCGAGAGCAGGGCTGTGATAGGAGCCTGGCAGGGACACCACCCTTCCCAGCATGTGTTTGAAGTTTGAGGTGGCAAGACAAGCAAGCAGCCCGATTCTCTGTGCCTCTATGCGAGCACTGCCATGGGCAGATGAGCCTGAGCAACAGCTTTCCAGGCTAGCCCCTTCTGGCTGCCAGCTATCTGCAGACGTTCGCACTTTCGGAGCAGGGCTGAGAAAGGAGCCTGGCTGGGACACCAACTTTCCCAGGCTACGTTTGAAGTTTGAGGTGGCAAGAGAAGCAAGCAGCCCCATTCTCTGTGCATCTGTGCGAGCACTGCCATGGGCAGATGAGACTGAGCATCAGCTTTCCAGGATAGACCCTTCTGCCTGCCAGCTATATGCAGACGTTCGCACTTTCGGAGCAGGGCTGTGATAGGAGCCTGGCAGGGACACCACAATTCCCAGCATGCGTTTGAAGTTTCAAGTGGCAAGATAAGCAAGCAGCCCCATTCTCTGTGCCTCTGTGCGAGGACTGCCATGGGCAGATGAGGCTGAGCAACAGCTTTCCAGGATAGCCCCTTCTGGCTGCCAGCTATCTGCAGACGTTCGCATTTCAAGAGCAGGGCTGCGAAAGGAGCCTGGCTGGGACACCATCTTTCCCAGGCTACGTTTGAAGTTTGAGGTGGCAAGACAAGCAAGCAGCCCCATTCTCTGTGCCTCTGTGCGAGCACTACCATGGGTAGATGAGGCTGAGCAACAGCTTTCCAGGATAGCCCCTTCTGCCTGCCAGCTATCTGCAGACATTCGCACTTTCGGAGCAGGACTGTGGTAGGAGCCTGGCAGGGACACCACCATTCCCAGCATGCGTTTCAAGTTTGAGGTGGCAAGACAAGAAAGCAGCCCCATTCTCTGTGCCTCTATGCGAGCACTGCCATGGGCAGATGAGGCTGAGCAACAGCTTTCCAGGCTAGCCCCTTCTGGCTGCCAGCTATCTGCAGACGTTCGCATTTCAAGAGCAGGGCTGCGAAAGGAGCCTAGCAGGTACACCATCTTTCCCAGGCTACGTTTGAAGTTTGAGGTGGCAAGACAAGCAAGGAGCCCCATTCTCTGTGCGAGCAATGCCATGGGCAGATGAGGCTGAGCAACAGCTTTCCAGGCTAGCCCCTTCTGGCTGCCAGCTGTCTGCAGACGTTCACATTTCAAGAGCAGGTCTGCGAAAGGAGCCTAGCAGGTACACCATCTTTCCCAGGCTACGTTTGAAGTTTGAGGTGGCAAGACAAGCAACCAGCCCCATTCTCTGTGCCTCTGTGCGAGCACTGCCATGGGCAGATGAGGCTGAGCAACAGCTTTCCAGGCTAGCCCCTTCTGCCTGCCAGCTATCTGCAGACGTTCGCATTTCAAGAGCAGGGCTGCGAAAGGAGCCTAGCAGGTACACCATCTTTCCCAGGCTACGTTTGAAGTTTTAGTTGGCAAGACAAGCAAGGAGCCCCATTCTCTGTGCGAGCAATGCCATGGGCAGATGAGGCTGAGCAACAGCTTTCCAGGCTAGCCCCTTCTGGCTGCCAGCTGTCTGCACACGTTCACATTTCAAGAGCAGGGCTGCGAAAGGAGCCTAGCAGGTACACCATCTTTCCCAGGCTACGTTTGAAGTTTGAGGTGGCAAGACAAGCAAGCAGCCCCATTCTCTGTGCCTCTGTGCGAGCACTGCCGTGGGCAGATGAGGCTGAGCAACAGCTTTCCAGGCTAGCCCCTTCTGGCTGCCAGCTATCTGCAGACGTTCGCATTTCAAGAGCAGGGCTGCGAAAGGAGCCTGGCTGGGACACCATCTTTCCCAGGCTACGTTTGAAGTTTTAGTTGGCAAGACAAGCAAGGAGCCCCATTCTCTGTGCGAGCAATGCCATGGGCAGATGAGGCTGAGCAACAGCTTTCCAGGCTAGCCCCTTCTGGCTGCCAGCTATCTGCAGACGTTCGCATTTCAAGAGCAGGGCTGCGAAAGGAGCCTAGCAGGTACAGCATCTTTCCCAGGCTACGTTTGAAGTTTGAGGTGGCAAGATAAGCAAGCAGCCCCATTCTCTGTGCCTCTGTGCGAGCACTGCCATGGGCAGATGAGGCTGAGCAACAGCTTTCCAGGCTAGCCCCTTCTGGCTGCCAGCTATCTGCAGACGTTCGCACTTTCGGAGCAGGGCTGTGATAGGAGCCTGGCTGGGACACCAACTTTCCCAGGCTACGTTTCAAGTTTTAGTTGGCAAGACAAGCAAGGAGCCCCATTCTCTGTGCATCTGTGCGAGCAGTGCCATGGGCAGATGAGACTGAGCATCAGCTTTCCAGGATAGACCCTTCTGCCTGCCAGCTATATGCAGACGTTCGCACTTTCGGAGCAGGGCTGTGATAGGAGCCTGGCAGGGACACCACCATTCCCAGCATGCGTTTGAAGTTTCAAGTGGCAAGATAAGCAAGCAGCCCCATTCTCTGTGCCTCTATGCGAACAGTGCCATGGGCAGACGAGGCTGAGCAACAGCTTTCCAGGCTAGCCCCTTCTGGCTGCCAGCTATCTGCAGACGTTCGCATTTCAAGAGCAGGGCTGCGAAAGGAGCCTGGCTGGGACACCAACTTTCCCAGGCTACGTTTCAAGTTTTAGTTGGGAAGACAAGCAAGGAGCCCCATTCTCTGTGCCTCTGTGCGAGCACTGCCATGGGCAGATGAGGCTGAGCAACAGCTTTCCAGGATAGCCCCTTCTGGCTGCCAGCTATCTGCAGACGTTCGCATTTCAAGAGCAGGGCTGCGAAAGGAGCCTGGCTGGGACACCACCATTCCCAGCATGCGTTTGAAGTTTGAGGTGGCAAGACAAGCAAGCAGCCCCATTCTCTGTGCGAGCAATGCCATGGGCAGATGAGGCTGAGCAACAGCTTTCCAGGCTAGCCCCTTCTGGCTGCCACCTATCTGCAGACGTTCGCATTTCAAGAGCAGGGCTGCGAAAGGAGCCTAGCAGGTACACCATCTTTCCCAGGCTACGTTTGAAGTTTGAGGTGGCAAGAGAAGCAAGCAGCCCCATTCTCTGTGCCTCTGTGCGAGCACTGCCATGGGCAGATGAGGCTGAGCAACAGCTTTCCAGGCTAGCCCCTTCTGGCTGCCAGCTATCTGCAGACGTTCGCACTTTCGGAGCAGGGCTGAGAAAGGAGCCTGGCTGGGACACCAACTTTCCCAGGCTACGTTTGAAGTTTGAGGTGGCAAGAGAAGCAAGCAGCCCCATTCTCTGTGCATCTGTGCAAGCACTGCCATGGGCAGATGAGACTGAGCATCAGCTTTCCAGGATAGACCCTTCTGCCTGCCAGCTATATGCAGACGTTCGCACTTTCGGAGCAGGGCTGTGATAGGAGCCTGGCAGGGACACCACAATTCCCAGCATGCGTTTGAAGTTTCAAGTGGCAAGATAAGCAAGCAGCCCCATTCTCTGTGCCTCTGTGCGAGGACTGCCATGGGCAGATGAGGCTGAGCAACAGCTTTCCAGGATAGCCCCTTCTGGCTGCCAGCTATCTGCAGACGTTCGCATTTCAAGAGCAGGGCTGCGAAAGGAGCCTGGCTGGGACACCATCTTTCCCAGGCTACGTTTGAAGTTTGAGGTGGCAAGACAAGCAAGCAGCCCCATTCTCTGTGCCTCTGTGCGAGCACTGCCATGGGCAGATGAGGCTGAGCAACAGCTTTCCAGGCTAGCCCCTTCTGGCTGCCAGCTATCTGCAGACATTCGCACTTTCGGAGCAGGGCAGTGATAGGAGCCTGGCAGGGACACCACCATTCCCAGCATGCGTTTCAAGTTTGAGGTGGCAAGACAAGCAAGCAGCCCCATTCTCTGTGCCTCTATGCGAGCACTGCCATGGGCAGATGAGGCTGAGCAACAGCTTTCCAGGCTAGCCCCTTCTGGCTGCCAGCTATCTGCAGACGTTCGCATTTCAAGAGCAGGGCTGCGAAAGGAGCCTAGCAGGTACACCATCTTTCCCAGGCTACGTTTGAAGTTTGAGGTGGCAAGACAAGCAAGGAGCCCCATTCTCTGTGCGAGCAATGCCATGGGCAGATGAGGCTGAGCAACAGCTTTCCAGGCTAGCCCCTTCTGGCTGCCAGCTATCTGCAGACGTTCGCACTTTCGGAGCAGGGCTGCGAAAGGAGCCTGGCTGGGACACCAACTTTCCCAGGCTACGTTTGAAGTTTGAGGTGGCAAGACAAGCAAGCAGCCCCATTCTCTGTGCCTCTGTGCGAGCACTGCCATGGGCAGATGAGGCTGAGCAACAGCTTTCCAGGATAGCCCCTTCTGCCTGCCAGCTATCTGCAGACGTTCGCACTTTCGGAGCAGGGCTGCGAAAGGAGCCTGGCTGGGACACCATCTTTCCCAGGCTACGTTTGAAGTTTGAGGTGGCAAGACAAGCAAGCAGCCCCATTCTCTGTGCCTCTGTGCGAGCAGTGCCATGGGCAGATGAGGCTGAGCAACAGCTTTCCAGGCTAGCCCCTTCTGCCTACCAGCTATCTGCAGAGATTCGCACTTTCGAGAGCAGGGCTGTGATAGGAGCCTGGCAGGGACACCACCCTTCCCAGCATGTGTTTGAAGTTTGAGGTGGCAAGACAAGCAAGCAGCCCGATTCTCTGTGCCTCTATGCGAGCACTGCCATGGGCAGATGAGCCTGAGCAACAGCTTTCCAGGCTAGCCCCTTCTGGCTGCCAGCTATCTGCAGACGTTCGCACTTTCGGAGCAGGGCTGAGAAAGGAGCCTGGCTGGGACACCAACTTTCCCAGGCTACGTTTGAAGTTTGAGGTGGCAAGAGAAGCAAGCAGCCCCATTCTCTGTGCATCTGTGCGAGCACTGCCATGGGCAGATGAGACTGAGCATCAGCTTTCCAGGATAGACCCTTCTGCCTGCCAGCTATATGCAGACGTTCGCACTTTCGGAGCAGGGCTGTGATAGGAGCCTGGCAGGGACACCACAATTCCCAGCATGCGTTTGAAGTTTCAAGTGGCAAGATAAGCAAGCAGCCCCATTCTCTGTGCCTCTGTGCGAGGACTGCCATGGGCAGATGAGGCTGAGCAACAGCTTTCCAGGATAGCCCCTTCTGGCTGCCAGCTATCTGCAGACGTTCGCATTTCAAGAGCAGGGCTGCGAAAGGAGCCTGGCTGGGACACCATCTTTCCCAGGCTACGTTTGAAGTTTGAGGTGGCAAGACAAGCAAGCAGCCCCATTCTCTGTGCCTCTGTGCGAGCACTACCATGGGTAGATGAGGCTGAGCAACAGCTTTCCAGGATAGCCCCTTCTGCCTGCCAGCTATCTGCAGACATTCGCACTTTCGGAGCAGGGCTGTGGTAGGAGCCTGGCAGGGACACCACCATTCCCAGCATGCGTTTCAAGTTTGAGGTGGCAAGACAAGAAAGCAGCCCCATTCTCTGTGCCTCTATGCGAGCACTGCCATGGGCAGATGAGGCTGAGCAACAGCTTTCCAGGCTAGCCCCTTCTGGCTGCCAGCTATCTGCAGACGTTCGCATTTCAAGAGCAGGGCTGCGAAAGGAGCCTAGCAGGTACACCATCTTTCCCAGGCTACGTTTGAAGTTTGAGGTGGCAAGACAAGCAAGGAGCCCCATTCTCTGTGCGAGCAATGCCATGGGCAGATGAGGCTGAGCAACAGCTTTCCAGGCTAGCCCCTTCTGGCTGCCAGCTGTCTGCAGACGTTCACATTTCAAGAGCAGGGCTGCGAAAGGAGCCTAGCAGGTACACCATCTTTCCCAGGCTACGTTTGAAGTTTGAGGTGGCAAGACAAGCAAGCAGCCCCATTCTCTGTGCCTCTGTGCGAGCACTGCCATGGGCAGATGAGGCTGAGCAACAGCTTTCCAGGCTAGCCCCTTCTGCCTGCCAGCTATCTGCAGACGTTCGCATTTCAAGAGCAGGGCTGCGAAAGGAGCCTAGCAGGTACACCATCTTTCCCAGGCTACGTTTGAAGTTTTAGTTGGCAAGACAAGCAAGGAGCCCCATTCTCTGTGCGAGCAATGCCATGGGCAGATGAGGCTGAGCAACAGCTTTCCAGGCTAGCCCCTTCTGGCTGCCAGCTGTCTGCACACGTTCACATTTCAAGAGCAGGGCTGCGAAAGGAGCCTAGCAGGTACACCATCTTTCCCAGGCTACGTTTGAAGTTTGAGGTGGCAAGACAAGCAAGCAGCCCCATTCTCTGTGCCTCTGTGCGAGCACTGCCGTGGGCAGATGAGGCTGAGCAACAGCTTTCCAGGCTAGCCCCTTCTGGCTGCCAGCTATCTGCAGACGTTCGCATTTCAAGAGCAGGGCTGCGAAAGGAGCCTAGCAGGTACACCATCTTTCCCAGGCTACGTTTGAAGTTTTAGTTGCCAAGACAAGCAAGGAGCACCATTCTCTGTGCGAGCAATGCCATGGGCAGATGAGGCTGAGCAACAGCTTTCCAGGCTAGCCCCTTCTGGCTGCCAGCTATCTGCAGACGTTCGCATTTCAAGAGCAGGGCTGCGAAAGGAGCCTAGCAGGTACAGCATCTTTCCCAGGCTACGTTTGAAGTTTGAGGTGGCAAGATAAGCAAGCAGCCCCATTCTCTGTGCCTCTGTGCGAGCAATGCCATGGGCAGATGAGGCTGAGCAACAGCTTTCCAGGCTAGCCCCTTCTGGCTGCCAGCTATCTGCAGACGTTCGCACTTTCGGAGCAGGGCTGTGATAGGAGCCTGGCTGGGACACCAACTTTCCCAGGCTACGTTTCAAGTTTTAGTTGGCAAGACAAGCAAGGAGCCCCATTCTCTGTGCATCTGTGCGAGCAGTGCCATGGGCAGATGAGACTGAGCATCAGCTTTCCAGGATAGACCCTTCTGCCTGCCAGCTATATGCAGACGTTCGCACTTTCGGAGCAGGGCTGTGATAGGAGCCTGGCAGGGACACCACCATTCCCAGCATGCGTTTGAAGTTTCAAGTGGCAAGATAAGCAAGCAGCCCCATTCTCTGTGCCTCTATGCGAACAGTGCCATGGGCAGACGAGGCTGAGCAACAGCTTTCCAGGCTAGCCCCTTCTGGCTGCCAGCTATCTGCAGACGTTCGCATTTCAAGAGCAGGGCTGCGAAAGGAGCCTGGCTGGGACACCAACTTTCCCAGGCTACGTTTCAAGTTTTAGTTGGGAAGACAAGCAAGGAGCCCCATTGTCTGTGCCTCTGTGCGAGCACTGCCATGGGCAGATGAGGCTGAGCAACAGCTTTCCAGGATAGCCCCTTCTGGCTGCCAGCTATCTGCAGACGTTCGCATTTCAAGAGCAGGGCTGCGAAAGGAGCCTGGCTGGGACACCACCATTCCCAGCATGCGTTTGAAGTTTGAGGTGGCAAGACAAGCAAGCAGCCCCATTCTCTGTGCGAGCAATGCCATGGGCAGATGAGGCTGAGCAACAGCTTTCCAGGCTAGCCCCTTCTGGCTGCCACCTATCTGCAGACGTTCGCATTTCAAGAGCAGGGCTGCGAAAGGAGCCTAGCAGGTACACCATCTTTCCCAGGCTACGTTTGAAGTTTGAGGTGGCAAGATAAGCAAGCAGCCCCATTCTCTGTGCCTCTGTGCGAGCACTGCCATGGGCAGATGAGGCTGAGCAACAGCTTTCCAGGCTAGCCCCTTCTGGCTGCCAGCTATCTGCAGACGTTCGCACTTTCGGAGCAGGGCTGAGAAAGGAGCCTGGCTGGGACACCAACTTTCCCAGGCTACGTTTGAAGTTTGAGGTGGCAAGAGAAGCAAGCAGCCCCATTCTCTGTGCATCTGTGCGAGCACTGCCATGGGCAGATGAGACTGAGCATCAGCTTTCCAGGATAGACCCTTCTGCCTGCCAGCTATATGCAGACGTTCGCACTTTCGGAGCAGGGCTGTGATAGGAGCCTGGCAGGGACACCACAATTCCCAGCATGCGTTTGAAGTTTCAAGTGGCAAGATAAGCAAGCAGCCCCATTCTCTGTGCCTCTGTGCGAGGACTGCCATGGGCAGATGAGGCTGAGCAACAGCTTTCCAGGATAGCCCCTTCTGGCTGCCAGCTATCTGCAGACGTTCGCATTTCAAGAGCAGGGCTGCGAAAGGAGCCTGGCTGGGACACCATCTTTCCCAGGCTACGTTTGAAGTTTGAGGTGGCAAGACAAGCAAGCAGCCCCATTCTCTGTGCCTCTGTGCGAGCACTGCCATGGGCAGATGAGGCTGAGCAACAGCTTTCCAGGATAGCCCCTTCTGGCTGCCAGCTATCTGCAGACATTCGCACTTTCGGAGCAGGGCAGTGATAGGAGCCTGGCAGGGACACCACCATTCCCAGCATGCGTTTCAAGTTTGAGGTGGCAAGACAAGCAAGCAGCCCCATTCTCTGTGCCTCTATGCGAGCACTGCCATGGGCAGATGAGGCTGAGCAACAGCTTTCCAGGCTAGCCCCTTCTGGCTGCCAGCTATCTGCAGACGTTCGCATTTCAAGAGCAGGGCTGCGAAAGGAGCCTAGCAGGTACACCATCTTTCCCAGGCTACGTTTGAAGTTTGAGGTGGCAAGACAAGCAAGGAGCCCCATTCTCTGTGCGAGCAATGCCATGGGCAGATGAGGCTGAGCAACAGCTTTCCAGGCTAGCCCCTTCTGGCTGCCAGCTATCTGCAGACGTTCGCACTTTCGGAGCAGGGCTGCGAAAGGAGCCTGGCTGGGACACCAACTTTCCCAGGCTACGTTTGAAGTTTGAGGTGGCAAGACAAGCAAGCAGCCCCATTCTCTGTGCCTCTGTGCGAGCACTGCCATGGGCAGATGAGGCTGAGCAACAGCTTTCCAGGATAGCCCCTTCTGCCTGCCAGCTATCTGCAGACGTTCGCACTTTCGGAGCAGGGCTGTGATAGGAGCCTGGCAGGGACACCACCATTCCCAGCATGCGTTTGAAGTTTCAAGTGGCAAGATAAGCAAGCAGCCCCATTCTCTGTGCCTCTATGCGAACAGTGCCATGGGCAGATGAGGCTGAGCAACAGCTTTGCAGGCTAGCCCCTTCTGGCTGCCAGCTATCTGCAGACGTTCGCACTTTCGGAGCAGGGCTGCGAAAGGAGCCTGGCTGGGACACCATCTTTCCCAGGCTACGTTTGAAGTTTGAGGTGGCAAGACAAGCAAGCAGCCCCATTCTCTGTGCCTCTGTGCGAGCAGTGCCATGGGCAGATGAGGCTGAGCAACAGCTTTCCAGGCTAGCCCCTTCTGCCTACCAGCTATCTGCAGAGATTCGCACTTTCGAGAGCAGGGCTGTGATAGGAGCCTGGCAGGGACACCACCCTTCCCAGCATGTGTTTGAAGTTTGAGGTGGCAAGACAAGCAAGCAGCCCGATTCTCTGTGCCTCTATGCGAGCACTGCCATGGGCAGATGAGCCTGAGCAACAGCTTTCCAGGCTAGCCCCTTCTGGCTGCCAGCTATCTGCAGACGTTCGCACTTTCGGAGCAGGGCTGAGAAAGGAGCCTGGCTGGGACACCAACTTTCCCAGGCTACGTTTGAAGTTTGAGGTGGCAAGAGAAGCAAGCAGCCCCATTCTCTGTGCATCTGTGCGAGCACTGCCATGGGCAGATGAGACTGAGCATCAGCTTTCCAGGATAGACCCTTCTGCCTGCCAGCTATATGCAGACGTTCGCACTTTCGGAGCAGGGCTGTGATAGGAGCCTGGCAGGGACACCACAATTCCCAGCATGCGTTTGAAGTTTCAAGTGGCAAGATAAGCAAGCAGCCCCATTCTCTGTGCCTCTGTGCAAGGACTGCCATGGGCAGATGAGGCTGAGCAACAGCTTTCCAGGATAGCCCCTTCTGGCTGCCAGCTATCTGCAGACGTTCGCATTTCAAGAGCAGGGCTGCGAAAGGAGCCTGGCTGGGACACCATCTTTCCCAGGCTACGTTTGAAGTTTGAGGTGGCAAGACAAGCAAGCAGCCCCATTCTCTGTGCCTCTGTGCGAGCACTACCATGGGTAGATGAGGCTGAGCAACAGCTTTCCAGGATAGCCCCTTCTGCCTGCCAGCTATCTGCAGACATTCGCACTTTCGGAGCAGGGCTGTGGTAGGAGCCTGGCAGGGACACCACCATTCCCAGCATGCGTTTCAAGTTTGAGGTGGCAAGACAAGAAAGCAGCCCCATTCTCTGTGCCTCTATGCGAGCACTGCCATGGGCAGATGAGGCTGAGCAACAGCTTTCCAGGCTAGCCCCTTCTGGCTGCCAGCTATCTGCAGACGTTCGCATTTCAAGAGCAGGGCTGCGAAAGGAGCCTAGCAGGTACACCATCTTTCCCAGGCTACGTTTGAAGTTTGAGGTGGCAAGACAAGCAAGGAGCCCCATTCTCTGTGCGAGCAATGCCATGGGCAGATGAGGCTGAGCAACAGCTTTCCAGGCTAGCCCCTTCTGCCTGCCAGCTGTCTGCAGACGTTCACATTTCAAGAGCAGGGCTGCGAAAGGAGCCTAGCAGGTACACCATCTTTCCCAGGCTACGTTTGAAGTTTGAGGTGGCAAGACAAGCAAGCAGCCCCATTCTCTGTGCCTCTGTGCGAGCACTGCCATGGGCAGATGAGGCTGAGCAACAGCTTTCCAGGCTAGCCCCTTCTGCCTGCCAGCTATCTGCAGACGTTCGCATTTCAAGAGCAGGGCTGCGAAAGGAGCCTAGCAGGTACACCATCTTTCCCAGGCTACGTTTGAAGTTTTAGTTGGCAAGACAAGCAAGGAGCCCCATTCTCTGTGCGAGCAATGCCATGGGCAGATGAGGCTGAGCAACAGCTTTCCAGGCTAGCCCCTTCTGCCTGCCAGCTATCTGCAGACGTTCGCATTTCAAGAGCAGGGCTGCGAAAGGAGCCTAGCAGGTACAGCATCTTTCCCAGGCTACGTTTGAAGTTTGAGGTGGCAAGATAAGCAAGCAGCCCCATTCTCTGTGCCTCTGTGCGAGCACTGCCATGGGCAGATGAGGCTGAGCAACAGCTTTCCAGGCTAGCCCCTTCTGGCTGCCAGCTATCTGCAGACGTTCGCACTTTCGGAGCAGGGCTGTGATAGGAGCCTGGCTGGGACACCAACTTTCCCAGGCTACGTTTCAAGTTTTAGTTGGCAAGACAAGCAAGGAGCCCCATTCTCTGTGCATCTGTGCGAGCAGTGCCATGGGCAGATGAGACTGAGCATCAGCTTTCCAGGATAGACCCTTCTGCCTGCCAGCTATATGCAGACGTTCGCACTTTCGGAGCAGGGCTGTGATAGGAGCCTGGCAGTGACACCACAATTCCCAGCATGCGTTTGAAGTTTCAAGTGGCAAGATAAGCAAGCAGCCCCATTCTCTGTGCCTCTATGCGAACAGTGCCATGGGCAGATGAGGCTGAGCAACAGCTTTCCAGGCTAGCCCCTTCTGGCTGCCAGCTATCTGCAGACGTTCACATTTCAAGAGCAGGGCTGCGAAAGGATCCTAGCAGGTACACCATCTTTCCCAGGATACGTTTGAAGTTTGAGGTGGCAAGACAAGCAAGCAGCCCCATTCTCTGTGCCTCTGTGCGAGCACTGCCATGGGCAGATGAGGCTGAGCAACAGCTTTCCAGGATAGCCCCTTCTGGCTGCCAGCTATCTGCAGACGTTCGCACTTTCTGAGCAGGGTTGCGAAAGGAGCCTGGCTGGGACACCGACTTTCCCAGGCTACGTTTGAAGTTTGAGGTGGCAAGACAAGCAAGCAGCCCCATTCTCTGTGCCTCTGTGCGAGCACTGCCATGGGCAGATGAGGCCTAGCAACATCTTTCCAGGCTAGCACCTTCTGGCTGCCAGCTATCTGCAGACGTTCGCACTTTCGGAGCAGGGCTGTGATAGGAGCCTGGCAGGGACACCACCATTCCCAGCATGCGTTTGAAGCTTCAAGTGGCAAGACAAGCAAGCAGCCCCATTCTCTGTGCCTCTGTGCGAGCACTGCCATGGGCAGATGAGGCTGAGCAACAGCTTTCCAGGATAGCCCCTTCTGGCTGCCAGCTATCTGCAGACGTTCGCATTTCAAGAGCAGGGCTGCGAAAGGAGCCTGGCTGGGACACCATCTTTCCCAGGCTACGTTTGAAGTTTGAGGTGGCAAGACAAGCAAGCAGCCCCATTCTCTGTGCCTCTGTGTGAGCACTACCATGGGTAGATGAGGCTGAGCAACAGCTTTCCAGGATAGCCCCTTCTGGCTGCCAGCTATCTGCAGACGTTCGCATTTCAAGAGCAGGGCTGTGGTAGGAGCCTGGCAGGGACACCACCATTCCCAGCATGCGTTTCAAGTTTGAGGTGGCAAGACAAGCAAGCAGCCCCATTCTCTGTGCCTCTATGCGAGCACTGCCATGGGCAGATGAGGCTGAGCAACAGCTTTCCAGGATAGCCCCTTCTGGCTGCCAGCTATCTGCAGACGTTCGCATTTCAAGAGCAGGGCTGCGAAAGGAGCCTAGCAGGTACACCATCTTTCCCAGGCTACGTTTGAAGTTTGAGGTGGCAAGACAAGCAAGGAGCCCCATTCTCTGTGCGAGCAATGCCATGGGCAGATGAGGCTGAGCAACAGCTTTCCTGGCTAGCCCCTTCTGGCTGCCAGCTGTCTGCAGACGTTCACATTTCAAGAGCAGGGCTGCGAAAGGAGCCTAGCAGGTACACCATCTTTCCCAGGATACGTTTGAAGTTTGAGGTGGCAAGACAAGCAAGCAGCCCCATTCTCTGTGCCTCTGTGCGAGCACTGCCATGGGCAGATGAGGCTGAGCAACAGCTTTCCAGGCTAGCCCCTTCTGGCTGCCAGCTATCTGCAGACGTTCGCACTTTCGGAGCAGGGCTGCGAAAGGAGCCTGGCTGGGACACCAACTTTCCCAGGCTACGTTTGAAGTTTGAGGTGGCAAGACAAGCAAGCAGCCCCATTCTCTGTGCCTCTGTGCGAGCACTGCCATGGGCAGATGAGGCTGAGCAACAGCTTTCCAGGATAGCCCCTTCTGCCTGCCAGCTATCTGCAGACTTTCGCACTTTCGGAGCAGGGCTGTGATAGGAGCCTGGCAGGGACACCACCATTCCCAGCATGCGTTTGAAGTTTCAAGTGGCAAGATAAGCAAGCAGCCCCATTCTCTGTGCCTCTATGCGAACAGTGCCATGGGCAGATGAGGCTGAGCAACAGCTTTGCAGGCTAGCCCCTTCTGGCTGCCAGCTATCTGCAGACGTTCGCACTTTCGGAGCAGGGCTGCGAAAGGAGCCTGGCTGGGACACCATCTTTCCCAGGCTACGTTTGAAGTTTGAGGTGGCAAGACAAGCAAGCAGCCCCATTCTCTGTGCCTCTGTGCGAGCAGTGCCATGGGCAGATGAGGCTGAGCAACAGCTTTCCAGGCTAGCCCCTTCTGCCTACCAGCTATCTGCAGAGATTCGCACTTTCGAGAGCAGGGCTGTGATAGGAGCCTGGCAGGGACACCACCCTTCCCAGCATGTGTTTGAAGTTTGAGGTGGCAAGACAAGCAAGCAGCCCGATTCTCTGTGCCTCTATGCGAGCACTGCCATGGGCAGATGAGCCTGAGCAACAGCTTTCCAGGCTAGCCCCTTCTGGCTGCCAGCTATCTGCAGACGTTCGCACTTTCGGAGCAGGGCTGAGAAAGGAGCCTGGCTGGGACACCAACTTTCCCAGGCTACGTTTGAAGTTTGAGGTGGCAAGAGAAGCAAGCAGCCCCATTCTCTGTGCGAGCAATGCCATGGGCAGATGAGGCTGAGCAACAGCTTTCCAGGCTAGCCCCTTCTGGCTGCCAGCTATCTGCAGACGTTCGCACTTTCGGAGCAGGGCTGCGAAAGGAGCCTGGCTGGGACACCAACTTTCCCAGGCTACGTTTGAAGTTTGAGGTGGCAAGACAAGCAAGCAGCCCCATTCTCTGTGCCTCTGTGCGAGCACTGCCATGGGCAGATGAGGCTGAGCAACAGCTTTCCAGGATAGCCCCTTCTGCCTGCCAGCTATCTGCAGACTTTCGCACTTTCGGAGCAGGGCTGTGATAGGAGCCTGGCAGGGACACCACCATTCCCAGCATGCGTTTGAAGTTTCAAGTGGCAAGATAAGCAAGCAGCCCCATTCTCTGTGCCTCTATGCGAACAGTGCCATGGGCAGATGAGGCTGAGCAACAGCTTTGCAGGCTAGCCCCTTCTGGCTGCCAGCTATCTGCAGACGTTCGCACTTTCGGAGCAGGGCTGCGAAAGGAGCCTGGCTGGGACACCATCTTTCCCAGGCTACGTTTGAAGTTTGAGGTGGCAAGACAAGCAAGCAGCCCCATTCTCTGTGCCTCTGTGCGAGCAGTGCCATGGGCAGATGAGGCTGAGCAACAGCTTTCCAGGCTAGCCCCTTCTGCCTACCAGCTATCTGCAGAGATTCGCACTTTCGAGAGCAGGGCTGTGATAGGAGCCTGGCAGGGACACCACCCTTCCCAGCATGTGTTTGAAGTTTGAGGTGGCAAGACAAGCAAGCAGCCCGATTCTCTGTGCCTCTATGCGAGCACTGCCATGGGCAGATGAGCCTGAGCAACAGCTTTCCAGGCTAGCCCCTTCTGGCTGCCAGCTATCTGCAGACGTTCGCACTTTCGGAGCAGGGCTGAGAAAGGAGCCTGGCTGGGACACCAACTTTCCCAGGCTACGTTTGAAGTTTGAGGTGGCAAGAGAAGCAAGCAGCCCCATTCTCTGTGCATCTGTGCGAGCACTGCCATGGGCAGATGAGACTGAGCATCAGCTTTCCAGGATAGACCCTTCTGCCTGCCAGCTATATGCAGACGTTCGCACTTTCGGAGCAGGGCTGTGATAGGAGCCTGGCAGGGACACCACAATTCCCAGCATGCGTTTGAAGTTTCAAGTGGCAAGATAAGCAAGCAGCCCCATTCTCTGTGCCTCTGTGCGAGGACTGCCATGGGCAGATGAGGCTGAGCAACAGCTTTCCAGGCTAGCCCCTTCTGGCTGCCAGCTATCTGCAGACGTTCGCATTTCAAGAGCAGGGCTGCGAAAGGAGCCTAGCAGGTACACCATCTTTCCCAGGCTACGTTTGAAGTTTGAGGTGGCAAGACAAGCAAGCAGCCCCATTCTCTGTGCCTCTGTGCGAGCACTACCATGGGTAGATGAGGCTGAGCAACAGCTTTCCAGGATAGCCCCTTCTGCCTGCCAGCTATCTGCAGACATTCGCACTTTCGCAGCAGGGCTGTGGTAGGAGCCTGGCAGGGACACCACCATTCCCAGCATGCATTTCAAGTTTGAGGTGGCAAGACAAGAAAGCAGCCCCATTCTCTGTGCCTCTGTGCGAGCACTGCCATGGGCAGATGAGGCTGAGCAACAGCTTTCCAGGCTAGCCCCTTCTGGCTGCCAGCTATCTGCAGACGTTCGCATTTCAAGAGCAGGGCTGCGAAAGGAGCCTAGCAGGTACACCATCTTTCCCAGGCTACGTTTGAAGTTTGAGGTGGCAAGACAAGCAAGGAGCCCCATTCTCTGTGCGAGCAATGCCATGGGCAGATGAGGCTGAGCAACAGCTTTCCAGGCTAGCCCCTTCTGGCTGCCAGCTGTCTGCAGACGTTCACATTTCAAGAGCAGGGCTGCGAAAGGAGCCTAGCAGGTACACCATCTTTCCCAGGCTACGTTTGAAGTTTGAGGTGGCAAGACAAGCAAGCAGCCCCATTCTCTGTGCCTCTGTGCGAGCACTGCCATGGGCAGATGAGGCTGAGCAACAGCTTTCCAGGCTAGCCCCTTCTGCCTGCCAGCTATCTGCAGACGTTCGCATTTCAAGAGCAGGGCTGCGAAAGGAGCCTAGCAGGTACACCATCTTTCCCAGGCTACGTTTGAAGTTTTAGTTGGCAAGACAAGCAAGGAGCCCCATTCTCTGTGCGAGCAATGCCATGGGCAGATGAGGCTGAGCAACAGCTTTCCAGGCTAGCCCCTTCTGGCTGCCAGCTGTCTGCACACGTTCACATTTCAAGAGCAGGGCTGCGAAAGGAGCCTAGCAGGTACACCATCTTTCCCAGGCTACGTTTGAAGTTTGAGGTGACAAGACAAGCAAGCAGCCCCATTCTCTGTGCCTCTGTGCGAGCACTGCCGTGGGCAGATGAGGCTGAGCAACAGCTTTCCAGGCTAGCCCCTTCTGCCTGCCAGCTATCTGCAGACGTTCGCATTTCAAGAGCAGGGCTGCGAAAGGAGCCTAGCAGGTACACCATCTTTCCCAGGCTACGTTTGAAGTTTTAGTTGGCAAGACAAGTAAGGAGCCCCATTCTCTGTGCGAGCAATGCCATGGGCAGATGAGGCTGAGCAACAGCTTTCCAGGCTAGCCCCTTCTGTCTGCCAGCTATCTGCAGACGTTCGCATTTCAAGAGCAGGGCTGCGAAAGGATCCTAGCAGGTACAGCATCTTTCCCAGGCTACGTTTGAAGTTTGAGGTGGCAAGATAAGCAAGCAGCCCCATTCTCTGTGCCTCTGTGCGAGCACTGCCATGGGCAGATGAGGCTGAGCATCAGCTTTCCAGGATAGACCCTTCTGCCTGCCAGCTATATGCAGACGTTCGCACTTTCGGAGCAGGGCTGTGATAGGAGCCTGGCAGGGACACCACAATTCCCAGCATGCGTTTGAAGTTTCAAGTGGCAAGATAAGCAAGCAGCCCCATTCTCTGTGCCTCTATGCGAACAGTGCCATGGGCAGATGAGGCTGAGCAACAGCTTTCCAGGCTAGCCCCTTCTGCCTGCCAGATATCTGCAGACGTTCGCATTTCAAGAGCAGGGCTGCGAAAGGAGCCTGGCTGGGACACTAACTTTCCCAGGCTACGTTTCAAGTTTTAGTTGGGAAGACAAGCAAGGAGCCCCATTCTCTGTGCCTCTGTGCGAGCACTGCCATGGGCAGATGAGGCTGAGCAACAGCTTTCCAGGCTAGCACCTTCTGGCTGCCAGCTATCTGCAGACGTTCGCACTTTCGGAGCAGGGCTGCGAAAGGATCCTAGCAAGTACACCATCTTTCCCAGGATACGTTTGAAGTTTGAGGTGGCAAGACAAGCAAGCAGCCCCATTCTCTGTGCCTCTATGCGAGCAATGCCATGGGCAGATGAGGCTGAGCAACAGCTTTCCAGGCTAGCCCCTTCTGGCTGCCAGCTATCTGCAGACGTTCGCATTTCAAGAGCAGGGCTGCGAAAGGAGCCTGGCTGGTACACCATCTTTCCCAGGCTACGTTTGAAGTTTGAGGTGGCAAGACAAGCAAGCAGCCCCATTCTCTGTGCCTCTGTGCGAGCACTGCCATGGGCAGATGAGGCTGAGCAACAGCTTTCCAGGCTAGCCCCTTCTGGCTGCCAGCTATCTGCAGACGTTCGCACTTTCGGAGCAGGGCTGTGATAGGAGCCTGGTAGGGACACCACCATTCCCAGCATGCGTTTGAAGTTTCAAGTGGCAAGACAAGCAAGCAGCCCCATTCTCTGTGCCTCTGTGCGAGGACTGCCATGGGCAGATGAGGCTGAGCAAAAGCTTTCCAGGATAGCCCCTTCTGCCTGCCAGCTATCTGCAGACGTTCGCATTTCAAGAGCAGGGCTGCGAAAGGAGCCTAGCAGGTACACCATCTTTCCCAGGCTACGTTTGAAGTTTGAGGTGGCAAGACAAGCAAGCAGCCCCATTCTCTGTGCGAGCAATGCCATGGGCAGATGAGGCTGAGCAACAGCTTTCCAGGCTAGCCCCTTCTGGCTGCCAGCTATCTGCAGACGTTCGCATTTCAAGAGCAGCGCTGCGAAAGGAGCCTAGCAGGTACAGCATCTTTCCCAGGCTACGTTTGAAGTTTGAGGTGGCAAGATAAGCAAGCAGCCCCATTCTCTGTGCCTCTGTGCGAGCACTGCCATGGGCAGATGAGGCTGAGCAACAGCTTTCCAGGCTAGCCCCTTCTGGCTGCCAGCTATCTGCAGACGTTCGCACTTTCGGAGCAGGGCTGTGATAGGAGCCTGGCAGGGACACCACCATTCCCAGCATGCGTTTGAAGTTTCAAGTGGCAAGATAAGCAAGCAGCCCCATTCTCTGTGCCTCTATGCGAACAGTGCCATGGGCAGATGAGGCTGAGCAACAGCTTTCCAGGCTAGCCCCTTCTGTCTGCCAGCTATCTGCAGACGTTCGCATTTCAAGAGCAGGGCTGCGAAAGGAGCCTGGCTGGGACACCAACTTTCCCAGGCTACGTTTCAAGTTTTAGTTGGCAAGACAAGCAAGGAGCCCCATTCTCTGTGCATCTGTGCGAGCAGTGCCATGGGCAGATGAGACTGAGCATCAGCTTTCCAGGATAGACCCTTCTGCCTGCCAGCTATATGCAGACGTTCGCACTTTCGGAGCAGGGCTGTGATAGGAGCCTGGCAGGGACACCACCATTCCCAGCATGCGTTTGAAGTTTCAAGTGGCAAGATAAGCAAGCAGCCCCATTCTCTGTGCCTCTATGCGAACAGTGCCATGGGCAGACGAGGCTGAGCAACAGCTTTCCAGGCTAGCCCCTTCTGGCTGCCAGCTATCTGCAGACGTTCGCATTTCAAGAGCAGGGCTGCGAAAGGAGCCTGGCTGGGACACCAACTTTCCCAGGCTACGTTTCAAGTTTTAGTTGGGAAGACAAGCAAGGAGCCCCATTCTCTGTGCCTCTGTGCGAGCACTGCCATGGGCAGATGAGGCTGAGCAACAGCTTTCCAGGATAGCCCCTTCTGGCTGCCAGCTATCTGCAGACGTTCGCATTTCAAGAGCAGGGCTGCGAAAGGAGCCTGGCTGGGACACCACCATTCCCAGCATGCGTTTGAAGTTTGAGGTGGCAAGACAAGCAAGCAGCCCCATTCTCTGTGCGAGCAATGCCATGGGCAGATGAGGCTGAGCAACAGCTTTCCAGGCTAGCCCCTTCTGGCTGCCACCTATCTGCAGACGTTCGCATTTCAAGAGCAGGGCTGCGAAAGAAGCCTAGCAGGTACACCATCTTTCCCAGGCTACGTTTGAAGTTTGAGGTGGCAAGAGAAGCAAGCAGCCCCATTCTCTGTGCCTCTGTGCGAGCACTGCCATGGGCAGATGAGGCTGAGCAACAGCTTTCCAGGATAGCCCCTTCTGGCTGCCAGCTATCTGCAGACGTTCGCACTTTCGGAGCAGGGCTGAGAAAGGAGCCTGGCTGGGACACCAACTTTCCCAGGCTACGTTTGAAGTTTGAGGTGGCAAGAGAAGCAAGCAGCCCCATTCTCTGTGCATCTGTGCGAGCACTGCCATGGGCAGATGAGACTGAGCATCAGCTTTCCAGGATAGACCCTTCTGCCTGCCAGCTATATGCAGACGTTCGCACTTTCGGAGCAGGGCTGTGATAGGAGCCTGGCAGGGACACCACAATTCCCAGCATGCGTTTGAAGTTTCAAGTGGCAAGATAAGCAAGCAGCCCCAGTCTCTGTGCCTCTGTGCGAGGACTGCCATGGGCAGATGAGGCTGAGCAACAGCTTTCCAGGATAGCCCCTTCTGGCTGCCAGCTATCTGCAGACGTTCGCATTTCAAGAGCAGGGCTGCGAAAGGAGCCTGGCTGGGACACCATCTTTCCCAGGCTACGTTTGAAGTTTGAGGTGGCAAGACAAGCAAGCAGCCCCATTCTCTGTGCCTCTGTGCGAGCACTGCCATGGGCAGATGAGGCTGAGCAACAGCTTTCCAGGCTAGCCCCTTCTGGCTGCCAGCTATCTGCAGACATTCGCACTTTCGGAGCAGGGCAGTGATAGGAGCCTGGCAGGGACACCACCATTCCCAGCATGCGTTTCAAGTTTGAGGTGGCAAGACAAGCAAGCAGCCCCATTCTCTGTGCCTCTATGCGAGCACTGCCATGGGCAGATGAGGCTGAGCAACAGCTTTCCAGGCTAGCCCCTTCTGGCTGCCAGCTATCTGCAGACGTTCGCATTTCAAGAGCAGGGCTGCGAAAGGAGCCTAGCAGGTACACCATCTTTCCCAGGCTACGTTTGAAGTTTGAGGTGGCAAGACAAGCAAGGAGCCCCATTCTCTGTGCGAGCAATGCCATGGGCAGATGAGGCTGAGCAACAGCTTTCCTGGCTAGCCCCTTCTGGCTGCCAGCTATCTGCAGACGTTCGCACTTTCGGAGCAGGGCTGCGAAAGGAGCCTGGCTGGGACACCAACTTTCCCAGGCTACGTTTGAAGTTTGAGGTGGCAAGACAAGCAAGCAGCCCCATTCTCTGTGCCTCTGTGCGAGCACTGCCATGGGCAGATGAGGCTGAGCAACAGCTTTCCAGGATAGCCCCTTCTGCCTGCCAGCTATCTGCAGACGTTCGCACTTTCGGAGCAGGGCTGTGATAGGAGCCTGGCAGGGACACCACCATTCCCAGCATGCGTTTGAAGTTTCAAGTGGCAAGATAAGCAAGCAGCCCCATTCTCTGTGCCTCTATGCGAACAGTGCCATGGGCAGATGAGGCTGAGCAACAGCTTTGCAGGCTAGCCCCTTCTGGCTGCCAGCTATCTGCAGACGTTCGCACTTTCGGAGCAGGGCTGCGAAAGGAGCCTGGCTGGGACACCATCTTTCCCAGGCTACGTTTGAAGTTTGAGGTGGCAAGACAAGCAAGCAGCCCCATTCTCTGTGCCTCTGTGCGAGCAGTGCCATGGGCAGATGAGGCTGAGCAACAGATTTCCAGGCTAGCCCCTTCTGCCTACCAGCTATCTGCAGAGATTCGCACTTTCGAGAGCAGGGCTGTGATAGGAGCCTGGCAGGGACACCACCCTTCCCAGCATGTGTTTGAAGTTTGAGGTGGCAAGACAAGCAAGCAGCCCGATTCTCTGTGCCTCTATGCGAGCACTGCCATGGGCAGATGAGCCTGAGCAACAGCTTTCCAGGCTAGCCCCTTCTGGCTGCCAGCTATCTGCAGACGTTCGCACTTTCGGAGCAGGGCTGAGAAAGGAGCCTGGCTGGGACACCAACTTTCCCAGGCTACGTTTCAAGTTTGAGGTGGCAAGAGAAGCAAGCAGCCCCATTCTCTGTGCATCTGTGCGAGCACTGCCATGGGCAGATGAGACTGAGCATCAGCTTTCCAGGATAGACCCTTCTGCCTGCCAGCTATATGCAGACGTTCGCACTTTCGGAGCAGGGCTGTGATAGGAGCCTGGCAGGGACACCACCATTCCCAGCATGCGTTTGAAGTTTCAAGTGGCAAGATAAGCAAGCAGCCCCATTCTCTGTGCCTCTATGCGAACAGTGCCATGGGCAGACGAGGCTGAGCAACAGCTTTCCAGGCTAGCCCCTTCTGGCTGCCAGCTATCTGCAGACGTTCGCATTTCAAGAGCAGGGCTGCGAAAGGAGCCTGGCTGGGACACCAACTTTCCCAGGCTACGTTTCAAGTTTTAGTTGGGAAGACAAGCAAGGAGCCCCATTCTCTGTGCCTCTGTGCGAGCACTGCCATGGGCAGATGAGGCTGAGCAACAGCTTTCCAGGATAGCCCCTTCTGGCTGCCAGCTATCTGCAGACGTTCGCATTTCAAGAGCAGGGCTGCGAAAGGAGCCTGGCTGGGACACCACCATTCCCAGCATGCGTTTGAAGTTTGAGGTGGCAAGACAAGCAAGCAGCCCCATTCTCTGTGCGAGCAATGCCATGGGCAGATGAGGCTGAGCAACAGCTTTCCAGGCTAGCCCCTTCTGGCTGCCACCTATCTGCAGACGTTCGCATTTCAAGAGCAGGGCTGCGAAAGGAGCCTAGCAGGTACACCATCTTTCCCAGGCTACGTTTGAAGTTTGAGGTGGCAAGAGAAGCAAGCAGCCCCATTCTCTGTGCCTCTGTGCGAGCACTGCCATGGGCAGATGAGGCTGAGCAACAGCTTTCCAGGCTAGCCCCTTCTGGCTGCCAGCTATCTGCAGACGTTCGCACTTTCGGAGCAGGGCTGAGAAAGGAGCCTGGCTGGGACACCAACTTTCCCAGGCTACGTTTGAAGTTTGAGGTGGCAAGAGAAGCAAGCAGCCCCATTCTCTGTGCATCTGTGCGAGCACTGCCATGGGCAGATGAGACTGAGCATCAGCTTTCCAGGATAGACCCTTCTGCCTGCCAGCTATATGCAGACGTTCGCACTTTCGGAGCAGGGCTGTGATAGGAGCCTGGCAGGGACACCACAATTCCCAGCATGCGTTTGAAGTTTCAAGTGGCAAGATAAGCAAGCAGCCCCATTCTCTGTGCCTCTGTGCGAGGACTGCCATGGGCAGATGAGGCTGAGCAACAGCTTTCCAGGATAGCCCCTTCTGGCTGCCAGCTATCTGCAGACGTTCGCATTTCAAGAGCAGGGCTGCGAAAGGAGCCTGGCTGGGACACCATCTTTCCCAGGCTACGTTTGAAGTTTGAGGTGGCAAGACAAGCAAGCAGCCCCATTCTCTGTGCATCTGTGCGAGCACTGCCATGGGCAGATGAGGCTGAGCAACAGCTTTCCAGGCTAGCCCCTTCTGGCTGCCAGCTATCTGCAGACATTCGCACTTTCGGAGCAGGGCAGTGATAGGAGCCTGGCAGGGACACCACCATTCCCAGCATGCGTTTCAAGTTTGAGGTGGCAAGACAAGCAAGCAGCCCCATTCTCTGTGCCTCTATGCGAGCACTGCCATGGGCAGATGAGGCTGAGCAACAGCTTTCCAGGCTAGCCCCTTCTGGCTGCCAGCTATCTGCAGACGTTCGCATTTCAAGAGCAGGGCTGCGAAAGGAGCCTAGCAGGTACACCATCTTTCCCAGGCTACGTTTGAAGTTTGAGGTGGCAAGACAAGCAAGGAGCCCCATTCTCTGTGCGAGCAATGCCATGAGCAGATGAGGCTGAGCAACAGCTTTCCAGGCTAGCCCCTTCTGGCTGCCAGCTATCTGCAGACGTTCGCACTTTCGGAGCAGGGCTGCGAAAGGAGCCTGGCTGGGACACCAACTTTCCCAGGCTACGTTTGAAGTTTGAGGTGGCAAGACAAGCAAGCAGCCCCATTCTCTGTGCCTCTGTGCGAGCACTGCCATGGGCAGATGAGGCTGAGCAACAGCTTTCCAGGATAGCCCCTTCTGCCTGCCAGCTATCTGCAGACGTTCGCACTTTCGGAGCAGGGCTGTGATAGGAGCCTGGCAGGGACACCACCATTCCCAGCATGCGTTTGAAGTTTCAAGTGGCAAGATAAGCAAGCAGCCCCATTCTCTGTGCCTCTATGCGAACAGTGCCATGGGCAGATGAGGCTGAGCAACAGCTTTGCAGGCTAGCCCCTTCTGGCTGCCAGCTATCTGCAGACGTTCGCACTTTCGGAGCAGGGCTGCGAAAGGAGCCTGGCTGGGACACCATCTTTCCCAGGCTACGTTTGAAGTTTGAGGTGGCAAGACAAGCAAGCAGCCCCATTCTCTGTGCCTCTGTGCGAGCAGTGCCATGGGCAGATGAGGCTGAGCAACAGCTTTCCAGGCTAGCCCCTTCTGCCTACCAGCTATCTGCAGAGATTCGCACTTTCGAGAGCAGGGCTGTGATAGGAGCCTGGCAGGGACACCACCCTTCCCAGCATGTGTTTGAAGTTTGAGGTGGCAAGACAAGCAAGCAGCCCGATTCTCTGTGCCTCTATGCGAGCACTGCCATGGGCAGATGAGGCTGAGCAACAGCTTTCCAGGCTAGCCCCTTCTGGCTGCCAGCTATCTGCAGACGTTCGCACTTTCGGAGCAGGGCTGAGAAAGGAGCCTGGCTGGGACACCAACTTTCCCAGGCTACGTTTGAAGTTTGAGGTGGCAAGAGAAGCAAGCAGCCCCATTCTCTGTGCATCTGTGCGAGCACTGCCATGGGCAGATGAGACTGAGCATCAGCTTTCCAGGATAGACCCTTCTGCCTGCCAGCTATATGCAGACGTTCGCACTTTCGGAGCAGGGCTGTGATAGGAGCCTGGCAGGGACACCACAATTCCCAGCATGCGTTTGAAGTTTCAAGTGGCAAGATAAGCAAGCAGCCCCATTCTCTGTGCCTCTGTGCGAGGACTGCCATGGGCAGATGAGGCTGAGCAACAGCTTTCCAGGATAGCCCCTTCTGGCTGCCAGCTATCTGCAGACGTTCGCATTTCAAGAGCAGGGCTGCGAAAGGAGCCTGGCTGGGACACCATCTTTCCCAGGCTACGTTTGAAGTTTGAGGTGGCAAGACAAGCAAGCAGCCCCATTCTCTGTGCCTCTGTGCGAGCACTACCATGGGTAGATGAGGCTGAGCAACAGCTTTCCAGGATAGCCCCTTCTGCCTGCCAGCTATCTGCAGACATTCGCACTTTCGGAGCAGGGCTGTGGTAGGAGCCTGGCAGGGACACCACCATTCCCAGCATGCGTTTCAAGTTTGAGGTGGCAAGACAAGAAAGCAGCCCCATTCTCTGTGCCTCTATGCGAGCACTGCCATGGGCAGATGAGGCTGAGCAACAGCTTTCCAGGCTAGCCCCTTCTGGCTGCCAGCTATCTGCAGACGTTCGCATTTCAAGAGCAGGGCTGCGAAAGGAGCCTAGCAGGTACACCATCTTTCCCAGGCTACGTTTGAAGTTTGAGGTGGCAAGACAAGCAAGGAGCCCCATTCTCTGTGCGAGCAATGCCATGGGCAGATGAGGCTGAGCAACAGCTTTCCAGGCTAGCCCCTTCTGGCTGCCAGCTGTCTGCAGACGTTCACATTTCAAGAGCAGGGCTGCGAAAGGAGCCTAGCAGGTACACCATCTTTCCCAGGCTACGTTTGAAGTTTGAGGTGGCAAGACAAGCAACCAGCCCCATTCTCTGTGCCTCTGTGCGAGCACTGCCATGGGCAGATGAGGCTGAGCAACAGCTTTCCAGGCTAGCCCCTTCTGCCTGCCAGCTATCTGCAGACCTTCGCATTTCAAGAGCAGGGCTGCGAAAGGAGCCTAGCAGGTACACCATCTTTCCCAGGCTACGTTTGAAGTTTTAGTTGGCAAGACAAGCAAGGAGCCCCATTCTCTGTGCGAGCAATGCCATGGGCAGATGAGGCTGAGCAACAGCTTTCCAGGCTAGCCCCTTCTGGCTGCCAGCTGTCTGCACACGTTCACATTTCAAGAGCAGGGCTGCGAAAGGAGCCTAGCAGGTACACCATCTTTCCCAGGCTACGTTTGAAGTTTGAGGTGGCAAGACAAGCAAGCAGCCCCATTCTCTGTGCCTCTGTGCGAGCACTGCCGTGGGCAGATGAGGCTGAGCAACAGCTTTCCAGGCTAGCCCCTTCTGGCTGCCAGCTATCTGCAGACGTTCGCATTTCAAGAGCAGGGCTGCGAAAGGAGCCTAGCAGGTACACCATCTTTCCCAGGCTACGTTTGAAGTTTTAGTTGGCAAGACAAGCAAGGAGCCCCATTCTCTGTGCGAGCAATGCCATGGGCAGATGAGGCTGAGCAACAGCTTTCCAGGCTAGCCCCTTCTGGCTGCCAGCTATCTGCAGACGTTCGCATTTCAAGAGCAGGGCTGCGAAAGGAGCCTAGCAGGTACAGCATCTTTCCCAGGCTACGTTTGAAGTTTGAGGTGGCAAGATAAGCAAGCAGCCCCATTCTCTGTGCCTCTGTGCGAGCACTGCCATGGGCAGATGAGGCTGAGCAACAGCTTTCCAGGCTAGCCCCTTCTGGCTGCCAGCTATCTGCAGACGTTCGCACTTTCGGAGCAGGGCTGTGATAGGAGCCTGGCTGGGACACCAACTTTCCCAGGCTACGTTTCAAGTTTTAGTTGGCAAGACAAGCAAGGAGCCCCATTCTCTGTGCATCTGTGCGAGCACTGCCATGGGCAGATGAGACTGAGCATCAGCTTTCCAGGATAGACCCTTCTGCCTGCCAGCTATATGCAGACGTTCGCACTTTCGGAGCAGGGCTGTGATAGGAGCCTGGCAGGGACACCACCATTCCCAGCATGCGTTTGAAGTTTCAAGTGGCAAGATAAGCAAGCAGCCCCATTCTCTGTGCCTCTATGCGAACAGTGCCATGGGCAGACGAGGCTGAGCAACAGCTTTCCAGGCTAGCCCCTTCTGGCTGCCAGCTATCTGCAGACGTTCGCATTTCAAGAGCAGGGCTGCGAAAGGAGCCTGGCTGGGACACCAACTTTCCCAGGCTACGTTTCAAGTTTTAGTTGGGAAGACAAGCAAGGAGCCCCATTCTCTGTGCCTCTGTGCGAGCACTGCCATGGGCAGATGAGGCTGAGCAACAGCTTTCCAGGATAGCCCCTTCTGCCTGCCAGCTATCTGCAGACGTTCGCATTTCAAGAGCAGGGCTGCGAAAGGAGCCTGGCTGGGACACCACCATTCCCAGCATGCGTTTGAAGTTTGAGGTGGCAAGACAAGCAAGCAGCCCCAATCTCTGTGCGAGCAATGCCATGGGCAGATGAGGCTGAGCAACAGCTTTCCAGGCTAGCCCCTTCTGGCTGCCACCTATCTGCAGACGTTCGCATTTCAAGAGCAGGGCTGCGAAAGGAGCCTAGCAGGTACACCATCTTTCCCAGGCTACGTTTGAAGTTTGAGGTGGCAAGAGAAGCAAGCAGCCCCATTCTCTGTGCCTCTGTGCGAGCACTGCCATGGGCAGATGAGGCTGAGCAACAGCTTTCCAGGCTAGCCCCTTCTGGCTGCCAGCTATCTGCAGACGTTCGCACTTTCGGAGCAGGGCTGAGAAAGGAGCCTGGCTGGGACACCAACTTTCCCAGGCTACGTTTGAAGTTTGAGGTGGCAAGAGAAGCAAGCAGCCCCATTCTCTGTGCATCTGTGCGAGCACTGCCATGGGCAGATGAGACTGAGCATCAGCTTTCCAGGATAGACCCTTCTGCCTGCCAGCTATATGCAGACGTTCGCACTTTCGGAGCAGGGCTGTGATAGGAGCCTGGCAGGGACACCACAATTCCCAGCATGCGTTTGAAGTTTCAAGTGGCAAGATAAGCAAGCAGCCCCATTCTCTGTGCCTCTGTGCGAGGACTGCCATGGGCAGATGAGGCTGAGCAACAGCTTTCCAGGATAGCCCCTTCTGGCTGCCAGCTATCTGCAGACGTTCGCATTTCAAGAGCAGGGCTGCGAAAGGAGCCTGGCTGGGACACCATCTTTCCCAGGCTACGTTTGAAGTTTGAGGTGGCAAGACAAGCAAGCAGCCCCATTCTCTGTGCCTCTGTGCGAGCACTGCCATGGGCAGATGAGGCTGAGCAACAGCTTTCCAGGCTAGCCCCTTCTGGCTGCCAGCTATCTGCAGACATTCGCACTTTCGGAGCAGGGCAGTGATAGGAGCCTGGCAGGGACACCACCATTCCCAGCATGCGTTTCAAGTTTGAGGTGGCAAGACAAGCAAGCAGCCCCATTCTCTGTGCCTCTATGCGAGCACTGCCATGGGCAGATGAGGCTGAGCAACAGCTTTCCAGGCTAGCCCCTTCTGGCTGCCAGCTATCTGCAGACGTTCGCATTTCAAGAGCAGGGCTGCGAAAGGAGCCTAGCAGGTACACCATCTTTCCCAGGCTACGTTTGAAGTTTGAGGTGGCAAGACAAGCAAGGAGCCCCATTCTCTGTGCGAGCAATGCCATGGGCAGATGAGGCTGAGCAACAGCTTTCCAGGCTAGCCCCTTCTGGCTGCCAGCTATCTGCAGACTTTCGCACTTTCGGAGCAGGGCTGCGAAAGGAGCCTGGCTGGGACACCAACTTTCCCAGGCTACGTTTGAAGTTTGAGGTGGCAAGACAAGCAAGCAGCCCCATTCTCTGTGCCTCTGTGCGAGCACTGCCATGGGCAGATGAGGCTGAGCAACAGCTTTCCAGGCTAGCCCCTTCTGCCTGCCAGCTATCTGCAGACGTTCGCACTTTCGGAGCAGGGCTGCGAAAGGAGCCTGGCTGGGACACCATCTTTCCCAGGCTACGTTTGAAGTTTGAGGTGGCAAGACAAGCAAGCAGCCCCATTCTCTGTGCCTCTGTGCGAGCAGTGCCATGGGCAGATGAGGCTGAGCAACAGCTTTCCAGGCTAGCCCCTTCTGCCTACCAGCTATCTGCAGAGATTCGCACTTTCGAGAGCAGGGCTGTGATAGGAGCCTGGCAGGGACACCACCCTTCCCAGCATGTGTTTGAAGTTTGAGGTGGCAAGACAAGCAAGCAGCCCGATTCTCTGTGCCTCTATGCGAGCACTGCCATGGGCAGATGAGCCTGAGCAACAGCTTTCCAGGCTAGCCCCTTCTGGCTGCCAGCTATCTGCAGACGTTCGCACTTTCGGAGCAGGGCTGAGAAAGGAGCCTGGCTGGGACACCAACTTTCCCAGGCTACGTTTGAAGTTTGAGGTGGCAAGAGAAGCAAGCAGCCCCATTCTCTGTGCATCTGTGCGAGCACTGCCATGGGCAGATGAGACTGAGCATCAGCTTTCCAGGATAGACCCTTCTGCCTGCCAGCTATATGCAGACGTTCGCACTTTCGGAGCAGGGCTGTGATAGGAGCCTGGCAGGGACACCACAATTCCCAGCATGCGTTTGAAGTTTCAAGTGGCAAGATAAGCAAGCAGCCCCATTCTCTGTGCCTCTGTGCGAGGACTGCCATGGGCAGATGAGGCTGAGCAACAGCTTTCCAGGATAGCCCCTTCTGGCTGCCAGCTATCTGCAGACGTTCGCATTTCAAGAGCAGGGCTGCGAAAGGAGCCTGGCTGGGACACCATCTTTCCCAGGCTACGTTTGAAGTTTGAGGTGGCAAGACAAGCAAGCAGCCCCATTCTCTGTGCCTCTGTGCGAGCACTACCATGGGTAGATGAGGCTGAGCAACAGCTTTCCAGGATAGCCCCTTCTGCCTGCCAGCTATCTGCAGACATTCGCACTTTCGGAGCAGGGCTGTGGTAGGAGCCTGGCAGGGACACCACCATTCCCAGCATGCGTTTCAAGTTTGAGGTGGCAAGACAAGAAAGCAGCCCCATTCTCTGTGCCTCTATGCGAGCACTGCCATGGGCAGATGAGGCTGAGCAACAGCTTTCCAGGCTAGCCCCTTCTGGCTGCCAGCTATCTGCAGACGTTCGCATTTCAAGAGCAGGGCTGCGAAAGGAGCCTAGCAGGTACACCATCTTTCCCAGGCTACGTTTGAAGTTTGAGGTGGCAAGACAAGCAAGGAGCCCCATTCTCTGTGCGAGCAATGCCATGGGCAGATGAGGCTGAGCAACAGCTTTCCAGGCTAGCCCCTTCTGGCTGCCAGCTGTCTGCAGACGTTCACATTTCAAGAGCAGGGCTGCGAAAGGAGCCTAGCAGGTACACCATCTTTCCCAGGCTACGTTTGAAGTTTGAGGTGGCAAGACAAGCAAGCAGCCCCATTCTCTGTGCCTCTGTGCGAGCACTGCCATGGGCAGATGAGGCTGAGCAACAGCTTTCCAGGCTAGCCCCTTCTGCCTGCCAGCTATCTGCAGACGTTCGCATTTCAAGAGCAGGGCTGCGAAAGGAGCCTAGCAGGTACACCATCTTTCCCAGGCTACGTTTGAAGTTTTAGTTGGCAAGACAAGCAAGGAGCCCCATTCTCTGTGCGAGCAATGCCATGGGCAGATGAGGCTGAGCAACAGCTTTCCAGGCTAGCCCCTTCTGGCTGCCAGCTGTCTGCACACGTTCACATTTCAAGAGCAGGGCTGCGAAAGGAGCCTAGCAGGTACACCATCTTTCCCAGGCTACGTTTGAAGTTTGAGGTGGCAAGACAAGCAAGCAGCCCCATTCTCTGTGCCTCTGTGCGAGCACTGCCGTGGGCAGATGAGGCTGAGCAACAGCTTTCCAGGCTAGCCCCTTCTGGCTGCCAGCTATCTGCAGACGTTCGCATTTCAAGAGCAGGGCTGCGAAAGGAGCCTAGCAGGTACACCATCTTTCCCAGGCTACGTTTGAAGTTTTAGTTGGCAAGACAAGCAAGGAGCCCCATTCTCTGTGCGAGCAATGCCATGGGCAGATGAGGCTGAGCAACAGCTTTCCAGGCTAGCCCCTTCTGGCTGCCAGCTATCTGCAGACGTTCGCATTTCAAGAGCAGGGCTGCGAAAGGAGCCTAGCAGGTACAGCATCTTTCCCAGGCTACGTTTGAAGTTTGAGGTGGCAAGATAAGCAAGCAGCCCCATTCTCTGTGCCTCTGTGCGAGCAATGCCATGGGCAGATGAGGCTGAGCAACAGCTTTCCAGGCTAGCCCCTTCTGGCTGCCAGCTATCTGCAGACGTTCGCACTTTCGGAGCAGGGCTGTGATAGGAGCCTGGCTGGGACACCATCTTTCCCAGGCTACGTTTCAAGTTTTAGTTGGCAAGACAAGCAAGGAGCCCCATTCTCTGTGCATCTGTGCGAGCAGTGCCATGGGCAGATGAGACTGAGCATCAGCTTTCCAGGATAGACCCTTCTGCCTGCCAGCTATATGCAGACGTTCGCACTTTCGGAGCAGGGCTGTGATAGGAGCCTGGCAGGGACACCACCATTCCCAGCATGCGTTTGAAGTTTCAAGTGGCAAGATAAGCAAGCAGCCCCATTCTCTGTGCCTCTATGCGAACAGTGCCATGGGCAGACGAGGCTGAGCAACAGCTTTCCAGGCTAGCCCCTTCTGGCTGCCAGCTATCTGCAGACGTTCGCATTTCAAGAGCAGGGCTGCGAAAGGAGCCTGGCTGGGACACCAACTTTCCCAGGCTACGTTTCAAGTTTTAGTTGGGAAGACAAGCAAGGAGCCCCATTCTCTGTGCCTCTGTGCGAGCACTGCCATGGGCAGATGAGGCTGAGCAACAGCTTTCCAGGATAGCCCCTTCTGGCTGCCAGCTATCTGCAGACGTTCGCATTTCAAGAGCAGGGCTGCGAAAGGAGCCTGGCTGGGACACCACCATTCCCAGCATGCGTTTGAAGTTTGAGGTGGCAAGACAAGCAAGCAGCCCCATTCTCTGTGCGAGCAATGCCATGGGCAGATGAGGCTGAGCAACAGCTTTCCAGGCTAGCCCCTTCTGGCTGCCACCTATCTGCAGACGTTCGCATTTCAAGAGCAGGGCTGCGAAAGGAGCCTAGCAGGTACACCATCTTTCCCAGGCTACGTTTGAAGTTTGAGGTGGCAAGAGAAGCAAGCAGCCCCATTCTCTGTGCCTCTGTGCGAGCACTGCCATGGGCAGATGAGGCTGAGCAACAGCTTTCCAGGCTAGCCCCTTCTGGCTGCCAGCTATCTGCAGACGTTCGCACTTTCGGAGCAGGGCTGAGAAAGGAGCCTGGCTGGGACACCAACTTTCCCAGGCTACGTTTGAAGTTTGAGGTGGCAAGAGAAGCAAGCAGCCCCATTCTCTGTGCATCTGTGCGAGCACTGCCATGGGCAGATGAGACTGAGCATCAGCTTTCCAGGATAGACCCTTCTGCCTGCCAGCTATATGCAGACGTTCGCACTTTCGGAGCAGGGCTGTGATAGGAGCCTGGCAGGGACACCACAATTCCCAGCATGCGTTTGAAGTTTCAAGTGGCAAGATAAGCAAGCAGCCCCATTCTCTGTGCCTCTGTGCGAGGACTGCCATGGGCAGATGAGGCTGAGCAACAGCTTTCCAGGATAGCCCCTTCTGGCTGCCAGCTATCTGCAGACGTTCGCATTTCAAGAGCAGGGCTGCGAAAGGAGCCTGGCTGGGACACCATCTTTCCCAGGCTACGTTTGAAGTTTGAGGTGGCAAGACAAGCAAGCAGCCCCATTCTCTGTGCCTCTGTGCGAGCACTGCCATGGGCAGATGAGGCTGAGCAACAGCTTTCCAGGCTAGCCCCTTCTGGCTGCCAGCTATCTGCAGACATTCGCACTTTCGGAGCAGGGCAGTGATAGGAGCCTGGCAGGGACACCACCATTCCCAGCATGCGTTTCAAGTTTGAGGTGGCAAGACAAGCAAGCAGCCCCATTCTCTGTGCCTCTATGCGAGCACTGCCATGGGCAGATGAGGCTGAGCAACAGCTTTCCAGGCTAGCCCCTTCTGGCTGCCAGCTATCTGCAGACGTTCGCATTTCAAGAGCAGGGCTGCGAAAGGAGCCTAGCAGGTACACCATCTTTCCCAGGCTACGTTTGAAGTTTGAGGTGGCAAGACAAGCAAGGAGCCCCATTCTCTGTGCGAGCAATGCCATGGGCAGATGAGGCTGAGCAACAGCTTTCCAGGATAGCCCCTTCTGGCTGCCAGCTATCTGCAGACGTTCGCACTTTCGGAGCAGGGCTGCGAAAGGAGCCTGGCTGGGACACCATCTTTCCCAGGCTACGTTTGAAGTTTGAGGTGGCAAGACAAGCAAGCAGCCCCATTCTCTGTGCCTCTGTGCGAGCAGTGCCATGGGCAGATGAGGCTGAGCAACAGCTTTCCAGGCTAGCCCCTTCTGCCTACCAGCTATCTGCAGAGATTCGCACTTTCGAGAGCAGGGCTGTGATAGGAGCCTGGCAGGGACACCACCCTTCCCAGCATGTGTTTGAAGTTTGAGGTGGCAAGACAAGCAAGCAGCCCCATTCTCTGTGCCTCTATGCGAGCACTGCCATGGGCAGATGAGCCTGAGCAACAGCTTTCCAGGCTAGCCCCTTCTGCCTGCCAGCTATCTGCAGACGTTCGCATTTCAAGAGCAGGGCTGCGAAAGGAGCCTAGCAGGTACACCATCTTTCCCAGGCTACGTTTGAAGTTTTAGTTGGCAAGACAAGCAAGGAGCCCCATTCTCTGTGCGAGCAATGCCATGGGCAGATGAGGCTGAGCAACAGCTTTCCAGGCTAGCCCCTTCTGGCTGCCAGCTATCTGCAGACGTTCGCATTTCAAGAGCAGGGCTGCGAAAGGAGCCTAGCAGGTACAGCATCTTTCCCAGGCTACGTTTGAAGTTTGAGGTGGCAAGATAAGCAAGCAGCCCCATTCTCTGTGCCTCTGTGCGAGCACTGCCATGGGCAGATGAGGCTGAGCAACAGCTTTCCAGGCTAGCCCCTTCTGGCTGCCAGCTATCTGCAGACGTTCGCACTTTCGGAGCAGGGCTGTGATAGGAGCCTGGCTGGGACACCAACTTTCCCAGGCTACGTTTCAAGTTTTAGTTGGCAAGACAAGCAAGGAGCCCCATTCTCTGTGCATCTGTGCGAGCAGTGCCATGGGCAGATGAGACTGAGCATCAGCTTTCCAGGATAGACCCTTCTGCCTGCCAGCTATATGCAGACGTTCGCACTTTCGGAGCAGGGCTGTGATAGGAGCCTGGCAGTGACACCACAATTCCCAGCATGCGTTTGAAGTTTCAAGTGGCAAGATAAGCAAGCAGCCCCATTCTCTGTGCCTCTATGCGAACAGTGCCATGGGCAGATGAGGCTGAGCAACAGCTTTCCAGGCTAGCCCCTTCTGGCTGCCAGCTATCTGCAGACGTTCACATTTCAAGAGCAGGGCTGCGAAAGGATCCTAGCAGGTACACCATCTTTCCCAGGATACGTTTGAAGTTTGAGGTGGCAAGACAAGCAAGCAGCCCCATTCTCTGTGCCTCTGTGCGAGCACTGCCATGGGCAGATGAGGCTGAGCAACAGCTTTCCAGGATAGCCCCTTCTGGCTGCCAGCTATCTGCAGACGTTCGCACTTTCTGAGCAGGGTTGCGAAAGGAGCCTGGCTGGGACACCATCTTTCCCAGGCTACGTTTGAAGTTTGAGGTGGCAAGACAAGCAAGCAGCCCCATTCTCTGTGCCTCTGTGCGAGCACTGCCATGGGCAGATGAGGCCTAGCAACATCTTTCCAGGCTAGCACCTTCTGGCTGCCAGCTATCTGCAGACGTTCGCACTTTCGGAGCAGGGCTGTGATAGGAGCCTGGCAGGGACACCACCATTCCCAGCATGCGTTTGAAGCTTCAAGTGGCAAGACAAGCAAGCAGCCCCATTCTCTGTGCCTCTGTGCGAGCACTGCCATGGGCAGATGAGGCTGAGCAACAGCTTTCCAGGCTAGCCCCTTCTGGCTGCCAGCTATCTGCAGACGTTCGCATTTCAAGAGCAGGGCTGCGAAAGGAGCCTAGCAGGTACACCATCTTTCCCAGGCTACGTTTGAAGTTTGAGGTGGCAAGACAAGCAAGGAGCCCCATTCTCTGTGCGAGCAATGCCATGGGCAGATGAGGCTGAGCAACAGCTTTCCAGGCTAGCCCCTTCTGGCTGCCAGCTGTCTGCAGACGTTCACATTTCAAGAGCAGGGCTGCGAAAGGAGCCTAGCAGGTACACCATCTTTCCCAGGATACGTTTGAAGTTTGAGGTGGCAAGACAAGCAAGCAGCCCCATTCTCTGTGCCTCTGTGCGAGCACTGCCATGGGCAGATGAGGCTGAGCAACAGCTTTCCAGGCTAGCCCCTTCTGGCTGCCAGCTATCTGCAGACGTTCGCACTTTCGGAGCAGGGCTGCGAAAGGAGCCTGGCTGGGACACCAACTTTCCCAGGCTACGTTTGAAGTTTGAGGTGGCAAGACAAGCAAGCAGCCCCATTCTCTGTGCCTCTGTGCGAGCACTGCCATGGGCAGATGAGGCTGAGCAACAGCTTTCCAGGATAGCCCCTTCTGCCTGCCAGCTATCTGCAGACTTTCGCACTTTCGGAGCAGGGCTGTGATAGGAGCCTGGCAGGGACACCACCATTCCCAGCATGCGTTTGAAGTTTCAAGTGGCAAGATAAGCAAGCAGCCCCATTCTCTGTGCCTCTATGCGAACAGTGCCATGGGCAGATGAGGCTGAGCAACAGCTTTGCAGGCTAGCCCCTTCTGGCTGCCAGCTATCTGCAGACGTTCGCACTTTCGGAGCAGGGCTGCGAAAGGAGCCTGGCTGGGACACCATCTTTCCCAGGCTACGTTTGAAGTTTGAGGTGGCAAGACAAGCAAGCAGCCCCATTCTCTGTGCCTCTGTGCGAGCAGTGCCATGGGCAGATGAGGCTGAGCAACAGCTTTCCAGGCTAGCCCCTTCTGCCTACCAGCTATCTGCAGAGATTCGCACTTTCGAGAGCAGGGCTGTGATAGGAGCCTGGCAGGGACACCACCCTTCCCAGCATGTGTTTGAAGTTTGAGGTGGCAAGACAAGCAAGCAGCCCGATTCTCTGTGCCTCTATGCGAGCACTGCCATGGGCAGATGAGCCTGAGCAACAGCTTTCCAGGCTAGCCCCTTCTGGCTGCCAGCTATCTGCAGACGTTCGCACTTTCGGAGCAGGGCTGAGAAAGGAGCCTGGCTGGGACACCAACTTTCCCAGGCTACGTTTGAAGTTTGAGGTGGCAAGAGAAGCAAGCAGCCCCATTCTCTGTGCATCTGTGCGAGCACTGCCATGGGCAGATGAGACTGAGCATCAGCTTTCCAGGATAGACCCTTCTGCCTGCCAGCTATATGCAGACGTTCGCACTTTCGGAGCAGGGCTGTGATAGGAGCCTGGCAGGGACACCACAATTCCCAGCATGCGTTTGAAGTTTCAAGTGGCAAGATAAGCAAGCAGCCCCATTCTCTGTGCCTCTGTGCGAGGACTGCCATGGGCAGATGAGGCTGAGCAACAGCTTTCCAGGATAGCCCCTTCTGGCTGCCAGCTATCTGCAGACGTTCGCATTTCAAGAGCAGGGCTGCGAAAGGAGCCTGGCTGGGACACCATCTTTCCCAGGCTACGTTTGAAGTTTGAGGTGGCAAGACAAGCAAGCAGCCCCATTCTCTGTGCCTCTGTGCGAGCACTACCATGGGTAGATGAGGCTGAGCAACAGCTTTCCAGGATAGCCCCTTCTGCCTGCCAGCTATCTGCAGACATTCGCACTTTCGGAGCAGGGCTGTGGTAGGAGCCTGGCAGGGACACCACCATTCCCAGCATGCGTTTCAAGTTTGAGGTGGCAAGACAAGAAAGCAGCCCCATTCTCTGTGCCTCTATGCGAGCACTGCCATGGGCAGATGAGGCTGAGCAACAGCTTTCCAGGCTAGCCCCTTCTGGCTGCCAGCTATCTGCAGACGTTCGCATTTCAAGAGCAGGGCTGCGAAAGGAGCCTAGCAGGTACACCATCTTTCCCAGGCTACGTTTGAAGTTTGAGGTGGCAAGACAAGCAAGGAGCCCCATTCTCTGTGCGAGCAATGCCATGGGCAGATGAGGCTGAGCAACAGCTTTGCAGGCTAGCCCCTTCTGGCTGCCAGCTATCTGCAGACGTTCGCACTTTCGGAGCAGGGCTGCGAAAGGAGCCTGGCTGGGACACCATCTTTCCCAGGCTACGTTTGAAGTTTGAGGTGGCAAGACAAGCAAGCAGCCCCATTCTCTGTGCCTCTGTGCGAGCAGTGCCATGGGCAGATGAGGCTGAGCAACAGCTTTCCAGGCTAGCCCCTTCTGCCTACCAGCTATCTGCAGAGATTCGCACTTTCGAGAGCAGGGCTGTGATAGGAGCCTGGCAGGGACACCACCCTTCCCAGCATGTGTTTGAAGTTTGAGGTGGCAAGACAAGCAAGCAGCCCGATTCTCTGTGCCTCTATGCGAGCACTGCCATGGGCAGATGAGCCTGAGCAACAGCTTTCCAGGCTAGCCCCTTCTGGCTGCCAGCTATCTGCAGACGTTCGCACTTTCGGAGCAGGGCTGAGAAAGGAGCCTGGCTGGGACACCAACTTTCCCAGGCTACGTTTGAAGTTTGAGGTGGCAAGAGAAGCAAGCAGCCCCATTCTCTGTGCATCTGTGCGAGCACTGCCATGGGCAGATGAGACTGAGCATCAGCTTTCCAGGATAGACCCTTCTGCCTGCCAGCTATATGCAGACGTTCGCACTTTCGGAGCAGGGCTGTGATAGGAGCCTGGCAGGGACACCACAATTCCCAGCATGCGTTTGAAGTTTCAAGTGGCAAGATAAGCAAGCAGCCCCATTCTCTGTGCCTCTGTGCGAGGACTGCCATGGGCAGATGAGGCTGAGCAACAGCTTTCCAGGATAGCCCCTTCTGGCTGCCAGCTATCTGCAGACGTTCGCATTTCAAGAGCAGGGCTGCGAAAGGAGCCTGGCTAGGACACCATCTTTCCCAGGCTACGTTTGAAGTTTGAGGTGGCAAGACAAGCAAGCAGCCCCATTCTCTGTGCCTATGTGCGAGCACTACCATGGGTAGATGAGGCTGAGCAACAGCTTTCCAGGATAGCCCCTTCTGCCTGCCAGCTATCTGCAGACATTCGCACTTTCGCAGCAGGGCTGTGGTAGGAGCCTGGCAGGGACACCACCATTCCCAGCATGCGTTTCAAGTTTGAGGTGGCAAGACAAGAAAGCAGCCCCATTCTCTGTGCCTCTATGCGAGCACTGCCATGGGCAGATGAGGCTGAGCAACAGCTTTCCAGGCTAGCCCCTTCTGGCTGCCAGCTATCTGCAGACGTTCGCATTTCAAGAGCAGGGCTGCGAAAGGAGCCTAGCAGGTACACCATCTTTCCCAGGCTACGTTTGAAGTTTGAGGTGGCAAGACAAGCAAGGAGCCCCATTCTCTGTGCGAGCAATGCCATGGGCAGATGAGGCTGAGCAACAGCTTTCCAGGCTAGCCCCTTCTGGCTGCCAGCTGTCTGCAGACGTTCACATTTCAAGAGCAGGGCTGCGAAAGGAGCCTAGCAGGTACACCATCTTTCCCAGGCTACGTTTGAAGTTTGAGGTGGCAAGACAAGCAAGCAGCCCCATTCTCTGTGCCTCTGTGCGAGCACTGCCATGGGCAGATGAGGCTGAGCAACAGCTTTCCAGGCTAGCCCCTTCTGCCTGCCAGCTATCTGCAGACGTTCGCATTTCAAGAGCAGGGCTGCGAAAGGAGCCTAGCAGGTACACCATCTTTCCCAGGCTACGTTTGAAGTTTTAGTTGGCAAGACAAGCAAGGAGCCCCATTCTCTGTGCGAGCAATGCCATGGGCAGATGAGGCTGAGCAACAGCTTTCCAGGCTAGCCCCTTCTGGCTGCCAGCTGTCTGCACACGTTCACATTTCAAGAGCAGGGCTGCGAAAGGAGCCTAGCAGGTACACCATCTTTCCCAGGCTACGTTTGAAGTTTGAGGTGACAAGACAAGCAAGCAGCCCCATTCTCTGTGCCTCTGTGCGAGCACTGCCGTGGGCAGATGAGGCTGAGCAACAGCTTTCCAGGCTAGCCCCTTCTGGCTGCCAGCTATCTGCAGACGTTCGCATTTCAAGAGCAGGGCTGCGAAAGGAGCCTAGCAGGTACACCATCTTTCCCAGGCTACGTTTGAAGTTTTAGTTGGCAAGACAAGCAAGGAGCCCCATTCTCTGTGCGAGCAATGCCATGGGCAGATGAGGCTGAGCAACAGCTTTCCAGGCTAGCCCCTTCTGGCTGCCAGCTATCTGCAGACGTTCGCATTTCAAGAGCAGGGCTGCGAAAGGAGCCTAGCAGGTACAGCATCTTTCCCAGGCTACGTTTGAAGTTTGAGGTGGCAAGATAAGCAAGCAGCCCCATTCTCTGTGCCTCTGTGCGAGCACTGCCATGGGCAGATGAGGCTGAGCAACAGCTTTCCAGGCTAGCCCCTTCTGGCTGCCAGCTATCTGCAGACGTTCGCACTTTCGGAGCAGGGCTGTGATAGGAGCCTGGCAGGGACACCACCATTCCCAGCATGCGTTTGAAGTTTCAAGTGGCAAGATAAGCAAGCAGCCCCATTCTCTGTGCCTCTATGCGAGCAGTGCCATGGGCAGATGAGGCTGAGCAACAGCTTTCCAGGCTAGCCCCTTCTGTCTGCCAGCTATCTGCAGACGTTCGCATTTCAAGAGCAGGGCTGCGAAAGGAGCCTGGCTGGGACACCAACTTTCCCAGGCTACGTTTCAAGTTTTAGTTGGCAAGACAAGCAAGGAGCCCCATTCTCTGTGCATCTGTGCGAGCAGTGCCATGGGCAGATGAGACTGAGCATCAGCTTTCCAGGATAGACCCTTCTGCCTGCCAGCTATATGCAGACGTTCGCACTTTCGGAGCAGGGCTGTGATAGGAGCCTGGCAGGGACACCACAATTCCCAGCATGCATTTGAAGTTTCAAGTGGCAAGATAAGCAAGCAGCCCCATTCTCTGTGCCTCTGTGCGAGGACTGCCATGGGCAGATGAGGCTGAGCAACAGCTTTCCAGGATAGCCCCTTCTGGCTGCCAGCTATCTGCAGACGTTCGCATTTCAAGAGCAGGGCTGCGAAAGGAGCCTGGCTGGGACACCATCTTTCCCAGGCTACGTTTGAAGTTTGAGGTGGCAAGACAAGCAAGCAGCCCCATTCTCTGTGCCTCTGTGCGAGCACTACCATGGGTAGATGAGGCTGAGCAACAGCTTTCCAGGCTAGCCCCTTCTGCCTGCCAGCTATCTGCAGACATTCGCACTTTCGGAGCAGGGCTGTGGTAGGAGCCTGGCAGGGACACCACCATTCCCAGCATGCGTTTCAAGTTTGAGGTGGCAAGACAAGAAAGCAGCCCCATTCTCTGTGCCTCTATGCGAGCACTGCCATGGGCAGATGAGGCTGAGCAACAGCTTTCCAGGCTAGCCCCTTCTGGCTGCCAGCTATCTGCAGACGTTCGCATTTCAAGAGCAGGTCTGCGAAAGGAGCCTAGCAGGTACACCATCTTTCCCAGGCTACGTTTGAAGTTTGAGGTGGCAAGACAAGCAAGGAGCCCCATTCTCTGTGCGAGCAATGCCATGGGCAGATGAGGCTGAGCAACAGCTTTCCAGGCTAGCCCCTTCTGGCTGCCAGCTGTCTGCAGACGTTCACATTTCAAGAGCAGGGCTGCGAAAGGAGCCTAGCAGGTACACCATCTTTCCCAGGCTACGTTTGAAGTTTGAGGTGGCAAGACAAGCAAGCAGCCCCATTCTCTGTGCCTCTGTGCGAGCACTGCCATGGGCAGATGAGGCTGAGCAACAGCTTTCCAGGCTAGCCCCTTCTGCCTGCCAGCTATCTGCAGACGTTCGCATTTCAAGAGCAGGGCTGCGAAAGGAGCCTAGCAGGTACACCATCTTTCCCAGGCTACGTTTGAAGTTTTAGTTGGCAAGACAAGCAAGGAGCCCCATTCTCTGTGCGAGCAATGCCATGGGCAGATGAGGCTGAGCAACAGCTTTCCAGGCTAGCCCCTTCTGGCTGCCAGCTGTCTGCACACGTTCACATTTCAAGAGCAGGGCTGCGAAAGGAGCCTAGCAGGTACACCATCTTTCCCAGGCTACGTTTGAAGTTTGAGGTGACAAGACAAGCAAGCAGCCCCATTCTCTGTGCCTCTGTGCGAGCACTGCCGTGGGCAGATGAGGCTGAGCAACAGCTTTCCAGGCTAGCCCCTTCTGGCTGCCAGCTATCTGCAGACGTTCGCATTTCAAGAGCAGGGCTGCGAAAGGAGCCTAGCAGGTACACCATCTTTCCCAGGCTACGTTTGAAGTTTTAGTTGGCAAGACAAGCAAGGAGCCCCATTCTCTGTGCGAGCAATGCCATGGGCAGATGAGGCTGAGCAACAGCTTTCCAGGCTAGCCCCTTCTGGCTGCCAGCTATCTGCAGACGTTCGCATTTCAAGAGCAGGGCTGCGAAAGGAGCCTAGCAGGTACAGCATCTTTCCCAGGCTACTTTTGAAGTTTGAGGTGGCAAGATAAGCAAGCAGCCCCATTCTCTGTGCCTCTGTGCGAGCACTGCCATGGGCAGATGAGGCTGAGCAACAGCTTTCCAGGCTAGCCCCTTCTGGCTGCCAGCTATCTGCAGACGTTCGCACTTTCGGAGCAGGGCTGTGATAGGAGCCTGGCAGGGACACCACCATTCCCAGCATGCGTTTGAAGTTTCAAGTGGCAAGATAAGCAAGCAGCCCCATTCTCTGTGCCTCTATGCGAACAGTGCCATGGGCAGATGAGGCTGAGCAACAGCTTTCCAGGCTAGCCCCTTCTGTCTGCCAGCTATCTGCAGACGTTCGCATTTCAAGAGCAGGGCTGCGAAAGGAGCCTGGCTGGGACACCAACTTTCCCAGGCTACGTTTCAAGTTTTAGTTGGCAAGACAAGCAAGGAGCCCCATTCTCTGTGCATCTGTGCGAGCAGTGCCATGGGCACATGAGACTGAGCATCAGCTTTCCAGGATAGACCCTTCTGCCTGCCAGCTATATGCAGACGTTCGCACTTTCGGAGCAGGGCTGTGATAGGAGCCTGGCAGTGACACCACAATTCCCAGCATGCGTTTGAAGTTTCAAGTGGCAAGATAAGCAAGCAGCCCCATTCTCTGTGCCTCTATGCGAACAGTGCCATGGGCAGATGAGGCTGAGCAACAGCTTTCCAGGCTAGCCCCTTCTGGCTGCCAGCTATCTGCAGACGTTCGCATTTCAAGAGCAGGGCTGCGAAAGGAGCCTGGCTGGGACACCAACTTTCCCAGGCTACGTTTCAAGTTTTAGTTGGGAAGACAAGCAAGGAGCCCCATTCTCTGTGCCTCTGTGCGAGCACTGCCATGGGCAGATGAGGCTGAGCAACAGCTTTCCAGGCTAGCACCTTCTGGCTGCCAGCTATCTGCAGACGTTCACATTTCAAGAACAGGGCTGCGAAAGGATCCTAGCAGGTACACCATCTTTCCCAGGATACGTTTGAAGTTTGAGGTGGCAAGACAAGCAAGCAGCCCCATTCTCTGTGCCTCTGTGCGAGCACTGCCATGGGCAGATGAGGCTGAGCAACAGCTTTCCAGGATAGCCCCTTCTGGCTGCCAGCTATCTGCAGACGTTCGCACTTTCTGAGCAGGGTTGCGAAAGGAGCCTGGCTGGGACACCAACTTTCCCAGGCTACGTTTGAAGTTTGAGGTGGCAAGACAAGCAAGCAGCCCCATTCTCTGTGCCTCTGTGCGAGCACTGCCATGGGCAGATGAGGCCTAGCAACATCTTTCCAGGCTAGCACCTTCTGGCTGCCAGCTATCTGCAGACGTTCGCACTTTCGGAGCAGGGCTGTGATAGGAGCCTGGCAGGGACACCACCATTCCCAGCATGCGTTTGAAGCTTCAAGTGGCAAGACAAGCAAGCAGCCCCATTCTCTGTGCCTCTGTGCGAGCACTGCCATGGGCAGATGAGGCTGAGCAACAGCTTTCCAGGATAGCCCCTTCTGGCTGCCAGCTATCTGCAGACGTTCGCATTTCAAGAGCAGGGCTGCGAAAGGAGCCTGGCTGGGACACCATCTTTCCCAGGCTACGTTTGAAGTTTGAGGTGGCAAGACAAGCAAGCAGCCCCATTCTCTGTGCCTCTGTGCGAGCACTACCATGGGTAGATGAGGCTGAGCAACAGCTTTCCAGGATAGCCCCTTCTGCCTGCCAGCTATCTGCAGACATTCGCACTTTCGGAGCAGGGCTGTGGTAGGAGCCTGGCAGGGACACCACCATTCCCAGCATGCGTTTCAAGTTTGAGGTGGCAAGACAAGCAAGGGGCCCCATTCTCTGTGCCTCTATGCGAGCACTGCCATGGGCAGATGAGGCTGAGCAACAGCTTTCCAGGATAACCCCTTCTGCCTGCCAGCTATCTGCAGACGTTCGCATTTCAAGAGCAGGGCTGCGAAAGGAGCCTAGCAGGTACACCATCTTTCCCAGGCTACGTTTGAAGTTTGAGGTGGCAAGACAAGCAAGCAGCCCCATTCTCTGTGCGAGCAATGCCATGGGCAGATGAGGCTGAGCAACAGCTTTCCAGGCTAGCCCCTTCTGGCTGCCAGCTGTCTGCAGACGTTCACATTTCAAGAGCAGGGCTGCGAAAGGAGCCTAGCAGGTACACCATCTTTCCCAGGCTACGTTTGAAGTTTGAGGTGGCAAGACAAGCAAGCAGCCCCATTCTCTGTGCCTCTGTGCGAGCACTGCCATGGGCAGATGAGGCTGAGCAACAGCTTTCCAGGCTAGCCCCTTCTGCCTGCCAGCTATCTGCAGACGTTCGCATTTCAAGAGCAGGGCTGCGAAAGAAGCCTAGCAGGTACACCATCTTTCCCAGGCTACGTTTGAAGTTTTAGTTGGCAAGACAAGCAAGGAGCCCCATTCCCTGTGCGAGCACTGCCATGGGCAGATGAGGCTGAGCAACAGCTTTCCAGGCTAGCCCCTTCTGGCTGCCAGCTGTCTGCAGACGTTCACATTTCAAGAGCAGGGCTGCGAAAGGAGCCTAGCAGGTACACCATCTTTCCCAGGCTACGTTTGAAGTTTGAGGTGGCAAGACAAGCAAGCAGCCCCATTCTCTGTGCCTCTGTGCGAGCAATGCCGTGGGCAGATGAGGCTGAGCAACAGCTTTCCAGGCTAGCCCCTTCTGCCTGCCAGCTATCTGCAGACGTTCGCATTTCAAGAGCAGGGCTGCGAAAGGAGCCTAGCAGGTACACCATCTTTCCCAGGCTACGTTTGAAGTTTTAGTTGGCAAGACAAGCAAGGAGCCCCATTCTCTGTGCGAGCAATGCCATGGGCAGATGAGGCTGAGCAACAGCTTTCCAGGCTAGCCCCTTCTGGCTGCCAGCTATCTGCAGACGTTCGCATTTCAAGAGCAGGGCTGCGAAAGGAGCCTAGCAGGTACAGCATCTTTCCCAGGCTACGTTTGAAGTTTGAGGTGGCAAGATAAGCAAGCAGCCCCATTCTCTGTGCCTCTGTGCGAGCACTGCCATGGGCAGATGAGGCTGAGCAACAGCTTTCCAGGCTAGCCCCTTCTGGCTGCCAGCTATCTGCAGACGTTCGCACTTTCGGAGCAGGGCTGTGATAGGAGCCTGGCAGGGACACCACCATTCCCAGCATGCGTTTGAAGTTTCAAGTGGCAAGATAAGCAAGCAGCCCCATTCTCTGTGCCTCTATGCGAACAGTGCCATGGGCAGATGAGGCTGAGCAACACCTTTCCAGGCTAGCCCCTTCTGTCTGCCAGCTATCTGCAGACGTTCGCATTTCAAGAGCAGGGCGGCGAAAGGAGCCTGGCTGGGACACCAACTTTCCCAGGTTACGTTTCAAGTTTTAGTTGGCAAGACAAGCAAGGAGCCCCATTCTCTGTGCATCTGTGCGAGCAGTGCCATGGGCAGATGAGACTGAGCATCAGCTTTCCAGGATAGACCCTTCTGCCTGCCAGCTATATGCAGACGTTCGCACTTTCGGAGCAGGGCTGTGATAGGAGCCTGGCAGGGACACCACAATTCCCAGCATGCGTTTGAAGTTTCAAGTGGCAAGATAAGCAAGCAGCCCCATTCTCTGTGCCTCTATGCGAGCACTGCCGTGGGCAGATGAGGCTGAGCAACAGCTTTCCAGGCTAGCCCCTTCTGTCTGCCAGCTATCTGCAGACGTTCGCATTTCAAGAGCAGGGCTGCGAAAGAAGCCTGGCTGGGACACCAACTTTCCCAGGCTACGTTTCAAGTTTTAGTTGGGAAGACAAGCAAGGAGCCCCATTCTCTGTGCCTCTGTGCGAGCACTGCCATGGGCAGATGAGGCTGAGCAACAGCTTTCCAGGCTAGCACCTTCTGGCTGCCAGCTATCTGCAGACGTTCACATTTCAAGAGCAGGGCTGCGAAAGGATCCTAGCAGGTACACCATCTTTCCCAGGATACGTTTGAAGTTTGAGGTGGCAAGACAAGCAAGCAGCCCCATTCTCTGTGCCTCTATGCGAGCAATGCCATGGGCAGATGAGGCTGAGCAACAGCTTTCCAGGCTAGCCCCTTCTGGCTGCCAGCTATCTGCAGACGTTCGCATTTCAAGAGCAGGGCTGCGAAAGGAGCCTGGCTGGTACACCATCTTTCCCAGGCTACGTTTGAAGTTTGAGGTGGCAAGACAAGCAAGCAGCCCCATTCTCTGTGCCTCTGTGCGAGCACTGCCATGGGCAGATGAGGCCTAGCAACATCTTTCCAGGCTAGCACCTTCTGGCTGCCAGCTATCTGCAGAAGTTCGCACTTTCGGAGCAGGGCTGTGATAGGAGCCTGGCAGGGACACCACCATTCGCAGCATGCGTTTGAAGTTTCAAGTGGCAAGATAAGCAAGCAGCCCCATTCTCTGTGCCTCTATGCGAACAGTGCCATGGGCAGATTAGGCTGAGCAACAGCTTTCCAGGATAGCCCCTTCTGCCTGCCAGCTATCTGCAGACGTTCGCATTTCAAGAGCAGGGCTGCGAAAGGAGCCTAGCAGGTACACCATCTTTCCCAGGCTACGTTTGAAGTTTGAGGTGGCAAGACAAGCAAGGAGCCCCATTCTCTGTGCGAGCAATGCCATGGGCAGATGAGGCTGAGCAACAGCTTTCCAGGCTAGCCCCTTCTGGCTGCCAGCTATCTGCAGACGTTCGCATTTCAAGAGCAGGGCTGCGAAAGGAGCCTAGCAGGTACAGCATCTTTCCCAGGCTACGTTTGAAGTTTGAGGTGGCAAGATAAGCAAGCAGCCCCATTCTCTGTGCCTCTGTGCGAGCACTGCCATGGGCAGATGAGGCTGAGCAACAGCTTTCCAGGCTAGCCCCTTCTGGCTGCCAGCTATCTGCAGACGTTCGCACTTTCGGAGCAGGGCTGTGATAGGAGCCTGGCAGGGACACCACCATTCCCAGCATGCGTTTGAAGTTTCAAGTGGCAAGATAAGCAAGCAGCCCCATTCTCTGTGCCTCTATGCGAACAGTGCCATGGGCAGATGAGGCTGAGCAACAGCTTTCCAGGATAGCCCCTTCTGGCTGCCAGCTATCTGCAGACGTTCGCATTTCAAGAGCAGGGCTGCGAAAGGAGCCTGGCTGGGACACCAACTTTCCCAGGCTACGTTTCAAGTTTTAGTTGGCAAGACAAGCAAGGAGCCCCATTCTCTGTGCATCTGTGCGAGCAGTGCCATGGGCAGATGAGACTGAGCATCAGCTTTCCAGGATAGACCCTTCTGCCTGCCAGCTATATGCAGACGTTCGCACTTTCGGAGCAGGGCTGTGATAGGAGCCTGGCAGTGACACCACAATTCCCAGCATGCGTTTGAAGTTTCAAGTGGCAAGATAAGCAAGCAGCCCCATTCTCTGTGCCTCTATGCGAACAGTGCCATGGGCAGATGAGGCTGAGCAACAGCTTTCCAGGCTAGCACCTTCTGGCTGCCAGCTATCTGCAGACGTTCACATTTCAAGAACAGGGCTGCGAAAGGATCCTAGCAGGTACACCATCTTTCCCAGGATACGTTTGAAGTTTGAGGTGGCAAGACAAGCAAGCAGCCCCATTCTCTGTGCCTCTGTGCGAGCACTGCCATGGGCAGATGAGGCTGAGCAACAGCTTTCCAGGATAGCCCCTTCTGGCTGCCAGCTATCTGCAGACGTTCGCACTTTCTGAGCAGGGTTGCGAAAGGAGCCTGGCTGGGACACCAACTTTCCCAGGCTACGTTTGAAGTTTGAGGTGGCAAGACAAGCAAGCAGCCCCATTCTCTGTGCCTCTGTGCGAGCACTGCCATGGGCAGATGAGGCCTAGCAACATCTTTCCAGGCTAGCACCTTCTGGCTGCCAGCTATCTGCAGACGTTCGCACTTTCGGAGCAGGGCTGTGATAGGAGCCTGGCAGGGACACCACCATTCCCAGCATGCGTTTGAAGCTTCAAGTGGCAAGACAAGCAAGCAGCCCCATTCTCTGTGCCTCTGTGCGAGCACTGCCATGGGCAGATGAGGCTGAGCAACAGCTTTCCAGGATAGCCCCTTCTGGCTGCCAGCTATCTGCAGACGTTCGCATTTCAAGAGCAGGGCTGCGAAAGGAGCCTGGCTGGGACACCATCTTTCCCAGGCTACGTTTGAAGTTTGAGGTGGCAAGACAAGCAAGCAGCCCCATTCTCTGTGCCTCTGTGCGAGCACTACCATGGGTAGATGAGGCTGAGCAACAGCTTTCCAGGATAGCCCCTTCTGCCTGCCAGCTATCTGCAGACATTCGCACTTTCGGAGCAGGGCTGTGGTAGGAGCCTGGCAGGGACACCACCATTCCCAGCATGCGTTTCAAGTTTGAGGTGGCAAGACAAGCAAGGGGCCCCATTCTCTGTGCCTCTATGCGAGCACTGCCATGGGCAGATGAGGCTGAGCAACAGCTTTCCAGGATAACCCCTTCTGCCTGCCAGCTATCTGCAGACGTTCGCATTTCAAGAGCAGGGCTGCGAAAGGAGCCTAGCAGGTACACCATCTTTCCCAGGCTACGTTTGAAGTTTGAGGTGGCAAGACAAGCAAGCAGCCCCATTCTCTGTGCGAGCAATGCCATGGGCAGATGAGGCTGAGCAACAGCTTTCCAGGCTAGCCCCTTCTGGCTGCCAGCTGTCTGCAGACGTTCACATTTCAAGAGCAGGGCTGCGAAAGGAGCCTAGCAGGTACACCATCTTTCCCAGGCTACGTTTGAAGTTTGAGGTGGCAAGACAAGCAAGCAGCCCCATTCTCTGTGCCTCTGTGCGAGCACTGCCATGGGCAGATGAGGCTGAGCAACAGCTTTCCAGGCTAGCCCCTTCTGCCTGCCAGCTATCTGCAGACGTTCGCATTTCAAGAGCAGGGCTGCGAAAGAAGCCTAGCAGGTACACCATCTTTCCCAGGCTACGTTTGAAGTTTTAGTTGGCAAGACAAGCAAGGAGCCCCATTCCCTGTGCGAGCACTGCCATGGGCAGATGAGGCTGAGCAACAGCTTTCCAGGCTAGCCCCTTCTGGCTGCCAGCTGTCTGCAGACGTTCACATTTCAAGAGCAGGGCTGCGAAAGGAGCCTAGCAGGTACACCATCTTTCCCAGGCTACGTTTGAAGTTTGAGGTGGCAAGACAAGCAAGCAGCCCCATTCTCTGTGCCTCTGTGCGAGCACTGCCGTGGGCAGATGAGGCTGAGCAACAGCTTTCCAGGCTAGCCCCTTCTGCCTGCCAGCTATCTGCAGACGTTCGCATTTCAAGAGCAGGGCTGCGAAAGGAGCCTAGCAGGTACACCATCTTTCCCAGGCTACGTTTGAAGTTTTAGTTGGCAAGACAAGCAAGGAGCCCCATTCTCTGTGCGAGCAATGCCATGGGCAGATGAGGCTGAGCAACAGCTTTCCAGGCTAGCCCCTTCTGGCTGCCAGCTATCTGCAGACGTTCGCATTTCAAGAGCAGGGCTGCGAAAGGAGCCTAGCAGGTACAGCATCTTTCCCAGGCTACGTTTGAAGTTTGAGGTGGCAAGACAAGCAAGCAGCCCCATTCTCTGTGCCTCTGTGCGAGCACTGCCATGGGCAGATGAGGCTGAGCAACAGCTTTCCAGGCTAGCCCCTTCTGGCTGCCAGCTATCTGCAGACGTTCGCACTTTCGGAGCAGGGCTGTGATAGGAGCCTGGCAGGGACACCACCATTCCCAGCATGCGTTTGAAGTTTCAAGTGGCAAGATAAGCAAGCAGCCCCATTCTCTGTGCCTCTATGCGAACAGTGCCATGGGCAGATGAGGCTGAGCAACACCTTTCCAGGCTAGCCCCTTCTGTCTGCCAGCTATCTGCAGACGTTCGCATTTCAAGAGCAGGGCTGCGAAAGGAGCCTGGCTGGGACACCAACTTTCCCAGGCTACGTTTCAAGTTTTAGTTGGCAAGACAAGCAAGGAGCCCCATTCTCTGTGCATCTGTGCGAGCAGTGCCATGGGCAGATGAGACTGAGCATCAGCTTTCCAGGATAGACCCTTCTGCCTGCCAGCTATATGCAGACGTTCGCACTTTCGGAGCAGGGCTGTGATAGGAGCCTGGCAGGGACACCACAATTCCCAGCATGCGTTTGAAGTTTCAAGTGGCAAGATAAGCAAGCAGCCCCATTCTCTGTGCCTCTATGCGAGCACTGCCGTGGGCAGATGAGGCTGAGCAACAGCTTTCCAGGCTAGCCCCTTCTGTCTGCCAGCTATCTGCAGACGTTCGCATTTCAAGAGCAGGGCTGCGAAAGAAGCCTGGCTGGGACACCAACATTCCCAGGCTACGTTTCAAGTTTTAGTTGGGAAGACAAGCAAGGAGCCCCATTCTCTGTGCCTCTGTGCGAGCACTGCCATGGGCAGATGAGGCTGAGCAACAGCTTTCCAGGCTAGCACCTTCTGGCTGCCAGCTATCTGCAGACGTTCACATTTCAAGAGCAGGGCTGCGAAAGGATCCTAGCAGGTACACCATCTTTCCCAGGATACGTTTGAAGTTTGAGGTGGCAAGACAAGCAAGCAGCCCCATTCTCTGTGCCTCTATGCGAGCAATGCCATGGGCAGATGAGGCTGAGCAACAGCTTTCCAGGCTAGCCCCTTCTGGCTGCCAGCTATCTGCAGACGTTCGCATTTCAAGAGCAGGGCTGCGAAAGGAGCCTGGCTGGTACACCATCTTTCCCAGGCTACGTTTGAAGTTTGAGGTGGCAAGACAAGCAAGCAGCCCCATTCTCTGTGCCTCTGTGCGAGCACTGCCATGGGCAGATGAGGCCTAGCAACATCTTTCCAGGCTAGCACCTTCTGGCTGCCAGCTATCTGCAGAAGTTCGCACTTTCGGAGCAGGGCTGTGATAGGAGCCTGGCAGGGACACCACCATTCGCAGCATGCGTTTGAAGTTTCAAGTGGCAAGATAAGCAAGCAGCCCCATTCTCTGTGCCTCTATGCGAACAGTGCCATGGGCAGATTAGGCTGAGCAACAGCTTTCCAGGATAGCCCCTTCTGCCTGCCAGCTATCTGCAGACGTTCGCATTTCAAGAGCAGGGCTGCGAAAGGAGCCTAGCAGGTACACCATCTTTCCCAGGCTACGTTTGAAGTTTGAGGTGGCAAGACAAGCAAGGAGCCCCATTCTCTGTGCGAGCAATGCCATGGGCAGATGAGGCTGAGCAACAGCTTTCCAGGCTAGCCCCTTCTGGCTGCCAGCTATCTGCAGACGTTCGCATTTCAAGAGCAGGGCTGCGAAAGGAGCCTAGCAGGTACACCATCTTTCCCAGGCTACGTTTGAAGTTTGAGGTGGCAAGATAAGCAAGCAGCCCCATTCTCTGTGCCTCTGTGCGAACACTGCCATGGGCAGATGAGGCTGAGCAACAGCTTTCCAGGCTAGCCCCTTCTGGCTGCCAGCTATCTGCAGACGTTCGCACTTTCGGAGCAGGGCTGTGATAGGAGCCTGGCAGGGACACCACCATTCCCAGCATGCGTTTGAAGTTTCAAGTGGCAAGATAAGCAAGCAGCCCCATTCTCTGTGCCTCTATGCGAACAGTGCCATGGGCAGATGAGGCTGAGCAACAGCTTTCCAGGATAGCCCCTTCTGGCTGCCAGCTATCTGCAGACGTTCGCATTTCAAGAGCAGGGCTGCGAAAGGAGCCTGGCTGGGACACCAACTTTCCCAGGCTACGTTTCAAGTTTTAGTTGGCAAGACAAGCAAGGAGCCCCATTCTCTGTGCCTCTGTGCGAGCACTGCCATGGGCAGATGAGGCTGAGCAACAGCTTTCCAGGCTAGCCCCTTCTGGCTGCCAGCTATCTGCAGACGTTCGCATTTCAAGAGCAGGGCTGCGAAAGGATCCTAGCAGGTACACCATCTTTCCCAGGATACGTTTGAAGTTTGAGGTGGCAAGACAAGCAAGCAGCCCCATTCTCTGTGCGAGCACTGCCATGGGCAGATGAGGCTGAGCAACAGCTTTCCAGGCTAGCCCCTTCTGGCTGCCACCTATCTGCAGACGTTCGCATTTCAAGAGCAGGGCTGCGAAAGGAGCCTGGCTGGGACACCAACTTTCCCAGGCTACGTTTCAAGTTTTTGTTGGGAAGACAAGCAAGGAGCCCCATTCTCTGTGCCTCTGTGCGAGCACTGCCATGGGCAGATGAGGCTGAGCAACAGCTTTCCAGGCTAGCACCTTCTGGCTGCCAGCTATCTGCAGACGTTCACATTTCAAGAGCAGGGCTGCGAAAGGATCCTAGCAGGTACACCATCTTTCCCAGGCTACGTTTGAAGTTTGAGGTGGCAAGACAAGCAAGCAGCCCCATTCTCTGTGCCTCTGTGCGAGCACTACCATGGGTAGATGAGGCTGAGCAACAGCTTTCCAGGATAGCCCCTTCTGCCTGCCAGCTATCTGCAGACATTCGCACTTTCGGAGCAGGGCTGTGGTAGGAGCCTGGCAGGGACACCACCATTCCCAGCATGCGTTTCAAGTTTGAGGTGGCAAGACAAGCAAGGGGCCCCATTCTCTGTGCCTCTATGCGAGCACTGCCATGGGCAGATGAGGCTGAGCAACAGCTTTCCAGGCTAGCCCCTTCTGGCTGCCAGCTGTCTGCAGACGTTCACATTTCAAGAGCAGGGCTGCGAAAGGAGCCTAGCAGGTACACCATCTTTCCCAGGCTACGTTTGAAGTTTGAGGTGGCAAGACAAGCAAGCAGCCCCATTCTCTGTGCCTCTGTGCGAGCACTGCCATGGGCAGATGAGGCTGAGCAACAGCTTTCCAGGCTAGCCCCTTCTGCCTGCCAGCTATCTGCAGACGTTCGCATTTCAAGAGCAGGGCTGCGAAAGAAGCCTAGCAGGTACACCATCTTTCCCAGGCTACGTTTGAAGTTTTAGTTGGCAAGACAAGCAAGGAGCCCCATTCCCTGTGCGAGCACTGCCATGGGCAGATGAGGCTGAGCAACAGCTTTCCAGGCTAGCCCCTTCTGGCTGCCAGCTGTCTGCAGACGTTCACATTTCAAGAGCAGGGCTGCGAAAGGAGCCTAGCAGGTACACCATCTTTCCCAGGCTACGTTTGAAGTTTGAGGTGGCAAGACAAGCAAGCAGCCCCATTCTCTGTGCCTCTGTGCGAGCACTGCCGTGGGCAGATGAGGCTGAGCAACAGCTTTCCAGGCTAGCCCCTTCTGCCTGCCAGCTATCTGCAGACGTTCGCATTTCAAGAGCAGGGCTGCGAAAGGAGCCTAGCAGGTACACCATCTTTCCCAGGCTACGTTTGAAGTTTTAGTTGGCAAGACAAGCAAGGAGCCCCATTCTCTGTGCGAGCAATGCCATGGGCAGATGAGGCTGAGCAACAGCTTTCCAGGCTAGCCCCTTCTGGCTGCCAGCTATCTGCAGACGTTCGCATTTCAAGAGCAGGGCTGCGAAAGGAGCCTAGCAGGTACACCATCTTTCCCAGGCTACGTTTGAAGTTTGAGGTGGCAAGAGAAGCAAGCAGCCCCATTCTCTGTGCCTCTGTGCGAGCACTGCCATGGGCAGATGAGGCTGAGCAACAGCTTTCCAGGCTAGCCCCTTCTGGCTGCCAGCTATCTGCAGACGTTCGCACTTTCGGAGCAGGGCTGTGATAGGAGCCTGGCAGGGACACCACCATTCCCAGCATGCGTTTGAAGTTTCAAGTGGCAAGATAAGCAAGCAGCCCCATTCTCTGTGCCTCTATGCGAACAGTGCCATGGGCAGATGAGGCTGAGCAACACCTTTCCAGGCTAGCCCCTTCTGTCTGCCAGCTATCTGCAGACGTTCGCATTTCAAGAGCAGGGCTGCGAAAGGAGCCTGGCTGGGACACCAACTTTCCCAGGCTACGTTTCAAGTTTTAGTTGGCAAGACAAGCAAGGAGCCCCATTCTCTGTGCATCTGTGCGAGCAGTGCCATGGGCAGATGAGACTGAGCATCAGCTTTCCAGGATAGACCCTTCTGCCTGCCAGCTATATGCAGACGTTCGCACTTTCGGAGCAGGGCTGTGATAGGAGCCTGGCAGGGACACCACAATTCCCAGCATGCGTTTGAAGTTTCAAGTGGCAAGATAAGCAAGCAGCCCCATTCTCTGTGCCTCTATGCGAGCACTGCCGTGGGCAGATGAGGCTGAGCAACAGCTTTCCAGGCTAGCCCCTTCTGTCTGCCAGCTATCTGCAGACGTTCGCATTTCAAGAGCAGGGCTGCGAAAGAAGCCTGGCTGGGACACCAACTTTCCCAGGCTACGTTTCAAGTTTTAGTTGGGAAGACAAGCAAGGAGCCCCATTCTCTGTGCCTCTGTGCGAGCACTGCCATGGGCAGATGAGGCTGAGCAACAGCTTTCCAGGCTAGCACCTTCTGGCTGCCAGCTATCTGCAGACGTTCACATTTCAAGAGCAGGGCTGCGAAAGGATCCTAGCAGGTACACCATCTTTCCCAGGATACGTTTGAAGTTTGAGGTGGCAAGACAAGCAAGCAGCCCCATTCTCTGTGCCTCTATGCGAGCAATGCCATGGGCAGATGAGGCTGAGCAACAGCTTTCCAGGCTAGCCCCTTCTGGCTGCCAGCTATCTGCAGACGTTCGCATTTCAAGAGCAGGGCTGCGAAAGGAGCCTGGCTGGTACACCATCTTTCCCAGGCTACGTTTGAAGTTTGAGGTGGCAAGACAAGCAAGCAGCCCCATTCTCTGTGCCTCTGTGCGAGCACTGCCATGGGCAGATGAGGCCTAGCAACATCTTTCCAGGCTAGCACCTTCTGGCTGCCAGCTATCTGCAGAAGTTCGCACTTTCGGAGCAGGGCTGTGATAGGAGCCTGGCAGGGACACCACCATTCGCAGCATGCGTTTGAAGTTTCAAGTGGCAAGATAAGCAAGCAGCCCCATTCTCTGTGCCTCTATGCGAACAGTGCCATGGGCAGATTAGGCTGAGCAACAGCTTTCCAGGCTAGCCCCTTCTGGCTGCCAGCTATCTGCAGACGTTCGCATTTCAAGAGCAGGGCTGCGAAAGGAGCCTAGCAGGTACACCATCTTTCCCAGGCTACGTTTGAAGTTTGAGGTGGCAAGACAAGCAAGGAGCCCCATTCTCTGTGCGAGCAATGCCATGGGCAGATGAGGCTGAGCAACAGCTTTCCAGGCTAGCCCCTTCTGGCTGCCAGCTATCTGCAGACGTTCGCATTTCAAGAGCAGGGCTGCGAAAGGAGCCTAGCAGGTACACCATCTTTCCCAGGCTACGTTTGAAGTTTGAGGTGGCAAGATAAGCAAGCAGCCCCATTCTCTGTGCCTCTGTGCGAACACTGCCATGGGCAGATGAGGCTGAGCAACAGCTTTCCAGGCTAGCCCCTTCTGGCTGCCAGCTATCTGCAGACGTTCGCACTTTCGGAGCAGGGCTGTGATAGGAGCCTGGCAGGGACACCACCATTCCCAGCATGCGTTTGAAGTTTCAAGTGGCAAGATAAGCAAGCAGCCCCATTCTCTGTGCCTCTATGCGAACGGTGCCATGGGCAGATGAGGCTGAGCAACAGCTTTCCAGGATAGCCCCTTCTGGCTGCCAGCTATCTGCAGACGTTCGCATTTCAAGAGCAGGGCTGCGAAAGGAGCCTGGCTGGGACACCAACTTTCCCAGGCTACGTTTCAAGTTTTAGTTGGCAAGACAAGCAAGGAGCCCCATTCTCTGTGCCTCTGTGCGAGCACTGCCATGGGCAGATGAGGCTGAGCAACAGCTTTCCAGGCTAGCCCCTTCTGGCTGCCAGCTATCTGCAGACGTTCGCATTTCAAGAGCAGGGCTGCGAAAGGATCCTAGCAGGTACACCATCTTTCCCAGGATACGTTTGAAGTTTGAGGTGGCAAGACAAGCAAGCAGCCCCATTCTCTGTGCGAGCACTGCCATGGGCAGATGAGGCTGAGCAACAGCTTTCCAGGCTAGCCCCTTCTGGCTGCCACCTATCTGCAGACGTTCGCATTTCAAGAGCAGGGCTGCGAAAGGAGCCTGGCTGGGACACCAACTTTCCCAGGCTACGTTTCAAGTTTTAGTTGGGAAGACAAGCAAGGAGCCCCATTCTCTGTGCCTCTGTGCGAGCACTGCCATGGGCAGATGAGGCTGAGCAACAGCTTTCCAGGCTAGCACCTTCTGGCTGCCAGCTATCTGCAGACGTTCACATTTCAAGAGCAGGGCTGCGAAAGGATCCTAGCAGGTACACCATCTTTCCCAGGATACGTTTGAAGTTTGAGGTGGCAAGACAAGCAAGCAGCCCCATTCTCTGTGCCTCTGTGCGAGCACTGCCATGGGCAGATGAGGCCTAGCAACATCTTTCCAGGCTAGCACCTTCTGGCTGCCAGCTATCTGCAGACGTTCGCACTTTCGGAGCAGGGCTGTGATAGGAGCCTGGCAGGGACACCACCATTCCCAGCATGCGTTTGAAGCTTCAAGTGGCAAGACAAGCAAGCAGCCCCATTCTCTGTGCCTCTGTGCGAGGACTGCCATGGGCAGATGAGGCTGAGCCACAGCTTTCCAGGATAGCCCCTTCTGGCTGCCAGCTATCTGCAGACGTTCGCATTTCAAGAGCAGGGCTGCGAAAGGAGCCTGGCTGGGACACCATCTTTCCCAGGCTACGTTTGAAGTTTGAGGTGGCAAGACAAGCAAGCAGCCCCATTCTCTGTGCCTCTGTGCGAGCACTACCATGGGTAGATGAGGCTGAGCAACAGCTTTCCAGGATAGCCCCTTCTGCCTGCCAGCTATCTGCAGACATTCGCACTTTCGCAGCAGGGCTGTGGTAGGAGCCTGGCAGGGACACCACCATTCCCAGCATGCGTTTCAAGTTTGAGGTGGCAAGACAAGCAAGGGGCCCCATTCTCTGTGCCTCTATGCGAGCACTGCCATGGGCAGATGAGGCTGAGCAACAGCTTTCCAGGCTAGCCCCTTCTGGCTGCCAGCTATCTGCAGACGTTCGCATTTCAAGAGCAGGGCTGCGAAAGGAGCCTAGCAGGTACACCATCTTTCCCAGGCTACGTTTGAAGTTTGAGGTGGCAAGACAAGCAAGCAGCCCCATTCTCTGTGCGAGCAATGCCATGGGCAGATGAGGCTGAGCAACAGCTTTCCAGGCTAGCCCCTTCTGGCTGCCAGCTGTCTGCAGACGTTCACATTTCAAGAGCAGGGCTGCGAAAGGAGCCTAGCAGGTACAGCATCTTTCCCAGGCTACGTTTGAAGTTTGAGGTGGCAAGACAAGCAAGCAGTCCCATTCTCTGTGCCTCTATGCGAACAGTGCCATGGGCAGATGAGGCTGAGCAACAGCTTTCCAGGCTAGCCCCTTCTGGCTGCCAGCTGTCTGCAGAAGTTCGCACTTTCGGAGCAGGGCTGTGATAGGAGCCTGGCAGGGACACCACCATTCGCAGCATGCGTTTGAAGTTTCAAGTGGCAAGATAAGCAAGCAGCCCCATTCTCTGTGCCTCTATGCGAACAGTGCCATGGGCAGATTAGGCTGAGCAACAGCTTTCCAGGATAGCCCCTTCTGCCTGCCAGCTATCTGCAGACGTTCGCATTTCAAGAGCAGGGCTGCGAAAGGAGCCTAGCAGGTACACCATCTTTCCCAGGCTACGTTTGAAGTTTTAGTTGGCAAGACAAGCAAGGAGCCCCATTCTCTGTGCGAGCAATGCCATGGGCAGATGAGGCTGAGCAACAGCTTTCCAGGCTAGCCCCTTCTGGCTGCCAGCTATCTGCAGACGTTCGCATTTCAAGAGCAGGGCTGCGAAAGGAGCCTAGCAGGTACAGCATCTTTCCCAGGCTACGTTTGAAGTTTGAGGTGGCAAGATAAGCAAGCAGCCCCATTCTCTGTGCCTCTGTGCGAGCACTGCCATGGGCAGATGAGGCTGAGCAACAGCTTTCCAGGCTAGCCCCTTCTGGCTGCCAGCTATCTGCAGACGTTCGCACTTTCGGAGCAGGGCTGTGATAGGAGCCTGGCAGGGACACCACCATTCCCAGCATGCGTTTGAAGTTTCAAGTGGCAAGATAAGCAAGCAGCCCCATTCTCTGTGCCTCTATGCGAACAGTGCCATGGGCAGATGAGGCTGAGCAACAGCTTTCCAGGCTAGCCCATTCTGGCTGCCAGCTATCTGCAGACATTCGCATTTCAAGAGCAGGGCTGCGAAAGGAGCCTGGCTGGGACACCAACTTTCCCAGGCTACGTTTCAAGTTTTAGTTGGCAAGACAAGCAAGGAGCCCCATTCTCTGTGCCTCTGTGCGAGCACTGCCATGGGCAGATGAGGCTGAGCAACAGCTTTCCAGGCTAGCCCCTTCTGGCTGCCAGCTATCTGCAGACTTTCGCATTTCAAGAGCAGGGCTGCGAAAGGATCCTAGCAGGTACACCATCTTTCTCAGGATACGTTTGAAGTTTGAGGTGGCAAGACAAGCAAGCAGCCCCATTCTCTGTGCGAGCAATGCCATGGGCAGATGAGGCTGAGCAACAGCTTTCCAGGCTAGCCCCTTCTGGCTGCCACCTATCTGCAGACATTCGCATTTCAAGAGCAGGGCTGCGAAAGGAGCCTAGCAGGTACAGCATCTTTCCCAGGCTACGTTTGAAGTTTGAGGTGGCAAGAGAAGCAAGCAGCCCCATTCTCTGTGCCTCTGTGCGAGCACTGCCACGGGCAGATGAGGCTGAGCAACAGCTTTCCAGGCTAGCCCCTTCTGCCTGCCAGCTATCTGCAGACGTTCGCACTTTCGGAGCAGGGCTGCGAAAGGAGCCTGGCTGGGACACCAACTTTCCCAGGCTACGTTTGAAGTTTGAGGTGGCAAGACAAGCAAGCAGCCCCATTCTCTGTGCCTCTGTGCGAGCACTGCCATGGGCAGATGAGGCTGAGCAACAGCTTTCCAGGCTAGCCCCTTCTGCCTGCCAGCTATCTGCAGACGTTCGCACTTTCGGAGCAGGGCTGTGATAGGAGCCTGGCAGGGACACCACCATTCCCAGCATGCGTTTGAAGTTTCAAGTGGCAAGATAAGCAAGCAGCCCCATTCTCTGTGCCTCTATGCGAACAGTGCCATGGGCAGATGAGGCTGAGCAACAGCTTTCCAGGCTAGCCCCTTCTGGCTGCCAGCTATCTGCAGACTTTCGCATTTCAAGAGCAGGGCTGCGAAAGTAGCCTAGCAGGTACACCATCTTTCCCAGGCTACGTTTGAAGTTTGAGGTGGCAAGACAAGCAAGCAGCCCCATGCTCTGTGCCTCTGTGCGAGCACTGCCATGGGCAGATGAGGCTGAGCAACAGCTTTCCAGGATAGCCCCTTCTGGATGCCAGCTATCTGCAGACGTTCGCATTTTAAGAGCAGGACTGCGAAATGAGCCTAGCAGGTACACCATCTTTCCCAGGCTACGTTTGAAGTTTGAGGTGGCAAGACAAGCAAGCAGCCCCATTCTCTGTGCGAGCAATGCCATGGGCAGATGAGGCTGAGCAACAGCTTTCCAGGATAGCCCCTTCTGCCTGCCAGCTATCTGCAGACGTTCGCACTTTCGGAGCAGGGCTGCGAAAGGAGCCTGGCTGGGACACCAACTTTCCCAGGCTACGTTTGAAGTTTGAGGTGGCAAGACAAGCAAGCAGCCCCATTCTCTGTGCCTCTGTGCGAGCACTGCCATGGGCAGATGAGGCTGAGCAACAGCTTTCCAGGATAGCCCCTTCTGCCTGCCAGCTATCTGCAGACGTTCGCATTTCAAGAGCAGGGCTGCGAAAGGAGCCTAGCAGGTACACCATCTTTCCCAGGCTACGTTTGAAGTTTGAGGTGGCAAGACAAGCAAGCAGCCCCATTCTCTGTGCCTCTATGCGAACAGTGCCATGGACAGATGAGGCTGAGCAACAGCTTTCCAGGCTAGCCCCTTCTGGCTGCCAGCTATCTGCAGACGTTCGCATTTCAAGAGCCGGGCTGCGAAAGGAGCCTGGCTGGGACACCAACTTTCCCAGGTTACGTTTGAAGTTTGAGGTGGCAAGACAAGCAAGCAGCCCCATTCTCTGTGCCTCTGTGCGAGCACTGCCATGGGCAGATGAGGCTGAGCAACAGCTTTCCAGGATAGCCCCTTCTGGCTGCCAGCTATCTGCAGACGTTCGCACTTTCGGAGCAGGGCTGCGAAAGGAGCCTGGCTGGGACACCATCTTTCCCAGGCTACGTTTGAAGTTTGAGGTGGCAAGACAAGCAAGCAGCCCCATTCTCTGTGCCTCTGTGCGAGCAGTGCCATGGGCAGATGAGGCTGAGCAACAGCTTTCCAGGCTAGCCCCTTCTGCCTACCAGCTATCTGCAGAGATTCGCACTTTCGAGAGCAGGGCTGTGATAGGAGCCTGGCAGGGACACCACCCTTCCCAGCATGTGTTTGAAGTTTGAGGTGGCAAGACAAGCAAGCAGCCCGATTCTCTGTGCATCTATGCGAGCACTGCCATGGGCAGATGAGCCTGAGCAACAGCTTTCCAGGCTAGCCCATTCTGGCTGCCAGCTATCTGCAGACGTTCGCACTTTCGGAGCAGGGCTGAGAAAGGAGCCTGGCTGGGACACCAACTTTCCCAGGCTACGTTTGAAGTTTGAGGTGGCAAGAGAAGCAAGCAGCCCCATTCTCTGTGCATCTGTGCGAGCACTGCCATGGGCAGATGAGACTGAGCATCAGCTTTCCAGGATAGACCCTTCTGCCTGCCAGCTATATGCAGACGTTCGCACTTTCGGAGCAGGGCTGTGATAGGAGCCTGGCAGGGACACCACAATTCCCAGCATGCGTTTGAAGTTTCAAGTGGCAAGATAAGCAAGCAGCCCCATTCTCTGTGCCTCTGTGCGAGGACTGCCATGGGCAGATGAGGCTGAGCAACAGCTTTCCAGGCTAGCCCCTTCTGGCTGCCAGCTATCTGCAGACGTTCGCATTTCAAGAGCAGGGCTGCGAAAGGAGCCTGGCTGGGACACCATCTTTCCCAGGCTACGTTTGAAGTTTGAGGTGGCAAGACAAGCAAGCAGCCCCATTCTCTGTGCCTCTGTGCGAGCACTACCATGGGTAGATGAGGCTGAGCAACAGCTTTCCAGGATAGCCCCTTCTGCCTGCCAGCTATCTGCAGACATTCGCACTTTCGGAGCAGGGCTGTGGTAGGAGCCTGGCAGGGACACCACCATTCCCAGCATGCGTTTCAAGTTTGAGGTGGCAAGACAAGCAAGGGGCCCCATTCTCTGTGCCTCTATGCGAGCACTGCCATGGGCAGATGAGGCTGAGCAACAGCTTTCCAGGATAACCCCTTCTGCCTGCCAGCTATCTGCAGACGTTCGCATTTCAAGAGCAGGGCTGCGAAAGGAGCCTAGCAGGTACACCATCTTTCCCAGGATACGTTTGAAGTTTGAGGTGGCAAGACAAGCAAGCAGCCCCATTCTCTGTGCGAGCAATGCCATGGGCAGATGAGGCTGAGCAACAGCTTTCCAGGCTAGCCCCTTCTGGCTGCCAGCTGTCTGCAGACGTTCACATTTCAAGAGCAGGGCTGCGAAAGGAGCCTAGCAGGTACACCATCTTTCCCAGGCTACGTTTGAAGTTTGAGGTGGCAAGACAAGCAAGCAGCCCCATTCTCTGTGCCTCTGTGCGAGCACTGCCATGGGCAGATGAGGCTGAGCAACAGCTTTCCAGGCTAGCCCCTTCTGCCTGCCAGCTATCTGCAGACGTTCGCATTTCAAGAGCAGGGCTGCGAAAGAAGCCTAGCAGGTACACCATCTTTCCCAGGCTACGTTTGAAGTTTGAGGTGGCAAGACAAGCAAGGAGCCCCATTCTCTGTGCGAGCACTGCCATGGGCAGATGAGGCTGAGCAACAGCTTTCCAGGCTAGCCCCTTCTGGCTGCCAGCTGTCTGCAGACGTTCACATTTCAAGAGCAGGGCTGCGAAAGGAGCCTAGCATGTACACCATCTTTCCCAGGCTACGTTTGAAGTTTGAGGTGGCAAGACAAGCAAGCAGCCCCATTCTCTGTGCCTCTGTGCGAGCACTGCCGTGGGCAGATGAGGCTGAGCAACAGCTTTCCAGGCTAGCCCCTTCTGGCTGCCAGCTATCTGCAGACGTTCGCATTTCAAGAGCAGGGCTGCGAAAGGAGCCTAGCAGGTACACCATCTTTCCCAGGCTACGTTTGAAGTTTTAGTTGGCAAGACAAGCAAGGAGCCCCATTCTCTGTGCGAGCAATGCCATGGGCAGATGAGGCTGAGCAACAGCTTTCCAGGCTAGCCCCTTCTGGCTGCCAGCTATCTGCAGACGTTCGCATTTCAAGAGCAGGGCTGCGAAAGGAGCCTAGCAGGTACAGCATCTTTCCCAGGCTACGTTTGAAGTTTGAGGTGGCAAGATAAGCAAGCAGCCCCATTCTCTGTGCCTCTGTGCGAGCACTGCCATGGGCAGATGAGGCTGAGCAACAGCTTTCCAGGCTAGCCCCTTCTGGCTGCCAGCTATCTGCAGACGTTCGCACTTTCGGAGCAGGGCTGTGATAGGAGCCTGGCAGGGACACCACCATTCCCAGCATGCGTTTGAAGTTTCAAGTGGCAAGATAAGCAAGCAGCCCCATTCTCTGTGCCTCTATGCGAACAGTGCCATGGGCAGATGAGGCTGAGCAACAGCTTTCCAGGCTAGCCCCTTCTGTCTGCCAGCTATCTGCAGACGTTCGCATTTCAAGAGCAGGGCTGCGAAAGGAGCCTGGCTGGGACACCAACTTTCCCAGGCTACGTTTCAAGTTTTAGTTGGCAAGACAAGCAAGGAGCCCCATTCTCTGTGCATCTGTGCGAGCAGTGCCATGGGCAGATGAGACTGAGCATCAGCTTTCCAGGATAGACCCTTCTGCCTGCCAGCTATATGCAGACGTTCGCACTTTCGGAGCAGGGCTGTGATAGGAGCCTGGCAGGGACACCACAATTCCCAGCATGCGTTTGAAGTTTCAAGTGGCAAGATAAGCAAGCAGCCCCATTCTCTGTGCCTCTATGCGAGCACTGCCGTGGGCAGATGAGGCTGAGCAACAGCTTTCCAGGCTAGCCCCTTCTGTCTGCCAGCTATCTGCAGACGTTCGCATTTCAAGAGCAGGGCTGCGAAAGAAGCCTGGCTGGGACACCAACTTTCCCAGGCTACGTTTCAAGTTTTAGTTGGGAAGACAAGCAAGGAGCCCCATTCTCTGTGCCTCTGTGCGAGCACTGCCATGGGCAGATGAGGCTGAGCAACAGCTTTCCAGGCTAGCACCTTCTGGCTGCCAGCTATCTGCAGACGTTCACATTTCAAGAGCAGGGCTGCGAAAGGATCCTAGCAGGTACACCATCTTTCCCAGGATACGTTTGAAGTGTGAGGTGGCAAGACAAGCAAGCAGCCCCATTCTCTGTGCCTCTATGCGAGCAATGCCATGGGCAGATGAGGCTGAGCAACAGCTTTCCAGGCTAGCCCCTTCTGGCTGCCAGCTATCTGCAGACGTTCGCATTTCAAGAGCAGGGCTGCGAAAGGAGCCTGGCTGGTACACCATCTTTCCCAGGCTACGTTTGAAGTTTGAGGTGGCAAGACAAGCAAGCAGCCCCATTCTCTGTGCCTCTGTGCGAGCACTGCCATGGGCAGATGAGGCCTAGCAACATCTTTCCAGGCTAGCACCTTCTGGCTGCCAGCTATCTGCAGAAGTTCGCACTTTCGGAGCAGGGCTGTGATAGGAGCCTGGCAGGGACACCACCATTCGCAGCATGCGTTTGAAGTTTCAAGTGGCAAGATAAGCAAGCAGCCCCATTCTCTGTGCCTCTATGCGAACAGTGCCATGGGCAGATGAGGCTGAGCAACAGCTTTCCAGGATAGCCCCTTCTGCCTGCCAGCTATCTGCAGACGTTCGCATTTCAAGAGCAGGGCTGCGAAAGGAGCCTAGCAGGTACACCATCTTTCCCAGGCTACGTTTGAAGTTTTAGTTGGCAAGACAAGCAAGGAGCCCCATTCTCTGTGCGAGCAATGCCATGGGCAGATGAGGCTGAGCAACAGCTTTCCAGGCTAGCCCCTTCTGGCTGCCAGCTATCTGCAGACGTTCGCATTTCAAGAGCAGGGCTGCGAAAGGAGCCTAGCAGGTACACCATCTTTCCCAGGCTACGTTTGAAGTTTGAGGTGGCAAGATAAGCAAGCAGCCCCATTCTCTGTGCCTCTGTGCGAACACTGCCATGGGCAGATGAGGCTGAGCAACAGCTTTCCAGGCTAGCCCCTTCTGGCTGCCAGCTATCTGCAGACGTTCGCACTTTCGGAGCAGGGCTGTGATAGGAGCCTGGCAGGGACACCACCATTCCCAGCATGCGTTTGAAGTTTCAAGTGGCAAGATAAGCAAGCAGCCCCATTCTCTGTGCCTCTATGCGAACAGTGCCATGGGCAGATGAGGCTGAGCAACAGCTTTCCAGGCTAGCCCCTTCTGGCTGCCAGCTATCTGCAGACGTTCGCATTTCAAGAGCAGGGCTGCGAAAGGAGCCTGGCTGGGACACCAACTTTCCCAGGCTACGTTTCAAGTTTTAGTTGGCAAGACAAGCAAGGAGCCCCATTCTCTGTGCCTCTGTGCGAGCACTGCCATGGGCAGATGAGGCTGAGCAACAGCTTTCCAGGCTAGCCCCTTCTGGCTGCCAGCTATCTGCAGACGTTCGCATTTCAAGAGCAGGGCTGCGAAAGGATCCTAGCAGGTACACCATCTTTCCCAGGATACGTTTGAAGTTTGAGGTGGCAAGACAAGCAAGCAGCCCCATTCTCTGTGCGAGCACTGCCATGGGCAGATGAGGCTGAGCAACAGCTTTCCAGGCTAGCCCCTTCTGGCTGCCACCTATCTGCAGACGTTCGCATTTCAAGAGCAGGGCTGCGAAAGGAGCCTGGCTGGGACACCAACTTTCCCAGGCTACGTTTCAAGTTTTAGTTGGGAAGACAAGCAAGGAGCCCCATTCTCTGTGCCTCTGTGCGAGCACTGCCATGGGCAGATGAGGCTGAGCAACAGCTTTCCAGGCTAGCACCTTCTGGCTGCCAGCTATCTGCAGACGTTCACATTTCAAGAGCAGGGCTGCGAAAGGATCCTAGCAGGTACACCATCTTTCCCAGGATACGTTTGAAGTTTGAGGTGGCAAGACAAGCAAGCAGCCCCATTCTCTGTGCCTCTATGCGAGCAATGCCATGGGCAGATGAGGCTGAGCAACAGCTTTCCAGGCTAGCCCCTTCTGGCTGCCAGCTATCTGCAGACGTTCGCATTTCAAGAGCAGGGCTGCGAAAGGAGCCTGGCTGGTACACCATCTTTCCCAGGCTACGTTTGAAGTTTGAGGTGGCAAGACAAGCAAGCAGCCCCATTCTCTGTGCCTCTGTGCGAGCACTGCCATGGGCAGATGAGGCCTAGCAACATCTTTCCAGGCTAGCACCTTCTGGCTGCCAGCTATCTGCAGACGTTCGCACTTTCGGAGCAGGGCTGTGATAGGAGCCTGGCAGGGACACCACCATTCCCAGCATGCGTTTGAAGCTTCAAGTGGCAAGACAAGCAAGCAGCCCCATTCTCTGTGCCTCTGTGCGAGGACTGCCATGGGCAGATGAGGCTGAGCCACAGCTTTCCAGGATAGCCCCTTCTGCCTGCCAGCTATCTGCAGACGTTCGCATTTCAAGAGCAGGGCTGCGAAAGGAGCCTGGCTGGGACACCATCTTTCCCAGGCTACGTTTGAAGTTTGAGGTGGCAAGACAAGCAAGCAGCCCCATTCTCTGTGCCTCTGTGCGAGCACTACCATGGGTAGATGAGGCTGAGCAACAGCTTTCCAGGATAGCCCCTTCTGCCTGCCAGCTATCTGCAGACATTCGCACTTTCGGAGCAGGGCTGTGGTAGGAGCCTGGCAGGGACACCACCATTCCCAGCATGCGTTTCAAGTTTGAGGTGGCAAGACAAGCAAGGGGCCCCATTCTCTGTGCCTCTATGCGAGCACTGCCATGGGCAGATGAGGCTGAGCAACAGCTTTCCAGGCTAGCCCCTTCTGGCTGCCAGCTATCTGCAGACGTTCGCATTTCAAGAGCAGGGCTGCGAAAGGAGCCTAGCAGGTACACCATCTTTCCCAGGCTACGTTTGAAGTTTGAGGTGGCAAGACAAGCAAGCAGCCCCATTCTCTGTGCGAGCAATGCCATGGGCAGATGAGGCTGAGCAACAGCTTTCCAGGCTAGCCCCTTCTGGCTGCCAGCTGTCTGCAGACGTTCACATTTCAAGAGCAGGGCTGCGAAAGGAGCCTAGCAGGTACAGCATCTTTCCCAGGCTACGTTTGAAGTTTGAGGTGGCAAGACAAGCAAGCAGTCCCATTCTCTGTGCCTCTATGCGAACAGTGCCATGGGCAGATGAGGCTGAGCAACAGCTTTCCAGGCTAGCCCCTTCTGGCTGCCAGCTATCTGCAGAAGTTCGCACTTTCGGAGCAGGGCTGTGATAGGAGCCTGGCAGGGACACCACCATTCGCAGCATGCGTTTGAAGTTTCAAGTGGCAAGATAAGCAAGCAGCCCCATTCTCTGTGCCTCTATGCGAACAGTGCCATGGGCAGATTAGGCTGAGCAACAGCTTTCCAGGATAGCCCCTTCTGCCTGCCAGCTATCTGCAGACGTTCGCATTTCAAGAGCAGGGCTGCGAAAGGAGCCTAGCAGGTACACCATCTTTCCCAGGCTACGTTTGAAGTTTTAGTTGGCAAGACAAGCAAGGAGCCCCATTCTCTGTGCGAGCAATGCCATGGGCAGATGAGGCTGAGCAACAGCTTTCCAGGCTAGCCCCTTCTGGCTGCCAGCTATCTGCAGACGTTCGCATTTCAAGAGCAGGGCTGCGAAAGGAGCCTAGCAGGTACACCATCTTTCCCAGGCTACGTTTGAAGTTTGAGGTGGCAAGATAAGCAAGCAGCCCCATTCTCTGTGCCTCTGTGCGAACACTGCCATGGGCAGATGAGGCTGAGCAACAGCTTTCCAGGCTAGCCCCTTCTGGCTGCCAGCTATCTGCAGACGTTCGCACTTTCGGAGCAGGGCTGTGATAGGAGCCTGGCAGGGACACCACCATTCCCAGCATGCGTTTGAAGTTTCAAGTGGCAAGATAAGCAAGCAGCCCCATTCTCTGTGCCTCTATGCGAACAGTGCCATGGGCAGATGAGGCTGAGCAACAGCTTTCCAGGATAGCCCCTTCTGGCTGCCAGCTATCTGCAGACGTTCGCATTTCAAGAGCAGGGCTGCGAAAGGAGCCTGGCTGGGACACCAACTTTCCCAGGCTACGTTTCAAGTTTTAGTTGGCAAGACAAGCAAGGAGCCCCATTCTCTGTGCCTCTGTGCGAGCACTGCCATGGGCAGATGAGGCTGAGCAACAGCTTTCCAGGCTAGCCCCTTCTGGCTGCCAGCTATCTGCAGACGTTCGCATTTCAAGAGCAGGGCTGCGAAAGGATCCTAGCAGGTACACCATCTTTCCCAGGATACGTTTGAAGTTTGAGGTGGCAAGACAAGCAAGCAGCCCCATTCTCTGTGCGAGCACTGCCATGGGCAGATGAGGCTGAGCAACAGCTTTCCAGGCTAGCCCCTTCTGGCTGCCACCTATCTGCAGACGTTCGCATTTCAAGAGCAGGGCTGCGAAAGGAGCCTGGCTGGGACACCAACTTTCCCAGGCTACGTTTCAAGTTTTAGTTGGGAAGACAAGCAAGGAGCCCCATTCTCTGTGCCTCTGTGCGAGCACTGCCATGGGCAGATGAGGCTGAGCAACAGCTTTCCAGGCTAGCACCTTCTGGCTGCCAGCTATCTGCAGACGTTCACATTTCAAGAGCAGGGCTGCGAAAGGATCCTAGCAGGTACACCATCTTTCCCAGGATACGTTTGAAGTTTGAGGTGGCAAGACAAGCAAGCAGCCCCATTCTCTGTGCCTCTGTGCGAGCACTGCCATGGGCAGATGAGGCTGAGCAACAGCTTTCCAGGCTAGCCCCTTCTGCCTGCCAGCTATCTGCAGACGTTCGCACTTTCGGAGCAGGGCTGTGATAGGAGCCTGGCAGGGACACCACCATTCCCAGCATGCGTTTGAAGTTTCAAGTGGCAAGATAAGCAAGCAGCCCCATTCTCTGTGCCTCTATGCGAACAGTGCCATGGGCAGATGAGGCTGAGCAACAGCTTTCCAGGCTAGCCCCTTCTGGCTGCCAGCTATCTGCAGACTTTCGCATTTCAAGAGCAGGGCTGCGAAAGTAGCCTAGCAGGTACACCATCTTTCCCAGGCTACGTTTGAAGTTTGAGGTGGCAAGACAAGCAAGCAGCCCCATGCTCTGTGCCTCTGTGCGAGCACTGCCATGGGCAGATGAGGCTGAGCAACAGCTTTCCAGGATAGCCCCTTCTGGATGCCAGCTATCTGCAGACGTTCGCATTTTAAGAGCAGGACTGCGAAATGAGCCTAGCAGGTACACCATCTTTCCCAGGCTACGTTTGAAGTTTGAGGTGGCAAGACAAGCAAGCAGCCCCATTCTCTGTGCGAGCAATGCCATGGGCAGATGAGGCTGAGCAACAGCTTTCCAGGATAGCCCCTTCTGCCTGCCAGCTATCTGCAGACGTTCGCACTTTCGGAGCAGGGCTGCGAAAGGAGCCTGGCTGGGACACCAACTTTCCCAGGCTACGTTTGAAGTTTGAGGTGGCAAGACAAGCAAGCAGCCCCATTCTCTGTGCCTCTGTGCGAGCACTGCCATGGGCAGATGAGGCTGAGCAACAGCTTTCCAGGATAGCCCCTTCTGCCTGCCAGCTATCTGCAGACGTTCGCATTTCAAGAGCAGGGCTGCGAAAGGAGCCTAGCAGGTACACCATCTTTCCCAGGCTACGTTTGAAGTTTGAGGTGGCAAGACAAGCAAGCAGCCCCATTCTCTGTGCCTCTATGCGAACAGTGCCATGGACAGATGAGGCTGAGCAACAGCTTTCCAGGCTAGCCCCTTCTGGCTGCCAGCTATCTGCAGACGTTCGCATTTCAAGAGCCGGGCTGCGAAAGGAGCCTGGCTGGGACACCAACTTTCCCAGGTTACGTTTGAAGTTTGAGGTGGCAAGACAAGCAAGCAGCCCCATTCTCTGTGCCTCTGTGCGAGCACTGCCATGGGCAGATGAGGCTGAGCAACAGCTTTCCAGGATAGCCCCTTCTGGCTGCCAGCTATCTGCAGACGTTCGCACTTTCGGAGCAGGGCTGCGAAAGGAGCCTGGCTGGGACACCATCTTTCTCAGGCTACGTTTGAAGTTTGAGGTGGCAAGACAAGCAAGCAGCCCCATTCTCTGTGCCTCTGTGCGAGCAGTGCCATGGGCAGATGAGGCTGAGCAACAGCTTTCCAGGCTAGCCCCTTCTGCCTACCAGCTATCTGCAGAGATTCGCACTTTCGAGAGCAGGGCTGTGATAGGAGCCTGGCAGGGACACCACCCTTCCCAGCATGTGTTTGAAGTTTGAGGTGGCAAGACAAGCAAGCAGCCCGATTCTCTGTGCATCTATGCGAGCACTGCCATGGGCAGATGAGCCTGAGCAACAGCTTTCCAGGCTAGCCCATTCTGGCTGCCAGCTATCTGCAGACGTTCGCACTTTCGGAGCAGGGCTGAGAAAGGAGCCTGGCTGGGACACCAACTTTCCCAGGCTACGTTTGAAGTTTGAGGTGGCAAGAGAAGCAAGCAGCCCCATTCTCTGTGCATCTGTGCGAGCACTGCCATGGGCAGATGAGACTGAGCATCAGCTTTCCAGGATAGACCCTTCTGCCTGCCAGCTATATGCAGACGTTCGCACTTTCGGAGCAGGGCTGTGATAGGAGCCTGGCAGGGACACCACAATTCCCAGCATGCGTTTGAAGTTTCAAGTGGCAAGATAAGCAAGCAGCCCCATTCTCTGTGCCTCTGTGCGAGGACTGCCATGGGCAGATGAGGCTGAGCAACAGCTTTCCAGGCTAGCCCCTTCTGGCTGCCAGCTATCTGCAGACGTTCGCATTTCAAGAGCAGGGCTGCGAAAGGAGCCTGGCTGGGACACCATCTTTCCCAGGCTACGTTTGAAGTTTGAGGTGGCAAGACAAGCAAGCAGCCCCATTCTCTGTGCCTCTGTGCGAGCACTACCATGGGTAGATGAGGCTGAGCAACAGCTTTCCAGGATAGCCCCTTCTGCCTGCCAGCTATCTGCAGACATTCGCACTTTCGGAGCAGGGCTGTGGTAGGAGCCTGGCAGGGACACCACCATTCCCAGCATGCGTTTCAAGTTTGAGGTGGCAAGACAAGCAAGGGGCCCCATTCTCTGTGCCTCTATGCGAGCACTGCCATGGGCAGATGAGGCTGAGCAACAGCTTTCCAGGATAACCCCTTCTGCCTGCCAGCTATCTGCAGACGTTCGCATTTCAAGAGCAGGGCTGCGAAAGGAGCCTAGCAGGTACACCATCTTTCCCAGGCTACGTTTGAAGTTTGAGGTGGCAAGACAAGCAAGCAGCCCCATTCTCTGTGCGAGCAATGCCATGGGCAGATGAGGCTGAGCAACAGCTTTCCAGGCTAGCCCCTTCTGGCTGCCAGCTGTCTGCAGACGTTCACATTTCAAGAGCAGGGCTGCGAAAGGAGCCTAGCAGGTACAGCATCTTTCCCAGGCTACGTTTGAAGTTTGAGGTGGCAAGACAAGCAAGCAGCCCCATTCTCTGTGCCTCTGTGCGAGCACTGCCATGGGCAGATGAGGCTGAGCAACAGCTTTCCAGGCTAGCCCCTTCTGCCTGCCAGCTATCTGCAGACGTTCGCATTTCAAGAGCAGGGCTGCGAAAGAAGCCTAGCAGGTACACCATCTTTCCCAGGCTACGTTTGAAGTTTTAGTTGGCAAGACAAGCAAGGAGCCCCATTCTCTGTGCGAGCACTGCCATGGGCAGATGAGGCTGAGCAACAGCTTTCCAGGCTAGCCCCTTCTGGCTGCCAGCTGTCTGCAGACGTTCACATTTCAAGAGCAGGGCTGCGAAAGGAGCCTAGCAGGTACACCATCTTTCCCAGGCTACGTTTGAAGTTTGAGGTGGCAAGACAAGCAAGCAGCCCCATTCTCTGTGCCTCTGTGCGAGCACTGCCGTGGGCAGATGAGGCTGAGCAACAGCTTTCCAGGCTAGCCCCTTCTGCCTGCCAGCTATCTGCAGACGTTCGCATTTCAAGAGCAGGGCTGCGAAAGGAGCCTAGCAGGTACACCATCTTTCCCAGGCTACGTTTGAAGTTTTAGTTGGCAAGACAAGCAAGGAGCCCCATTCTCTGTGCGAGCAATGCCATGGGCAGATGAGGCTGAGCAACAGCTTTCCAGGCTAGCCCCTTCTGGCTGCCAGCTATCTGCAGACGTTCGCATTTCAAGAGCAGGGCTGCGAAAGGAGCCTAGCAGGTACAGCATCTTTCCCAGGCTACGTTTGAAGTTTGAGGTGGCAAGATAAGCAAGCAGCCCCATTCTCTGTGCCTCTGTGCGAGCACTGCCATGGGCAGATGAGGCTGAGCAACAGCTTTCCAGGCTAGCCCCTTCTGGCTGCCAGCTATCTGCAGACGTTCGCACTTTCGGAGCAGGGCTGTGATAGGAGCCTGGCAGGGACACCACCATTCCCAGCATGCGTTTGAAGTTTCAAGTGGCAAGATAAGCAAGCAGCCCCATTCTCTGTGCCTCTATGCGAACAGTGCCATGGGCAGATGAGGCTGAGCAACACCTTTCCAGGCTAGCCCCTTCTGTCTGCCAGCTATCTGCAGACGTTCGCATTTCAAGAGCAGGGCTGCGAAAGGAGCCTGGCTGGGACACCAACTTTCCCAGGCTACGTTTCAAGTTTTAGTTGGCAAGACAAGCAAGGAGCCCCATTCTCTGTGCATCTGTGCGAGCAGTGCCATGGGCAGATGAGACTGAGCATCAGCTTTCCAGGATAGACCCTTCTGCCTGCCAGCTATATGCAGACGTTCGCACTTTCGGAGCAGGGCTGTGATAGGAGCCTGGCAGGGACACCACAATTCCCAGCATGCGTTTGAAGTTTCAAGTGGCAAGATAAGCAAGCAGCCCCATTCTCTGTGCCTCTATGCGAGCACTGCCGTGGGCAGATGAGGCTGAGCAACAGCTTTCCAGGCTAGCCCCTTCTGTCTGCCAGCTATCTGCAGACGTTCGCATTTCAAGAGCAGGGCTGCGAAAGAAGCCTGGCTGGGACACCAACTTTCCCAGGCTACGTTTCAAGTTTTAGTTGGGAAGACAAGCAAGGAGCCCCATTCTCTGTGCCTCTGTGCGAGCACTGCCATGGGCAGATGAGGCTGAGCAACAGCTTTCCAGGCTAGCACCTTCTGGCTGCCAGCTATCTGCAGACGTTCACATTTCAAGAGCAGGGCTGCGAAAGGATCCTAGCAGGTACACCATCTTTCCCAGGATACGTTTGAAGTTTGAGGTGGCAAGACAAGCAAGCAGCCCCATTCTCTGTGCCTCTATGCGAGCAATGCCATGGGCAGATGAGGCTGAGCAACAGCTTTCCAGGCTAGCCCCTTCTGGCTGCCAGCTATCTGCAGACGTTCGCATTTCAAGAGCAGGGCTGCGAAAGGAGCCTGGCTGGTACACCATCTTTCCCAGGCTACGTTTGAAGTTTGAGGTGGCAAGACAAGCAAGCAGCCCCATTCTCTGTGCCTCTGTGCGAGCACTGCCATGGGCAGATGAGGCCTAGCAACATCTTTCCAGGCTAGCACCTTCTGGCTGCCAGCTATCTGCAGAAGTTCGCACTTTCGGAGCAGGGCTGTGATAGGAGCCTGGCAGGGACACCACCATTCGCAGCATGCGTTTGAAGTTTCAAGTGGCAAGATAAGCAAGCAGCCCCATTCTCTGTGCCTCTGTGCGAGCACTGCCATGGGCAGATGAGGCTGAGCAACAGCTTTCCAGGATAGCCCCTTCTGCCTGCCAGCTATCTGCAGACGTTCGCATTTCAAGAGCAGGGCTGCGAAAGGAGCCTAGCAGGTACACCATCTTTCCCAGGCTACGTTTGAAGTTTTAGTTGGCAAGACAAGCAAGGAGCCCCATTCTCTGTGCGAGCAATGCCATGGGCAGATGAGGCTGAGCAACAGCTTTCCAGGCTAGCCCCTTCTGGCTGCCAGCTATCTGCAGACGTTCGCATTTCAAGAGCAGGGCTGCGAAAGGAGCCTAGCAGGTACACCATCTTTCCCAGGCTACGTTTGAAGTTTGAGGTGGCAAGATAAGCAAGCAGCCCCATTCTCTGTGCCTCTGTGCGAACACTGCCATGGGCAGATGAGGCTGAGCAACAGCTTTCCAGGCTAGCCCCTTCTGGCTGCCAGCTATCTGCAGACGTTCGCACTTTCGGAGCAGGGCTGTGATAGGAGCCTGGCAGGGACACCACCATTCCCAGCATGCGTTTGAAGTTTCAAGTGGCAAGATAAGCAAGCAGCCCCATTCTCTGTGCCTCTATGCGAACAGTGCCATGGGCAGATGAGGCTGAGCAACACCTTTCCAGGCTAGCCCCTTCTGTCTGCCAGCTATCTGCAGACGTTCGCATTTCAAGAGCAGGGCTGCGAAAGGAGCCTGGCTGGGACACCAACTTTCCCAGGCTACGTTTCAAGTTTTAGTTGGCAAGACAAGCAAGGAGCCCCATTCTCTGTGCATCTGTGCGAGCAGTGCCATGGGCAGATGAGACTGAGCATCAGCTTTCCAGGATAGACCCTTCTGCCTGCCAGCTATATGCAGACGTTCGCACTTTCGGAGCAGGGCTGTGATAGGAGCCTGGCAGGGACACCACAATTCCCAGCATGCGTTTGAAGTTTCAAGTGGCAAGATAAGCAAGCAGCCCCATTCTCTGTGCCTCTATGCGAGCACTGCCGTGGGCAGATGAGGCTGAGCAACAGCTTTCCAGGCTAGCCCCTTCTGTCTGCCAGCTATCTGCAGACGTTCGCATTTCAAGAGCAGGGCTGCGAAAGAAGCCTGGCTGGGACACCAACTTTCCCAGGCTACGTTTCAAGTTTTAGTTGGGAAGACAAGCAAGGAGCCCCATTCTCTGTGCCTCTGTGCGAGCACTGCCATGGGCAGATGAGGCTGAGCAACAGCTTTCCAGGCTAGCACCTTCTGGCTGCCAGCTATCTGCAGACGTTCACATTTCAAGAGCAGGGCTGCGAAAGGATCCTAGCAGGTACACCATCTTTCCCAGGATACGTTTGAAGTTTGAGGTGGCAAGACAAGCAAGCAGCCCCATTCTCTGTGCCTCTATGCGAGCAATGCCATGGGCAGATGAGGCTGAGCAACAGCTTTCCAGGCTAGCCCCTTCTGGCTGCCAGCTATCTGCAGACGTTCGCATTTCAAGAGCAGGGCTGCGAAAGGAGCCTGGCTGGTACACCATCTTTCCCAGGCTACGTTTGAAGTTTGAGGTGGCAAGACAAGCAAGCAGCCCCATTCTCTGTGCCTCTGTGCGAGCACTGCCATGGGCAGATGAGGCCTAGCAACATCTTTCCAGGCTAGCACCTTCTGGCTGCCAGCTATCTGCAGAAGTTCGCACTTTCGGAGCAGGGCTGTGATAGGAGCCTGGCAGGGACACCACCATTCGCAGCATGCGTTTGAAGTTTCAAGTGGCAAGATAAGCAAGCAGCCCCATTCTCTGTGCCTCTGTGCGAGCACTGCCATGGGCAGATGAGGCTGAGCAACAGCTTTCCAGGATAGCCCCTTCTGCCTGCCAGCTATCTGCAGACGTTCGCATTTCAAGAGCAGGGCTGCGAAAGGAGCCTAGCAGGTACACCATCTTTCCCAGGCTACGTTTGAAGTTTTAGTTGGCAAGACAAGCAAGGAGCCCCATTCTCTGTGCGAGCAATGCCATGGGCAGATGAGGCTGAGCAACAGCTTTCCAGGCTAGCCCCTTCTGGCTGCCAGCTATCTGCAGACGTTCGCATTTCAAGAGCAGGGCTGCGAAAGGAGCCTAGCAGGTACACCATCTTTCCCAGGCTACGTTTGAAGTTTGAGGTGGCAAGATAAGCAAGCAGCCCCATTCTCTGTGCCTCTGTGCGAACACTGCCATGGGCAGATGAGGCTGAGCAACAGCTTTCCAGGCTAGCCCCTTCTGGCTGCCAGCTATCTGCAGACGTTCGCACTTTCGGAGCAGGGCTGTGATAGGAGCCTGGCAGGGACACCACCATTCCCAGCATGCGTTTGAAGTTTCAAGTGGCAAGATAAGCAAGCAGCCCCATTCTCTGTGCCTCTATGCGAACAGTGCCATGGGCAGATGAGGCTGAGCAACAGCTTTCCAGGCTAGCCCCTTCTGGCTGCCAGCTATCTGCAGACGTTCGCATTTCAAGAGCAGGGCTGCGAAAGGAGCCTGGCTGGGACACCAACTTTCCCAGGCTACGTTTCAAGTTTTAGTTGGCAAGACAAGCAAGGAGCCCCATTCTCTGTGCCTCTGTGCGAGCACTGCCATGGGCAGATGAGGCTGAGCAACAGCTTTCCAGGCTAGCCCCTTCTGGCTGCCAGCTATCTGCAGACGTTCGCATTTCAAGAGCAGGGCTGCGAAAGGATCCTAGCAGGTACACCATCTTTCCCAGGATACGTTTGAAGTTTGAGGTGGCAAGACAAGCAAGCAGCCCCATTCTCTGTGCGAGCACTGCCATGGGCAGATGAGGCTGAGCAACAGCTTTCCAGGCTAGCCCCTTCTGGCTGCCACCTATCTGCAGACGTTCGCATTTCAAGAGCAGGGCTGCGAAAGGAGCCTGGCTGGGACACCAACTTTCCCAGGCTACGTTTCAAGTTTTAGTTGGGAAGACAAGCAAGGAGCCCCATTCTCTGTGCCTCTGTGCGAGCACTGCCATGGGCAGATGAGGCTGAGCAACAGCTTTCCAGGCTAGCACCTTCTGGCTGCCAGCTATCTGCAGACGTTCACATTTCAAGAGCAGGGCTGCGAAAGGATCCTAGCAGGTACACCATCTTTCCCAGGATACGTTTGAAGTTTGAGGTGGCAAGACAAGCAAGCAGCCCCATTCTCTGTGCCTCTATGCGAGCAATGCCATGGGCAGATGAGGCTGAGCAACAGCTTTCCAGGCTAGCCCCTTCTGGCTGCCAGCTATCTGCAGACGTTCGCATTTCAAGAGCAGGGCTGCGAAAGGAGCCTGGCTGGTACACCATCTTTCCCAGGCTACGTTTGAAGTTTGAGGTGGCAAGACAAGCAAGCAGCCCCATTCTCTGTGCCTCTGTGCGAGCACTGCCATGGGCAGATGAGGCCTAGCAACATCTTTCCAGGCTAGCACCTTCTGGCTGCCAGCTATCTGCAGACGTTCGCACTTTCGGAGCAGGGCTGTGATAGGAGCCTGGCAGGGACACCACCATTCCCAGCATGCGTTTGAAGCTTCAAGTGGCAAGACAAGCAAGCAGCCCCATTCTCTGTGCCTCTGTGCGAGGACTGCCATGGGCAGATGAGGCTGAGCCACAGCTTTCCAGGATAGCCCCTTCTGGCTGCCAGCTATCTGCAGACGTTCGCATTTCAAGAGCAGGGCTGCGAAAGGAGCCTGGCTGGGACACCATCTTTCCCAGGCTACGTTTGAAGTTTGAGGTGGCAAGACAAGCAAGCAGCCCCATTCTCTGTGCCTCTGTGCGAGCACTACCATGGGTAGATGAGGCTGAGCAACAGCTTTCCAGGATAGCCCCTTCTGCCTGCCAGCTATCTGCAGACATTCGCACTTTCGGAGCAGGGCTGTGGTAGGAGCCTGGCAGGGACACCACCATTCCCAGCATGCGTTTCAAGTTTGAGGTGGCAAGACAAGCAAGGGGCCCCATTCTCTGTGCCTCTATGCGAGCACTGCCATGGGCAGATGAGGCTGAGCAACAGCTTTCCAGGCTAGCCCCTTCTGGCTGCCAGCTATCTGCAGACGTTCGCATTTCAAGAGCAGGGCTGCGAAAGGAGCCTAGCAGGTACACCATCTTTCCCAGGCTACGTTTGAAGTTTGAGGTGGCAAGACAAGCAAGCAGCCCCATTCTCTGTGCGAGCAATGCCATGGGCAGATGAGGCTGAGCAACAGCTTTCCAGGCTAGCCCCTTCTGGCTGCCAGCTATCTGCAGACGTTCACATTTCAAGAGCAGGGCTGCGAAAGGAGCCTAGCAGGTACAGCATCTTTCCCAGGCTACGTTTGAAGTTTGAGGTGGCAAGACAAGCAAGCAGTCCCATTCTCTGTGCCTCTATGCGAACAGTGCCATGGGCAGATGAGGCTGAGCAACAGCTTTCCAGGCTAGCCCCTTCTGGCTGCCAGCTATCTGCAGAAGTTCGCACTTTCGGAGCAGGGCTGTGATAGGAGCCTGGCAGGGACACCACCATTCGCAGCATGCGTTTGAAGTTTCAAGTGGCAAGATAAGCAAGCAGCCCCATTCTCTGTGCCTCTATGCGAACAGTGCCATGGGCAGATTAGGCTCAGCAACAGCTTTCCAGGATAGCCCCTTCTGCCTGCCAGCTATCTGCAGACGTTCGCATTTCAAGAGCAGGGCTGCGAAAGGAGCCTAGCAGGTACACCATCTTTCCCAGGCTACGTTTGAAGTTTTAGTTGGCAAGACAAGCAAGGAGCCCCATTCTCTGTGCGAGCAATGCCATGGGCAGATGAGGCTGAGCAACAGCTTTCCAGGCTAGCCCCTTCTGGCTGCCAGCTATCTGCAGACGTTCGCATTTCAAGAGCAGGGCTGCGAAAGGAGCCTAGCAGGTACAGCATCTTTCCCAGGCTACGTTTGAAGTTTGAGGTGGCAAGATAAGCAAGCAGCCCCATTCTCTGTGCCTCTGTGCGAACACTGCCATGGGCAGATGAGGCTGAGCAACAGCTTTCCAGGCTAGCCCCTTCTGGCTGCCAGCTATCTGCAGACGTTCGCACTTTCGGATCAGGGCTGTGATAGGAGCCTGTCAGGGACACCACCATTCCCAGCATGCGTTTGAAGTTTCAAGTGGCAAGATAAGCAAGCAGCCCCATTCTCTGTGCCTCTATGCGAACAGTGCCATGGGCAGATGAGGCTGAGCAACAGCTTTCCAGGCTAGCCCATTCTGGCTGCCAGCTATCTGCAGACGTTCGCATTTCAAGAGCAGGGCTGCGAAAGGAGCCTGGCTGGGACACCAACTTTCCCAGGCTACGTTTCAAGTTTTAGTTGGCAAGACAAGCAAGGAGCCCCATTCTCTGTGCCTCTGTGCGAGCACTGCCATGGGCAGATGAGGCTGAGCAACAGCTTTCCAGGCTAGCCCCTTCTGGCTGCCAGCTATCTGCAGACTTTCGCATTTCAAGAGCAGGGCTGCGAAAGGATCCTAGCAGGTACACCATCTTTCCCAGGATACGTTTGAAGTTTGAGGTGGCAAGACAAGCAAGCAGCCCCATTCTCTGTGCGAGCAATGCCATGGGCAGATGAGGCTGAGCAACAGCTTTCCAGGCTAGCCCCTTCTGGCTGCCACCTATCTGCAGACGTTCGCATTTCAAGAGCAGGGCTGCGAAAGGAGCCTAGCAGGTACAGCATCTTTCCCAGGCTACGTTTGAAGTTTGAGGTGGCAAGAGAAGCAAGCAGCCCCATTCTCTGTGCCTCTGTGCGAGCACTGCCATGGGCAGATGAGGCTGAGCAACAGCTTTCCAGGCTAGCCCCTTCTGGCTGCCAGCTATCTGCAGACGTTCGCACTTTCGGAGCAGGGCTGCGAAAGGAGCCTGGCTGGGACACCAACTTTCCCAGGCTACGTTTGAAGTTTGAGGTGGCAAGACAAGCAAGCAGCCCCATTCTCTGTGCCTCTGTGCGAGCACTGCCATGGGCAGATGAGGCTGGGCAAAATCTTTCCAGGCTAGCACCTTCTGGCTGCCAGCTATCTGCAGACGTTCGCACTTTCGTAGCAGGGCTGCGAAAGGAGCCTGGCTGGGACACCAACTTTCCCAGGCTACGTTTGAAGTTTGAGGTGGCAAGACAAGCAAGCAGCCCCATTCTCTGTGCCTCTGTGCGAGCACTGCCATGGGCAGATGAGGCCTAGCAACATCTTTCCAGGCTAGCACCTTCTGGCTGCCAGCTATCTGCAGACGTTCGCACTTTCGGAGCAGGGCTGTGATAGGAGCCTGGCAGGGACACCACCATTCCCAGCATGCGTTTGAAGCTTCAAGTGGCAAGACAAGCAAGCAGCCCCATTCTCTGTGCCTCTGTGCGAGGACTGCCATGGGCAGATGAGGCTGAGCCACAGCTTTCCAGGATAGCCCCTTCTGGCTGCCAGCTATCTGCAGACGTTCGCATTTCAAGAGCAGGGCTGCGAAAGGAGCCTGGCTGGGACACCATCTTTCCCAGGCTACGTTTGAAGTTTGAGGTGGCAAGACAAGCAAGCAGCCCCATTCTCTGTGCCTCTGTGCGAGCACTACCATGGGTAGATGAGGCTGAGCAACAGCTTTCCAGGATAGCCCCTTCTGCCTGCCAGCTATCTGCAGACATTCGCACTTTCGGAGCAGGGCTGTGGTAGGAGCCTGGCAGGGACACCACCATTCCCAGCATGCGTTTCAAGTTTGAGGTGGCAAGACAAGCAAGGGGCCCCATTCTCTGTGCCTCTATGCGAGCACTGCCATGGGCAGATGAGGCTGAGCAACAGCTTTCCAGGCTAGCCCCTTCTGGCTGCCAGCTATCTGCAGACGTTCGCATTTCAAGAGCAGGGCTGCGAAAGGAGCCTAGCAGGTACACCATCTTTCCCAGGCTACGTTTGAAGTTTGAGGTGGCAAGACAAGCAAGCAGCCCCATTCTCTGTGCGAGCAATGCCATGGGCAGATGAGGCTGAGCAACAGCTTTCCAGGCTAGCCCCTTCTGGCTGCCAGCTATCTGCAGACGTTCACATTTCAAGAGCAGGGCTGCGAAAGGAGCCTAGCAGGTACAGCATCTTTCCCAGGCTACGTTTGAAGTTTGAGGTGGCAAGACAAGCAAGCAGTCCCATTCTCTGTGCCTCTATGCGAACAGTGCCATGGGCAGATGAGGCTGAGCAACAGCTTTCCAGGCTAGCCCCTTCTGGCTGCCAGCTATCTGCAGAAGTTCGCACTTTCGGAGCAGGGCTGTGATAGGAGCCTGGCAGGGACACCACCATTCGCAGCATGCGTTTGAAGTTTCAAGTGGCAAGATAAGCAAGCAGCCCCATTCTCTGTGCCTCTATGCGAACAGTGCCATGGGCAGATTAGGCTCAGCAACAGCTTTCCAGGATAGCCCCTTCTGCCTGCCAGCTATCTGCAGACGTTCGCATTTCAAGAGCAGGGCTGCGAAAGGAGCCTAGCAGGTACACCATCTTTCCCAGGCTACGTTTGAAGTTTTAGTTGGCAAGACAAGCAAGGAGCCCCATTCTCTGTGCGAGCAATGCCATGGGCAGATGAGGCTGAGCAACAGCTTTCCAGGCTAGCCCCTTCTGGCTGCCAGCTATCTGCAGACGTTCGCATTTCAAGAGCAGGGCTGCGAAAGGAGCCTAGCAGGTACAGCATCTTTCCCAGGCTACGTTTGAAGTTTGAGGTGGCAAGATAAGCAAGCAGCCCCATTCTCTGTGCCTCTGTGCGAACACTGCCATGGGCAGATGAGGCTGAGCAACAGCTTTCCAGGCTAGCCCCTTCTGGCTGCCAGCTATCTGCAGACGTTCGCACTTTCGGAGCAGGGCTGTGATAGGAGCCTGTCAGGGACACCACCATTCCCAGCATGCGTTTGAAGTTTCAAGTGGCAAGATAAGCAAGCAGCCCCATTCTCTGTGCCTCTATGCGAACAGTGCCATGGGCAGATGAGGCTGAGCAACAGCTTTCCAGGCTAGCCCATTCTGGCTGCCAGCTATCTGCAGACGTTCGCATTTCAAGAGCAGGGCTGCGAAAGGAGCCTGGCTGGGACACCAACTTTCCCAGGCTACGTTTCAAGTTTTAGTTGGCAAGACAAGCAAGGAGCCCCATTCTCTGTGCCTCTGTGCGAGCACTGCCATGGGCAGATGAGGCTGAGCAACAGCTTTCCAGGCTAGCCCCTTCTGGCTGCCAGCTATCTGCAGACTTTCGCATTTCAAGAGCAGGGCTGCGAAAGGATCCTAGCAGGTACACCATCTTTCCCAGGATACGTTTGAAGTTTGAGGTGGCAAGACAAGCAAGCAGCCCCATTCTCTGTGCGAGCAATGCCATGGGCAGATGAGGCTGAGCAACAGCTTTCCAGGCTAGCCCCTTCTGGCTGCCACCTATCTGCAGACGTTCGCATTTCAAGAGCAGGGCTGCGAAAGGAGCCTAGCAGGTACAGCATCTTTCCCAGGCTACGTTTGAAGTTTGAGGTGGCAAGAGAAGCAAGCAGCCCCATTCTCTGTGCCTCTGTGCGAGCACTGCCATGGGCAGATGAGGCTGAGCAACAGCTTTCCAGGCTAGCCCCTTCTGGCTGCCAGCTATCTGCAGACGTTCGCACTTTCGGAGCAGGGCTGCGAAAGGAGCCTGGCTGGGACACCAACTTTCCCAGGCTACGTTTGAAGTTTGAGGTGGCAAGACAAGCAAGCAGCCCCATTCTCTGTGCCTCTGTGCGAGCACTGCCATGGGCAGATGAGGCTGGGCAAAATCTTTCCAGGCTAGCACCTTCTGGCTGCCAGCTATCTGCAGACGTTCGCACTTTCGGAGCAGGGCTGTGATAGGAGCCTGGCAGGGACACCACCATTCCCAGCATGCGTTTGAAGTTTCAAGTGGCAAGATAAGGAAGCAGCCCCATTCTCTGTGCCTCTATGCGAACAGTGCCATGGGCAGATGAGGCTGAGCAACAGCTTTCCAGGCTAGCCCCTTCTGGCTGCCAGCTTTCTGCAGACGTTCGCACTTTCGGAGCAGGGCTGCGAAAGGAGCCTGGCTGGGACACCAACTTTCCCAGGCTACGTTTGAAGTTTGAGGTGGCAAGACAAGCAAGCAGCCCCATTCTCTGTGCCTCTGTGCGAGCACTGCCATGGGCAGATGAGGCTGAGCAACAGCTTTCCAGGCTAGCCCCTTCTGCCTGCCAGCTATCTGCAGACGTTCGCACTTTCGGAGCAGGGCTGTGATAGGAGCCTGGCAGGGACACCACCATTCCCAGCATGCGTTTGAAGTTTCAAGTGGCAAGATAAGCAAGCAGCCCCATTCTCTGTGCCTCTATGCGAACAGTGCCATGGGCAGATGAGGCTGAGCAACAGCTTTCCAGGCTAGCCCCTTCTGGCTGCCAGCTATCTGCAGACTTTCGCATTTCAAGAGCAGGGCTGCGAAAGGAGCCTAGCAGGTACACCATCTTTCCCAGGCTACGTTTGAAGTTTGAGGTGGCAAGACAAGCAAGCAGCCCCATGCTCTGTGCCTCTGTGCGAGCACTGCCATGGGCAGATGAGGCTGAGCAACAGCTTTCCAGGATAGCCCCTTCTGGATGCCAGCTATCTGCAGACGTTCGCATTTTAAGAGCAGGACTGCGAAATGAGCCTAGCAGGTACACCATCTTTCCCAGGCTACGTTTGAAGTTTGAGGTGGCAAGACAAGCAAGCAGCCCCATTCTCTGTGCGAGCAATGCCATGGGCAGATGAGGCTGAGCAACAGCTTTCCAGGATAGCCCCTTCTGCCTGCCAGCTATCTGCAGACGTTCGCACTTTCGGAGCAGGGCTGCGAAAGGAGCCTGGCTGGGACACCAACTTTCCCAGGCTACGTTTGAAGTTTGAGGTGGCAAGACAAGCAAGCAGCCCCATTCTCTGTGCCTCTGTGCGAGCACTGCCATGGGCAGATGAGGCTGAGCAACAGCTTTCCAGGATAGCCCCTTCTGCCTGCCAGCTATCTGCAGACGTTCGCATTTCAAGAGCAGGGCTGCGAAAGGAGCCTAGCAGGTACACCATCTTTCCCAGGCTACGTTTGAAGTTTGAGGTGGCAAGACAAGCAAGCAGCCCCATTCTCTGTGCCTCTATGCGAACAGTGCCATGGACAGATGAGGCTGAGCAACAGCTTTCCAGGCTAGCCCCTTCTGGCTGCCAGCTATCTGCAGACGTTCGCATTTCAAGAGCCGGGCTGCGAAAGAAGCCTGGCTGGGACACCAACTTTCCCAGGTTACGTTTGAAGTTTGAGGTGGCAAGACAAGCAAGCAGCCCCATTCTCTGTGCCTCTGTGCGAGCACTACCATGGGCAGATGAGGCTGAGCAACAGCTTTCCAGGATAGCCCCTTCTGGCTGCCAGCTATCTGCAGACGTTCGCACTTTCGGAGCAGGGCTGCGAAAGGAGCCTGGCTGGGACACCATCTTTCCCAGGCTACGTTTGAAGTTTGAGGTGGCAAGACAAGCAAGCAGCCCCATTCTCTGTGCCTCTGTGCGAGCAGTGCCATGGGCAGATGAGGCTGAGCAACAGCTTTCCAGGCTAGCCCCTTCTGCCTACCAGCTATCTGCAGAGATTCGCACTTTCGAGAGCAGGGCTGTGATAGGAGCCTGGCAGGGACACCACCCTTCCCAGCATGTGTTTGAAGTTTGAGGTGGCAAGACAAGCAAGCAGCCCGATTCTCTGTGCCTCTATGCGAGCACTGCCATGGGCAGATGAGCCTGAGCAACAGCTTTCCAGGCTAGCCCCTTCTGGCTGCCAGCTATCTGCAGACGTTCGCACTTTCGGAGCAGGGCTGAGAAAGGAGCCTGGCTGGGACACCAACTTTCCCAGGCTACGTTTGAAGTTTGAGGTGGCAAGAGAAGCAAGCAGCCCCATTCTCTGTGCATCTGTGCGAGCACTGCCATGGGCAGATGAGACTGAGCATCAGCTTTCCAGGATAGACCCTTCTGCCTGCCAGCTATATGCAGACGTTCGCACTTTCGGAGCAGGGCTGTGATAGGAGCCTGGCAGGGACACCACAATTCCCAGCATGCGTTTGAAGTTTCAAGTGGCAAGATAAGCAAGCAGCCCCATTCTCTGTGCCTCTGTGCGAGGACTGCCATGGGCAGATGAGGCTGAGCAACAGCTTTCCAGGCTAGCCCCTTCTGGCTGCCAGCTATCTGCAGACGTTCGCATTTCAAGAGCAGGGCTGCGAAAGGAGCCTGGCTGGGACACCATCTTTCCCAGGCTACGTTTGAAGTTTGAGGTGGCAAGACAAGCAAGCAGCCCCATTCTCTGTGCCTCTGTGCGAGCACTACCATGGGTAGATGAGGCTGAGCAACAGCTTTCCAGGATAGCCCCTTCTGCCTGCCAGCTATCTGCAGACATTCGCACTTTCGGAGCAGGGCTGTGGTAGGAGCCTGGCAGGGACACCACCATTCCCAGCATGCGTTTCAAGTTTGAGGTGGCAAGACAAGAAAGCAGCCCCATTCTCTGTGCCTCTATGCGAGCACTGCCATGGGCAGATGAGGCTGAGCAACAGCTTTCCAGGCTAGCCCCTTCTGGCTGCCAGCTATCTGCAGACGTTCGCATTTCAAGAGCAGGGCTGCGAAAGGAGCCTAGCAGGTACACCATCTTTCCCAGGCTACGTTTGAAGTTTGAGGTGGCAAGACAAGCAAGGAGCCCCATTCTCTGTGCGAGCAATGCCATGGGCAGATGAGGCTGAGCAACAGCTTTCCAGGCTAGCCCCTTCTGGCTGCCAGCTGTCTGCAGACGTTCACATTTCAAGAGCAGGGCTGCGAAAGGAGCCTAGCAGGTACACCATCTTTCCCAGGCTACGTTTGAAGTTTGAGGTGGCAAGACAAGCAAGCAGCCCCATTCTCTGTGCCTCTGTGCGAGCACTGCCATGGGCAGATGAGGCTGAGCAACAGCTTTCCAGGCTAGCCCCTTCTGCCTGCCAGCTATCTGCAGACGTTCGCATTTCAAGAGCAGGGCTGCGAAAGGAGCCTAGCAGGTACACCATCTTTCCCAGGCTACGTTTGAAGTTTTAGTTGGCAAGACAAGCAAGGAGCCCCATTCTCTGTGCGAGCAATGCCATGGGCAGATGAGGCTGAGCAACAGCTTTCCAGGCTAGCCCCTTCTGGCTGCCAGCTGTCTGCAGACGTTCACATTTCAAGAGCAGGGCTGCGAAAGGAGCCTAGCAGGTACACCATCTTTCCCAGGCTACGTTTGAAGTTTGAGGTGGCAAGACAAGCAAGCAGCCCCATTCTCTGTGCCTCTGTGCGAGCACTGCCGTGGGCAGATGAGGCTGAGCAACAGCTTTCCAGGCTAGCCCCTTCTGGCTGCCAGCTATCTGCAGACGTTCGCATTTCAAGAGCAGGGCTGCGAAAGGAGCCTAGCAGGTACAGCATCTTTCCCAGGCTACGTTTGAAGTTTGAGGTGGCAAGATAAGCAAGCAGCCCCATTCTCTGTGCCTCTGTGCGAGCACTGCCATGGGCAGATGAGGCTGAGCCACAGCTTTCCAGGCTAGCCCCTTCTGTCTGCCAGCTATCTGCAGACGTTCGCATTTCAAGAGCAGGGCTGCGAAAGGAGCCTGGCTGGGACACCAACTTTCCCAGGCTACGTTTCAAGTTTTAGTTGGGAAGACAAGCAAGGAGCCCCATTCTCTGTGCCTCTGTGCGAGCACTGCCATGGGCAGATGAGGCTGAGCAACAGCTTTCCAGGCTAGCACCTTCTGTCTGCCAGCTATCTGCAGACGTTCACATTTCAAGAGCAGGGCTGCGAAAGGATCCTAGCAGGTACACCAACTTTCCCAGGATACGTTTGAAGTTTGAGGTGGCAAGACAAGCAAGCAGCCCCATTCTCTGTGCCTCTATGCGAGCAATGCCATGGGCAGATGAGGCTGAGCAACAGCTTTCCAGGCTAGCCCCTTCTGGCTGCCAGCTATCTGCAGACGTTCGCATTTCAAGAGCAGGGCTGCGAAAGGAGCCTGGCTGGTACACCATCTTTCCCAGGCTACGTTTGAAGTTTGAGGTGGCAAGACAAGCAAGCAGCCCCATTCTCTGTGCCTCTGTGCGAGCACTGCCATGGGCAGATGAGGCCTAGCAACATCTTTCCAGGCTAGCACCTTCTGGCTGCCAGCTATCTGCAGACGTTCGCACTTTCGGAGCAGGGCTGTGACAGGAGCCTGGCAGGGACACCACCATTCCCAGCATGCGTTTGAAGCTTCAAGTGGCAAGACAAGCAAGCAGCCCCATTCTCTGTGCCTCTGTGCGAGGACTGCCATGGGCAGATGAGGCTGAGCCACAGCTTTCCAGGATAGCCCCTTCTGGCTGCCAGCTATCTGCAGACGTTCGCATTTCAAGAGCAGGGCTGCGAAAGGAGCCTGGCTGGGACACCATCTTTCCCAGGCTACGTTTGAAGTTTGAGGTGGCAAGACAAGCAAGCAGCCCCATTCTCTGTGCCTCTGTGCGAGCACTACCATGGGTAGATGAGGCTGAGCAACAGCTTTCCAGGATAGCCCCTTCTGCCTGCCAGCTATCTGCAGACATTCGCACTTTCGGAGCAGGGCTGTGGTAGGAGCCTGGCAGGGACACCACCATTCCCAGCATGCGTTTCAAGTTTGAGGTGGCAAGACAAGCAAGGGGCCCCATTCTCTGTGCCTCTATGCGAGCACTGCCATGGGCAGATGAGGCTGAGCAACAGCTTTCCAGGCTAGCCCCTTCTGGCTGCCAGCTATCTGCAGACGTTCGCATTTCAAGAGCAGGTCTGCGAAAGGAGCCTGGCTGGGACACCATCTTGCCCAGGCTACGTTTGAAGTTTGAGGTGACAAGACAAGCAAGCAGCCCCATTCTCTGTGCGAGCAATGCCATGGGCAGATGAGGCTGAGCAACAGCTTTCCATGCTAGCCCCTTCTGGCTGCCAGCTGTCTGCAGACGTTCACATTTCAAGAGCAGGGCTGCGAAAGGAGCCTAGCAGGTACACCATCTTTCCCAGGCTACGTTTGAAGTTTGAGGTGGCAAGACAAGCAAGCAGCCCCATTCTCTGTGCCTCTGTGCGAGCACTGCCATGGGCAGATGAGGCTGAGCAACAGCTTTCCAGGCTAGCCCCTTCTGCCTGCCAGCTATCTGCAGACGTTCGCATTTCAAGAGCAGGGCTGCGAAAGGAGCCTAGCAGGTACAGCATCTTTCCCAGGCTACGTTTGAAGTTTTAGTTGGCAAGACAAGCAAGGAGCCCCATTCTCTGTGCGAGCACTGCCATGGGCAGATGAGGCTGAGCAACAGCTTTCCAGGCTAGCCCCTTCTGTCTGCCAGCTATCTGCAGACGTTCGCATTTCAAGAGCAGGGCTGCGAAAGGAGCCTGGCTGGGACACCAACTTTCCCAGGCTACGTTTGAAGTTTTAGTTGGCAAGACAAGCAAGGAGCCCCATTCTCTGTGCATCTGTGCGAGCAGTGCCATGGGCAGATGAGGCTGAGCATCAGCTTTCCAGGATAGACCCTTCTGCCTGCCAGCTATATGCAGACGTTCGCACTTTCGGAGCAGGGCTGTGATAGGAGCCTGGCAGGGACACCACAATTCCCAGCATGCGTTTGAAGTTTCAAGTGGCAAGATAAGCAAGCAGCCCCATTCTCTGTGCCTCTATGCGAACAGTGCCATGGGCAGATGAGGCTGAGCAACAGCTTTCCAGGCTAGCCCCTTCTGTCTGCCAGCTATCTGCAGACGTTCGCATTTCAAGAGCAGGGCTGCGAAAGGAGCCTGGCTGGGACACCAACTTTCCCAGGCTACGTTTCAAGTTTTAGTTGGGAAGACAAGCAAGGAGCCCCATTCTCTGTGCCTCTGTGCGAGCACTGCCATGGGCAGATGAGGCTGAGCAACAGCTTTCCAGGCTAGCACCTTCTGGCTGCCAGCTATCTGCAGACGTTCACATTTCAAGAGCAGGGCTGCGAAAGGATCCTAGCAGGTACACCATCTTTCCCAGGATACGTTTGAAGTTTGAGGTGGCAAGACAAGCAAGCAGCCCCATTCTCTGTGCCTCTATGCGAGCAATGCCATGGGCAGATGAGGCTGAGCAACAGCTTTCCAGGCTAGCCCCTTCTGGCTGCCAGCTATCTGCAGACGTTCGCATTTCAAGAGCAGGGCTGCGAAAGGAGCCTGGCTGGTACACCATCTTTCCCAGGCTACGTTTGAAGTTTGAGGTGGCAAGACAAGCAAGCAGCCCCATTCTCTGTGCCTCTGTGCGAGCACTGCCATGGGCAGATGAGGCTGAGCAACAGCTTTCCATGATAGCCCCTTCTGGCTGCCAGCTATCTGCAGACGTTCGCACTTTCGGAGCAGGGTTGCGAAAGGAGCCTGGCTGGGACACCATCTTTCCCAGGCTACGTTTGAAGTTTGAGGTGGCAAGACAAGCAAGCAGCCCCATTCTCTGTGCCTCTGTGCGAGCACTGCCATGGGCAGATGAGGCCTAGCAACATCTTTCCAGGCTAGCACCTTCTGGCTGCCAGCTATCTGCAGAAGTTCGCACTTTCGGAGCAGGGCTGTGATAGGAGCCTGGCAGGGACACCACCATTCCCAGCATGCGTTTCAAGTTTGAGGTGGCAAGACAAGCAAGGGGCCCCATTCTCTGTGCCTCTATGCGAGCAGTGCCATGGGCAGATGAGGCTGAGCAACAGCTTTCCAGGCTAGCCCCTTCTGGCTGCCAGCTATCTGCAGACGTTCACATTTCAAGAGCAGGGCTGCGAAAGGAGCCTAGCAGGTACACCATCTTTCCCAGGCTACGTTTGAAGTTTGAGGTGGCAAGACAAGCAAGCAGCCCCATTCTCTGTGCGAACAATGCCATGGGCAGATGAGGCTGAGCAACAGCTTTCCAGGCTAGCCCCTTCTGGCTGCCAGCTGTCTGCAGACGTTCACATTTCAAGAGCAGGGCTGCGAAAGGAGCCTAGCAGGTACACCATCTTTCCCAGGCTACGTTTGAAGTTTGAGGTGGCAAGACAAGCAAGCAGCCCCATTCTCTGTGCCTCTGTGCGAGCACTGCCATGGGCAGATGAGGCTGAGCAACAGCTTTCCAGGCTAGCCCCTTCTGCCTGCCAGCTATCTGCAGACGTTCGCATTTCAAGAGCAGGGCTGCGAAAGGAGCCTAGCAGGTACAGCATCTTTCCCAGGCTACGTTTGAAGTTTTAGTTGGCAAGACAAGCAAGGAGCCCCATTCTCTGTGCGAGCACTGCCATGGGCAGATGAGGCTGAGCAACAGCTTTCCAGGCTAGCCCCTTCTGGCTGCCAGCTGTCTGCAGACGTTCACATTTCAAGAGCAGGGCTGCGAAAGGAGCCTAGCAGGTACACCATCTTTCCCAGGCTACGTTTGAAGTTTGAGGTGGCAAGACAAGCAAGCAGCCCCATTCTCTGTGCCTCTGTGCGAGCACTGCCGTGGGCAGATGAGGCTGAGCAACAGCTTTCCAGGCTAGCCCCTTCTGCCTGCCAGCTATCTGCAGACGTTCGCATTTCAAGAGCAGGGCTGCGAAAGGAGCCTAGCAGGTACACCATCTTTCCCAGGCTACGTTTGAAGTTTTAGTTGGCAAGACAAGCAAGGAGCCCCATTCTCTGTGCGAGCAATGCCATGGGCAGATGAGGCTGAGCAACAGCTTTCCAGGCTAGCCCCTTCTGGCTGCCAGCTATCTGCAGACGTTCGCATTTCAAGAGCAGGGCTGCGAAAGGAGCCTGGCTGGGACACCAACTTTCCCAGGCTACGTTTCAAGTTTTAGTTGGCAAGACAAGCAAGGAGCCCCATTCTCTGTGCATCTGTGCGAGCAGTGCCATGGGCAGATGAGGCTGAGCATCAGCTTTCCAGGATAGACCCTTCTGCCTGCCAGCTATATGCAGACGTTCGCACTTTCGGAGCAGGGCTGTGATAGGAGCCTGGCAGGGACACCACAATTCCCAGCATGCGTTTGAAGTTTCAAGTGGCAAGATAAGCAAGCAGCCCCATTCTCTGTGCCTCTATGCGAACAGTGCCATGGGCAGATGAGGCTGAGCAACAGCTTTCCAGGCTAGCCCCTTCTGTCTGCCAGCTATCTGCAGACGTTCGCATTTCAAGAGCAGGGCTGCGAAAGGAGCCTGGCTGGGACACCAACTTTCCCAGGCTACGTTTCAAGTTTTAGTTGGGAAGACAAGCAAGCAGCCCCATTCTCTGTGCCTCTGTGCGAGCACTGCCATGGGCAGATGAGGCTGAGCAACAGCTTTCCAGGCTAGCACCTTCTGGCTGCCAGCTATCTGCAGACGTTCACATTTCAAGAGCAGGGCTGCGAAAGGATCCTAGCAGGTACACCATCTTTCCCAGGATACGTTTGAAGTTTGAGGTGGCAAGACAAGCAAGCAGCCCCATTCTCTGTGCCTCTATGCGAGCAATGCCATGGGCAGATGAGGCTGAGCAACAGCTTTCCAGGCTAGCCCCTTCTGGCTGCCAGCTATCTGCAGACGTTCGCATTTCAAGAGCAGGGCTGCGAAAGGAGCCTGGCTGGTACACCATCTTTCCCAGGCTACGTTTGAAGTTTGAGGTGGCAAGACAAGCAAGCAGCCCCATTCTCTGTGCCTCTGTGCGAGCACTGCCATGGGCAGATGAGGCTGAGCAACAGCTTTCCAGGATAGCCCCTTCTGGCTGCCAGCTATCTGCAGACGTTCGCACTTTCGGAGCAGGGTTGCGAAAGGAGCCTGGCTGGGACACCATCTTTCCCAGGCTACGTTTGAAGTTTGAGGTGGCAAGACAAGCAAGCAGTCCCATTCTCTGTGCCTCTGTGCGAGCACTGCCATGGGCAGATGAGGCCTAGCAACATCTTTCCAGGCTAGCACCTTCTGGCTGCCAGCTATCTGCAGAAGTTCGCACTTTCGGAGCAGGGCTGTGATAGGAGCCTGGCAGGGACACCACCATTCGCAGCATGCGTTTGAAGTTTCAAGTGGCAAGATAAGCAAGCAGCCCCATTCTCTGTGCCTCTATGCGAACAGTGCAATGGGCAGATTAGGCTGAGCAACAGCTTTCCAGGATAGCCCCTTCTGCCTGCCAGCTATCTGCAGACGTTCGCATTTCAAGAGCAGGGCTGCGAAAGGAGCCTAGCAGGTACACCATCTTTCCCAGGCTACGTTTGAAGTTTTAGTTGGCAAGACAAGCAAGGAGCCCCATTCTCTGTGCGAGCAATGCCATGGGCAGATGAGGCTGAGCAACAGCTTTCCAGGCTAGCCCCTTCTGGCTGCCAGCTATCTGCAGACGTTCGCATTTCAAGAGCAGGGCTGCGAAAGGAGCCTAGCAGGTACAGCATCTTTCCCAGGCTACGTTTGAAGTTTGAGGTGGCAAGATAAGCAAGCAGCCCCATTCTCTGTGCCTCTGTGCGAGGACTGCCATGGGCAGATGAGGCTGAGCAACAGCTTTCCAGGCTAGCCCCTTCTGGCTGCCAGCTATCTGCAGACGTTCGCACTTTCGGAGCAGGGCTGTGATAGGAGCCTGGAGGGACACCACCATTCCCAGCATGCGTTTGAAGTTTCAAGTGGCAAGATAAGCAAGCAGCCCCATTCTCTGTGCCTCTGTGCGAGGACTGCCATGGGCAGATGAGGCTGAGCAACAGCTTTCCAGGCTAGCCCCTTCTGTCTGCCAGCTATCTGCAGACGTTCGCATTTCAAGAGCAGGGCTGCGAAAGGAGCCTGGCTGGGACACCAACTTTCCCAGGCTACGTTTCAAGTTTTAGTTGGCAAGAAAAGCAAGGAGCCCCATTCTCTGTGCATCTGTGCGAGCAGTGCCATGGGCAGATGAGACTGAGCATCAGCTTTCCAGGATAGACCCTTCTGCCTGCCAGCTATATGCAGACGTTCGCACTTTCGGAGCAGGGCTGTGATAGGAGCCTGGCAGGGACACCACAATTCCCAGCATGCGTTTGAAGTTTCAAGTGGCAAGATAAGCAAGCAGCCCCATTCTCTGTGCCTCTATGCGAACAGTGCCATGGGCAGATGAGGCTGAGCAACAGCTTTCCAGGCTAGCCCCTTCTGCCTGCCAGCTATCTGCAGACGTTCGCATTTCAAGAGCAGGGCTGCGAAAGGAGCCTGGCTGGGACACCAACTTTCCCAGGCTACGTTTCAAGTTTTAGTTGGGAAGACAAGCAAGGAGCCCCATTCTCTGTGCCTCTGTGCGAGCACTGCCATGGGCAGATGAGGCTGAGCAACAGCTTTCCAGGATAGCACCTTCTGGCTGCCAGCTATCTGCAGACGTTCACATTTCAAGAGCAGGGCTGCGAAAGGATCCTAGCAGGTACACCATCTTTCCCAGGATACGTTTGAAGTTTGAGGTGGCAAGACAAGCAAGCAGCCCCATTCTCTGTGCCTCTATGCGAGCAATGCCATGGGCAGATGAGGCTGAGCAACAGCTTTCCAGGCTAGCCCCTTCTGGCTGCCAGCTATCTGCAGACGTTCGCATTTCAAGAGCAGGGCTGCGAAAGGAGCCTGGCTGGTACACCATCTTTCCCAGGCTACGTTTGAAGTTTGAGGTGGCAAGACAAGCAAGCAGCCCCATTCTCTGTGCCTCTGTGCGAGCACTGCCATGGGCAGATGAGGCTGAGCAACAGCTTTCCAGGATAGCCCCTTCTGGCTGCCAGCTATCTGCAGACGTTCGCACTTTCGGAGCAGGGTTGCGAAAGGAGCCTGACTGGGACACCATCTTTCCCAGGCTACGTTTGAAGTTTGAGGTGGCAAGACAAGCAAGCAGCCCCATTCTCTGTGCCTCTGTGCGAGCACTGCCATGGGCAGATGAGGCCTAGCAACATCTTTCCAGGCTAGCACCTTCTGGCTGCCAGCTATCTGCAGACGTTCGCACTTTCGGAGCAGGGCTGTGATAGGAGCCTGGCAGGGACACCACCATTCCCAGCATGCGTTTGAAGCTTCAAGTGGCAAGACAAGCAAGCAGCCCCATTCTCTGTGCCTCTGTGCGAGGACTGCCATGGGCAGATGAGGCTGAGCCACAGCTTTCCAGGATAGCCCCTTCTGGCTGCCAGCTATCTGCAGACGTTCGCATTTCAAGAGCAGGGCTGCGAAAGGAGCCTGGCTGGGACACCATCTTTCCCAGGCTACGTTTGAAGTTTGAGGTGGCAAGACAAGCAAGCAGCCCCATTCTCTGTGCCTCTGTGCGAGCACTACAATGGGTAGATGAGGCTGAGCAACAGCTTTCCAGGCTAGCCCCTTCTGGCTGCCAGCTATCTGCAGACGTTCGCATTTCAAGAGCAGGGCTGCGAAAGGAGCCTGGCTGGTACACCATCTTTCCCAGGCTACGTTTGAAGTTTGAGGTGGCAAGACAAGCAAGCAGCCCCATTCTCTGTGCCTCTGTGCGAGCACTGCCATGGGCAGATGAGGCTGAGCAACAGCTTTCCAGGATAGCCCCTTCTGGCTGCCAGCTATCTGCAGACGTTCGCACTTTCGGAGCAGGGTTGCGAAAGGAGCCTGACTGGGACACCATCTTTCCCAGGCTACGTTTGAAGTTTGAGGTGGCAAGACAAGCAAGCAGCCCCATTCTCTGTGCCTCTGTGCGAGCACTGCCATGGGCAGATGAGGCCTAGCAACATCTTTCCAGGCTAGCACCTTCTGGCTGCCAGCTATCTGCAGACGTTCGCACTTTCGGAGCAGGGCTGTGATAGGAGCCTGGCAGGGACACCACCATTCCCAGCATGCGTTTGAAGCTTCAAGTGGCAAGACAAGCAAGCAGCCCCATTCTCTGTGCCTCTGTGCGAGGACTGCCATGGGCAGATGAGGCTGAGCCACAGCTTTCCAGGCTAGCCCCTTCTGTCTGCCAGCTATCTGCAGACGTTCGCATTTCAAGAGCAGGGCTGCGAAAGGAGCCTGGCTGGGACACCATCTTTCCCAGGCTACGTTTGAAGTTTGAGGTGGCAAGACAAGCAAGCAGCCCCATTCTCTGTGCCTCTGTGCGAGCACTACCATGGGTAGATGAGGCTGAGCAACAGCTTTCCAGGCTAGCCCCTTCTGCCTGCCAGCTATCTGCAGACATTCGCACTTTCGGAGCAGGGCTGTGGTAGGAGCCTGGCAGGGACACCACCATTCCCAGCATGCGTTTCAAGTTTGAGGTGGCAAGACAAGCAAGGGGCCCCATTCTCTGTGCCTCTATGCGAGCACTGCCATGGGCAGATGAGGCTGAGCAACAGCTTTCCAGGCTAGCCCCTTCTGGCTGCCAGCTATCTGCAGACGTTCGCATTTCAAGAGCAGGGCTGCGAAAGGAGCCTGGCTGGGACACCAACTTTCCCAGGCTACGTTTCAAGTTTTAGTTGGCAAGACAAGCAAGGAGCCCCATTCTCTGTGCCTCTGTGCGAGCACTGCCATGGGCAGATGAGGCTGAGCAACAGCTTTCCAGGCTAGCCCCTTCTGGCTGCCAGCTATCTGCAGACGTTCGCATTTCAAGAGCAGGGCTGCGAAAGGAGCCTAGCAGGTACACCATCTTTCCCAGGCTACGTTTGAAGTTTGAGGTGGCAAGACAAGCAAGCAGCCCCATTCTCTGTGTGAGCAATGCCATGGGCAGATGAGGCTGAGCAACAGCTTTCCAGGCTAGCCCCTTCTGGCTGCCACCTATCTGCAGACGTTCGCATTTCAAGAGCAGGGCTGCGAAAGGAGCCTGGCTGGGACACCAACTTTCCCAGGCTACGTTTCAAGTTTTAGTTGGCAAGACAAGCAAGGAGCCCCATTCTCTGTGCCTCTGTGCGAGCACTGCCATGGGCAGATGAGGCTGAGCAACAGCTTTCCAGGCTAGCCCCTTCTGGCTGCCAGCTATCTGCAGACGTTCGCATTTCAAGAGCAGGGCTGCGAAAGGAGCCTAGCAGGTACACCATCTTTCCCAGGCTACGTTTGAAGTTTGAGGTGGCAAGACAAGCAAGCAGCCCCATTCTCTGTGCGAGCAATGCCATGGGCAGATGAGGCTGAGCAACAGCTTTCCAGGCTAGCCCCTTCTGGCTGCCACCTATCTGCAGACGTTCGCATTTCAAGAGCAGGGCTGCGAAAGGAGCCTAGCAGGTACAGCATCTTTCCCAGGCTACGTTTGAAGTTTGAGGTGGCAAGACAAGCAAGCAGCCCCATTCTCTGTGCCTCTGTGCGAGCACTGCCACGGGCAGATGAGGCTGAGCAACAGCTTTCCAGGCTAGCCCCTTCTGGCTGCCAGCTATCTGCAGACGTTCGCACTTTCGGAGCAGGGTTGCGAAAGGAGCCTGACTGGGACACCAACTTTCCCAGGCTACGTTTCAAGTTTGAGGTGGCAAGACAAGCAAGCAGCCCCATTCTCTGTGCCTCTGTGCGAGCACTGCCATGGGCAGATGAGGCCTAGCAACATCTTTCCAGGCTAGCACCTTCTGGCTGCCAGCTATCTGCAGACGTTCGCACTTTCGGAGCAGGGCTGTGATAGGAGCCTGGCAGGGACACCACCATTCCCAGCATGCGTTTGAAGCTTCAAGTGGCAAGACAAGCAAGCAGCCCCATTCTCTGTGCCTCTATGCGAGCAATGCCATGGGCAGATGAGGCTGAGCCACAGCTTTCCAGGATAGCCCCTTCTGGCTGCCAGCTATCTGCAGACGTTCGCATTTCAAGAGCAGGGCTGCGAAAGGAGCCTGGCTGGGACACCATCTTTCCCAGGCTACGTTTGAAGTTTGAGGTGGCAAGACAAGCAACGAGCCCCATTCTCTGTGCCTCTGTGCGAGCACTACCATGGGTAGATGAGGCTGAGCAACAGCTTTCCAGGCTAGCCCCTTCTGGCTGCCAGCTGTCTGCAGACGTTCACATTTCAAGAGCAGGGCTGCGAAAGGAGCCTAGCAGGTACAGCATCTTTCCCAGGCTACGTTTGAAGTTTGAGGTGGCAAGACAAGCAAGCAGTCCCATTCTCTGTGCCTCTATGCGAACAGTGCCATGGGCAGATGAGGCTGAGCAACAGCTTTCCAGGCTAGCCCCTTCTGGCTGCCAGCTAGCTGCAGAAGTTCGCACTTTCGGAGCAGGGCTGTGATAGGAGCCTGGCAGGGACACCACCATTCGCAGCATGCGTTTGAAGTTTCAAGTGGCAAGATAAGCAAGCAGCCCCATTCTCTGTGCCTCTATGCGAACAGTGCCATGGGCAGATTAGGCTGAGCAACAGCTTTCCAGGATAGCCCCTTCTGCCTGCCAGCTATCTGCAGACGTTCGCATTTCAAGAGCAGGGCTGCGAAAGGAGCCTAGCAGGTACACCATCTTTCCCAGGCTACGTTTGAAGTTTTAGTTGGCAAGACAAGCAAGGAGCCCCATTCTCTGTGCGAGCAATGCCATGGGCAGATGAGGCTGAGCAACAGCTTTCCAGGCTAGCCCCTTCTGGCTGCCAGCTATCTGCAGACGTTCGCATTTCAAGAGCAGGGCTGCGAAAGGAGCCTAGCAGGTACAGCATCTTTCCCAGGCTACGTTTGAAGTTTGAGGTGGCAAGATAAGCAAGCAGCCCCATTCTCTGTGCCTCTGTGCGAACACTGCCATGGGCAGATGAGGCTGAGCAACAGCTTTCCAGGCTAGCCCCTTCTGGCTGCCAGCTATCTGCAGACGTTCGCACTTTCGGAGCAGGGCTGTGATAGGATCCTGGCAGGGACACCACCATTCCCAGCATGCGTTTGAAGTTTCAAGTGGCAAGATAAGCAAGCAACCCCATTCTCTGTGCCTCTATGCGAACAGTGCCATGGGCAGATGAGGCTGAGCAACAGCTTTCCAGGCTAGCCCATTCTGGCTGCCAGCTATCTGCAGACGTTCGCATTTCAAGAGCAGGGCTGCGAAAGGAGCCTGGCTGGGACACCAACTTTCCCAGGCTACGTTTCAAGTTTTAGTTGGCAAGACAAGCAACGAGCCCCATTCTCTGTGCCTCTGTGCGAGCACTGCCATGGGCAGATGAGGCTGAGCAACAGCTTTCCAGGCTAGCCCCTTCTGGCTGCCAGCTATCTGCAGACTTTCGCATTTCAAGAGCAGGGCTGCGAAAGGATCCTAGCAGGTACACCATCTTTCCCAGGATACGTTTGAAGTTTGAGGTGGCAAGACAAGCAAGCAGCCCCATTCTCTGTGCCTCTGTGCGAGCACTGCCGTGGGCAGATGAGGCTGAGCAACAGCTTTCCAGGCTAGCCCCTTCTGGCTGCCACCTATCTGCAGACGTTCGCATTTCAAGAGCAGGGCTGCGAAAGGAGCCTAGCAGGTACACCATCTTTCCCAGGCTACGTTTGAAGTTTGAGGTGGCAAGAGAAGCAAGCAGCCCCATTCTCTGTGCCTCTGTGCGAGCACTGCCACGGGCAGATGAGGCTGAGCAACAGCTTTCCAGGCTAGCCCCTTCTGGCTGCCAGCTATCTGCAGACGTTCGCACTTTCGGAGCAGGGCTGTGATAGGAGCCTGGCAGGGACACCACCATTCCCAGCATGCGTTTGAAGTTTCAAGTGGCAAGACAAGCAAGCAGCCCCATTCTCTGTGCCTCTATGCGAACAGTGCCATGGGCAGATGAGGCTGAGCAACAGCTTTCCTGGCTAGCCCCTTCTGGCTGCCAGCTATCTGCAGACGTTCGCACTTTCGCAGCAAGGCTGCGAAAGGAGCCTGGCTGGGACACCAACTTTCCCAGGCTACGTTTGAAGTTTGAGGTGGCAAGACAAGCAAGCAGCCCCATTCTCTGTGCCTCTGTGCGAGCACTGCCATGGGCAGATGAGGCCTAGCAACATCTTTCCAGGCTAGCACCTTCTGGCTGCCAGCTATCTGCAGACGTTCGCACTTTCGGAGCAGGGCTGTGATAGGAGCCTGGCAGGGACACCACCATTCCCAGCATGCGTTTGAAGTTTCAAGTGGCAAGATAAGGAAGCAGCCCCATTCTCTGTGCCTCTGTGCGAGCACTGCCATGGGCAGATGAGGCTGAGCAACAGCTTTCCAGGCTAGCCCCTTCTGGCTGCCAGCTATCTGCAGACGTTCGCATTTCAAGAGCAGGGCTGCGAAAGGAGCCTGGCTGGGACACCAACTTTCCCAGGCTACGTTTCAAGTTTTAGTTGGGAAGACAAGCAAGGAGCCCCATTCTCTGTGCCTCTGTGCGAGCACTGCCATGGGCAGATGAGGCTGAGCAACAGCTTTCCAGGCTAGCCCCTTCTGCCTGCCAGCTATCTGCAGACGTTCACATTTCAAGAGCAGGGCTGCGAAAGGATCCTAGCAGGTACACCATCTTTCCCAGGATACGTTTGAAGTTTGAGGTGGCAAGACAAGCAAGCAGCCCCATTCTCTGTGCCTCTATGCGAGCAATGCCATGGGCAGATGAGGCTGAGCAACAGCTTTCCAGGCTAGCCCCTTCTGGCTGCCAGCTATCTGCAGACGTTCGCATTTCAAGAGCAGGGCTGCGAAAGGAGCCTGGCTGGTACAGCATCTTTCCCAGGCTACGTTTGAAGTTTGAGGTGGCAAGACAAGCAAGCAGCCCCATTCTCTGTGCCTCTGTGCGAGCACTGCCATGGGCAGATGAGGCTGAGCAACAGCTTTCCAGGATAGCCCCTTCTGGCTGCCAGCTATCTGCAGACGTTCGCACTTTCTGAGCAGGGTTGCGAAAGGAGCCTGGCTGGGACACCAACTTTCCCAGGCTACGTTTGAAGTTTGAGGTGGCAAGACAAGCAAGCAGCCCCATTCTCTGTGCCTCTGTGCGAGCACTGCCATGGGCAGATGAGGCCTAGCAACATCTTTCAAGGCTAGCACCTTCTGGCTGCCAGCTATCTGCAGACGTTCGCACTTTCGGAGCAGGGCTGTGATAGGAGCCTGGCAGGGACACCACCATTCCCAGCATGCGTTTGAAGCTTCAAGTGGCAAGACAAGCAAGCAGCCCCATTCTCTGTGCCTCTGTGCGAGGACTGCCATGGGCAGATGAGGCTGAGCCACAGCTTTCCAGGATAGCCCCTTCTGGCTGCCAGCTATCTGCAGACGTTCGCATTTCAAGAGCAGGGCTGCGAAAGGAGCCTGGCTGGGACACCATCTTTCCCAGGCTACGTTTGAAGTTTGAGGTGGCAAGACAAGCAAGCAGCCCCATTCTCTGTGCCTCTGTGCGAGCACTACCATGGGTAGATGAGGCTGAGCAACAGCTTTCCAGGCTAGCCCCTTCTGCCTGCCAGCTATCTGCAGACATTCGCACTTTCGGAGCAGGGCTGTGGTAGGAGCCTGGCAGGGACACCACCATTCCCAGCATGCGTTTCAAGTTTGAGGTGGCAAGACAAGCAAGGGGCCCCATTCTCTGTGCCTCTATGCGAGCACTGCCATGGGCAGATGAGGCTGAGCAACAGCTTTCCAGGCTAGCCCCTTCTGGCTGCCAGCTATCTGCAGACGTTCGCATTTCAAGAGCAGGTCTGCGAAAGGAGCCTAGCAGGTACACCATCTTTCCCAGGCTACGTTTGAAGTTTGAGGTGGCAAGACAAGCAAGCAGCCCCATTCTCTGTGCGAGCAATGCCATGGGCAGATGAGGCTGAGCAACAGCTTTCCAGGCTAGCCCCTTCTGGCTGCCAGCTGTCTGCAGACGTTCACATTTCAAGAGCAGGGCTGCGAAAGGAGCCTAGCAGGTACACCATCTTTCCCAGGCTACGTTTGAAGTTTGAGGTGGCAAGACAAGCAAGCAGCCCCATTCTCTGTGCCTCTGTGCGAGCACTGCCATGGGCAGATGAGGCTGAGCAACAGCTTTCCAGGCTAGCCCCTTCTGCCTGCCAGCTATCTGCAGACGTTCGCATTTCAAGAGCAGGGCTGCGAAAGGAGCCTAGCAGGTACACCAACTTTCCCAGGCTACGTTTGAAGTTTTAGTTGGCAAGACAAGCAAGGAGCCCCATTCTCTGTGCGAGCACTGCCATGGGCAGATGAGGCTGAGCAACAGCTTTCCAGGCTAGCCCCTTCTGGCTGCCAGCTATCTGCAGACGTTCGCACTTTCGGAGCAGGGTTGCGAAAGGAGCCTGACTGGGACACCATCTTTCCCAGGCTACGTTTGAAGTTTGAGGTGGCAAGACAAGCAAGCAGCCCCATTCTCTGTGCCTCTGTGCGAGCACTGCCATGGGCAGATGAGGCCTAGCAACATCTTTCCAGGCTAGCACCTTCTGGCTGCCAGCTATCTGCAGACGTTCGCACTTTCGGAGCAGGGCTGTGATAGGAGCCTGGCAGGGACACCACCATTCCCAGCATGCGTTTGAAGCTTCAAGTGGCAAGACAAGCAAGCAGCCCCATTCTCTGTGCCTCTGTGCGAGGACTGCCATGGGCAGATGAGGCTGAGCCACAGCTTTCCAGGATAGCCCCTTCTGGCTGCCAGCTATCTGCAGACGTTCGCATTTCAAGAGCAGGGCTGCGAAAGGAGCCTGGCTGGGACACCATCTTTCCCAGGCTACGTTTGAAGTTTGAGGTGGCAAGACAAGCAAGCAGCCCCATTCTCTGTGCCTCTGTGCGAGCACTACAATGGGTAGATGAGGCTGAGCAACAGCTTTCCAGGCTAGCCCCTTCTGGCTGCCAGCTATCTGCAGACGTTCGCATTTCAAGAGCAGGGCTGCGAAAGGAGCCTGGGTGGTACACCATCTTTCCCAGGCTACGTTTGAAGTTTGAGGTGGCAAGACAAGCAAGCAGCCCCATTCTCTGTGCCTCTGTGCGAGCACTGCCATGGGCAGATGAGGCTGAGCAACAGCTTTCCAGGATAGCCCCTTCTGGCTGCCAGCTATCTGCAGACGTTCGCACTTTCGGAGCAGGGTTGCGAAAGGAGCCTGACTGGGACACCATCTTTCCCAGGCTACGTTTGAAGTTTGAGGTGGCAAGACAAGCAAGCAGCCCCATTCTCTGTGCCTCTGTGCGAGCACTGCCATGGGCAGATGAGGCCTAGCAACATCTTTCCAGGCTAGCACCTTCTGGCTGCCAGCTATCTGCAGACGTTCGCACTTTCGGAGCAGGGCTGTGATAGGAGCCTGGCAGGGACACCACCATTCCCAGCATGCGTTTGAAGCTTCAAGTGGCAAGACAAGCAAGCAGCCCCATTCTCTGTGCCTCTGTGCGAGGACTGCCATGGGCAGATGAGGCTGAGCCACAGCTTTCCAGGCTAGCCCCTTCTGGCTGCCACCTATCTGCAGACGTTCGCATTTCAAGAGCAGGGCTGCGAAAGGAGCCTGGCTGGGACACCATCTTTCCCAGGCTACGTTTGAAGTTTGAGGTGGCAAGACAAGCAAGCAGCCCCATTCTCTGTGCCTCTGTGCGAGCACTACCATGGGTAGATGAGGCTGAGCAACAGCTTTCCAGGATAGCCCCTTCTGCCTGCCAGCTATCTGCAGACATTCGCACTTTCGGAGCAGGGCTGTGGTAGGAGCCTGGCAGGGACACCACCATTCCCAGCATGCGTTTCAAGTTTGAGGTGGCAAGACAAGCAAGGGGCCCCATTCTCTGTGCCTCTATGCGAGCACTGCCATGGGCAGATGAGGCTGAGCAACAGCTTTCCAGGCTAGCCCCTTCTGGCTGCCAGCTATCTGCAGACGTTCGCATTTCAAGAGCAGGGCTGCGAAAGGAGCCTGGCTGGGACACCAACTTTCCCAGGCTACGTTTCAAGTTTTAGTTGGCAAGACAAGCAAGGAGCCCCATTCTCTGTGCCTCTGTGCGAGCACTGCCATGGGCAGATGAGGCTGAGCAACAGCTTTCCAGGCTAGCCCCTTCTGGCTGCCAGCTATCTGCAGACGTTCGCATTTCAAGAGCAGGGCTGCGAAAGGAGCCTAGCAGGTACACCATCTTTCCCAGGCTACGTTTGAAGTTTGAGGTGGCAAGACAAGCAAGCAGCCCCATTCTCTGTGCGAGCAATGCCATGGGCAGATGAGGCTGAGCAACAGCTTTCCAGGCTAGCCCCTTCTGGCTGCCACCTATCTGCAGACGTTCGCATTTCAAGAGCAGGGCTGCGAAAGGAGCCTGGCTGGGACACCAACTTTCCCAGGCTACGTTTGAAGTTTGAGGTGGCAAGACAAGCAAGGAGCCCCATTCTCTGTGCCTCTGTGCGAGCACTGCCATGGGCAGATGAGGCTGAGCAACAGCTTTCCAGGCTAGCCCCTTCTGGCTGCCAGCTATCTGCAGACGTTCGCATTTCAAGAGCAGGGCTGCGAAAGGAGCCTAGCAGGTACACCATCTTTCCCAGGCTACGTTTGAAGTTTGAGGTGGCAAGACAAGCAAGCAGCCCCATTCTCTGTGCGAGCAATGCCATGGGCAGATGAGGCTGAGCAACAGCTTTCCAGGCTAGCCCCTTCTGGCTGCCACCTATCTGCAGACGTTCGCATTTCAAGAGCAGGGCTGCGAAAGGAGCCTAGCAGGTACAGCATCTTTCCCAGGCTACGTTTGAAGTTTGAGGTGGCAAGACAAGCAAGCAGCCCCATTCTCTGTGCCTCTGTGCGAGCACTGCCACGGGCAGATGAGGCTGAGCAACAGCTTTCCAGGCTAGCCCCTTCTGGCTGCCAGCTATCTGCAGACGTTCGCATTTCAAGAGCAGGGCTGCGAAAGGAGCCTAGCAGGTACAGCATCTTTCCCAGGCTACGTTTGAAGTTTGAGGTGGCAAGATAAGCAAGCAGCCCCATTCTCTGTGCCTCTGTGCGAGCACTGCCATGGGCAGATGAGGCTGAGCAACAGCTTTCCAGGCTAGCCCCTTCTGGCTGCCAGCTATCTGCAGACGTTCGCACTTTCGGAGCAGGGCTGTGATAGGAGCCTGGAGGGACACCACCATTCCCAGCATGCGTTTGAAGTTTCAAGTGGCAAGATAAGCAAGCAGCCCCATTCTCTGTGCCTCTATGCGAACAGTGCCATGGGCAGATGAGGCTGAGCAACAGCTTTCCAGGCTAGCCCCTTCTGTCTGCCAGCTATCTGCAGACGTTCGCATTTCAAGAGCAGGGCTGCGAAAGGAGCCTGGCTGGGACACCAACATTCCCAGGCTACGTTTCAAGTTTTAGTTGGCAAGAAAAGCAAGGAGCCCCATTCTCTGTGCATCTGTGCGAGCAGTGCCATGGGCAGATGAGACTGAGCATCAGCTTTCCAGGATAGACCCTTCTGCCTGCCAGCTATATGCAGACGTTCGCACTTTCGGAGCAGGGCTGTGATAGGAGCCTGGCAGGGACACCACAATTCCCAGCATGCGTTTGAAGTTTCAAGTGGCAAGATAAGCAAGCAGCCCCATTCTCTGTGCCTCTATGCGAACAGTGCCATGGGCAGATGAGGCTGAGCAACAGCTTTCCAGGCTAGCCCCTTCTGCCTGCCAGCTATCTGCAGACGTTCGCACTTTCTGAGCAGGGTTGCGAAAGGAGCCTGGCTGGGACACCAACTTTCCCAGGCTACGTTTGAAGTTTGAGGTGGCAAGACAAGCAAGCAGCCCCATTCTCTGTGCCTCTGTGCGAGCACTGCCATGGGCAGATGAGGCCTAGCAACATCTTTCCAGGCTAGCACCTTCTGGCTGCCAGCTATCTGCAGACGTTCGCACTTTCGGAGCAGGGCTGTGATAGGAGCCTGGCAGGGACACCACCATTCCCAGCATGCGTTTGAAACTTCAAGTAGCAAGACAAGCAAGCAGCCCCATTCTCTGTGCCTCTGTGCGAGGACTGCCATGGGCAGATGAGGCTGAGCCACAGCTTTCCAGGATAGCCCCTTCTGGCTGCCAGCTATCTGCAGACGTTCGCATTTCAAGAGCAGGGCTGCGAAAGGAGCCTGGCTGGGACACCATCTTTCCCAGGCTACGTTTGAAGTTTGAGGTGGCAAGACAAGCAAGCAGCCCCATTCTCTGTGCCTCTGTGCGAGCACTACCATGGGTAGATGAGGCTGAGCAACAGCTTTCCAGGATAGCCCCTTCTGCCTGCCAGCTATCTGCAGACATTCGCACTTTCGGAGCAGGGCTGTGGTAGGAGCCTGGCAGGGACACCACCATTCCCAGCATGCGTTTCAAGTTTGAGGTGGCAAGACAAGCAAGGGGCCCCATTCTCTGTGCCTCTATGCGAGCACTGCCATGGGCAGATGAGGCTGAGCAACAGCTTTCCAGGCTAGCCCCTTCTGGCTGCCAGCTATCTGCAGACGTTCGCATTTCAAGAGCAGGTCTGCGAAAGGAGCCTAGCAGGTACACCATCTTTCCCAGGCTACGTTTGAAGTTTGAGGTGGCAAGACAAGCAAGCAGCCCCATTCTCTGTGCGAGCAATGCCATGGGCAGATGAGGCTGAGCAACAGCTTTCCAGGCTAGCCCCTTCTGGCTGCCAGCTGTCTGCAGACGTTCACATTTCAAGAGCAGGGCTGCGAAAGGAGCCTAGCAGGTACACCATCTTTCCCAGGCTACGTTTGAAGTTTGAGGTGGCAAGACAAGCAAGCAGCCCCATTCTCTGTGCCTCTGTGCGAGCACTGCCATGGGCAGATGAGGCCTAGCAACATCTTTCCAGGCTAGCACCTTCTGGCTGCCAGCTATCTGCAGACGTTCGCACTTTCGGAGCAGGGCTGTGATAGGAGCCTGGCAGGGACACCACCATTCCCAGCATGCGTTTGAAGCTTCAAGTGGCAAGACAAGCAAGCAGCCCCATTCTCTGTGCCTCTGTGCGAGGACTGCCATGGGCAGATGAGGCTGAGCCACAGCTTTCCAGGATAGCCCCTTCTGGCTGCCAGCTATCTGCAGACGTTCGCATTTCAAGAGCAGGGCTGCGAAAGGAGCCTGGCTGGGACACCATCTTTCCCAGGCTACGTTTGAAGTTTGAGGTGGCAAGACAAGCAAGCAGCCCCATTCTCTGTGCCTCTGTGCGAGCACTACAATGGGTAGATGAGGCTGAGCAACAGCTTTCCAGGCTAGCCCCTTCTGCCTGCCAGCTATCTGCAGACGTTCGCATTTCAAGAGCAGGGCTGCGAAAGGAGCCTAGCAGGTACACCAACTTTCCCAGGCTACGTTTGAAGTTTTAGTTGGCAAGACAAGCAAGGAGCCCCATTCTCTGTGCCTCTGTGCGAGCACTACCATGGGTAGATGAGGCTGAGCAACAGCTTTCCAGGATAGCCCCTTCTGCCTGCCAGCTATCTGCAGACATTCGCACTTTCGGAGCAGGGCTGTGGTAGGAGCCTGGCAGGGACACCACCATTCCCAGCATGCGTTTCAAGTTTGAGGTGGCAAGACAAGCAAGGGGCCCCATTCTCTGTGCCTCTATGCGAGCACTGCCATGGGCAGATGAGGCTGAGCAACAGCTTTCCAGGCTAGCCCCTTCTGGCTGCCAGCTATCTGCAGACGTTCGCATTTCAAGAGCAGGTCTGCGAAAGGAGCCTAGCAGGTACACCATCTTTCCCAGGCTACGTTTGAAGTTTGAGGTGGCAAGACAAGCAAGCAGCCCCATTCTCTGTGCGAGCAATGCCATGGGCAGATGAGGCTGAGCAACAGCTTTCCAGGCTAGCCCCTTCTGGCTGCCAGCTGTCTGCAGACGTTCACATTTCAAGAGCAGGGCTGCGAAAGGAGCCTAGCAGGTACACCATCTTTCCCAGGCTACGTTTGAAGTTTGAGGTGGCAAGACAAGCAAGCAGCCCCATTCTCTGTGCCTCTGTGCGAGCACTGCCATGGGCAGATGAGGCTGAGCAACAGCTTTCCAGGATAGCCCCTTCTGCCTGCCAGCTATCTGCAGACGTTCGCATTTCAAGAGCAGGGCTGCGAAAGGAGCCTAGCAGGTACACCAACTTTCCCAGGCTACGTTTGAAGTTTTAGTTGGCAAGACAAGCAAGGAGCCCCATTCTCTGTGCGAGCACTGCCATGGGCAGATGAGGCTGAGCAACAGCTTTCCAGGATAGCCCCTTCTGGCTGCCAGCTATCTGCAGACGTTCGCACTTTCGGAGCAGGGTTGCGAAAGGAGCCTGACTGGGACACCATCTTTCCCAGGCTACGTTTGAAGTTTGAGGTGGCAAGACAAGCAAGCAGCCCCATTCTCTGTGCCTCTGTGCGAGCACTGCCATGGGCAGATGAGGCCTAGCAACATCTTTCCAGGCTAGCACCTTCTGGCTGCCAGCTATCTGCAGACGTTCGCACTTTCGGAGCAGGGCTGTGATAGGAGCCTGGCAGGGACACCACCATTCCCAGCATGCGTTTGAAGCTTCAAGTGGCAAGACAAGCAAGCAGCCCCATTCTCTGTGCCTCTGTGCGAGGACTGCCATGGGCAGATGAGGCTGAGCCACAGCTTTCCAGGATAGCCCCTTCTGGCTGCCAGCTATCTGCAGACGTTCGCATTTCAAGAGCAGGGCTGCGAAAGGAGCCTGGCTGGGACACCATCTTTCCCAGGCTACGTTTGAAGTTTGAGGTGGCAAGACAAGCAAGCAGCCCCATTCTCTGTGCCTCTGTGCGAGCACTACAATGGGTAGATGAGGCTGAGCAACAGCTTTCCAGGCTAGCCCCTTCTGGCTGCCAGCTATCTGCAGACGTTCGCATTTCAAGAGCAGGGCTGCGAAAGGAGCCTGGCTGGTACACCATCTTTCCCAGGCTACGTTTGAAGTTTGAGGTGGCAAGACAAGCAAGCAGCCCCATTCTCTGTGCCTCTGTGCGAGCACTGCCATGGGCAGATGAGGCTGAGCAACAGCTTTCCAGGATAGCCCCTTCTGGCTGCCAGCTATCTGCAGACGTTCGCATTTCAAGAGCAGGTCTGCGAAAGGAGCCTAGCAGGTACACCATCTTTCCCAGGCTACGTTTGAAGTTTGAGGTGGCAAGACAAGCAAGCAGCCCCATTCTCTGTGCGAGCAATGCCATGGGCAGATGAGGCTGAGCAACAGCTTTCCAGGCTAGCCCCTTCTGGCTGCCAGCTGTCTGCAGACGTTCACATTTCAAGAGCAGGGCTGCGAAAGGAGCCTAGCAGGTACACCATCTTTCCCAGGCTACGTTTGAAGTTTGAGGTGGCAAGACAAGCAAGCAGCCCCATTCTCTGTGCCTCTGTGCGAGCACTGCCATGGGCAGATGAGGCTGAGCAACAGCTTTCCAGGCTAGCCCCTTCTGCCTGCCAGCTATCTGCAGACGTTCGCATTTCAAGAGCAGGGCTGCGAAAGGAGCCTAGCAGGTACACCAACTTTCCCAGGCTACGTTTGAAGTTTTAGTTGGCAAGACAAGCAAGGAGCCCCATTCTCTGTGCGAGCACTGCCATGGGCAGATGAGGCTGAGCAACAGCTTTCCAGGATAGCCCCTTCTGGCTGCCAGCTATCTGCAGACGTTCGCACTTTCGGAGCAGGGTTGCGAAAGGAGCCTGACTGGGACACCATCTTTCCCAGGCTACGTTTGAAGTTTGAGGTGGCAAGACAAGCAAGCAGCCCCATTCTCTGTGCCTCTGTGCGAGCACTGCCATGGGCAGATGAGGCCTAGCAACATCTTTCCAGGCTAGCACCTTCTGGCTGCCAGCTATCTGCAGACGTTCGCACTTTCGGAGCAGGGCTGTGATAGGAGCCTGGCAGGGACACCACCATTCCCAGCATGCGTTTGAAGCTTCAAGTGGCAAGACAAGCAAGCAGCCCCATTCTCTGTGCCTCTGTGCGAGGACTGCCATGGGCAGATGAGGCTGAGCCACAGCTTTCCAGGATAGCCCCTTCTGGCTGCCAGCTATCTGCAGACGTTCGCATTTCAAGAGCAGGGCTGCGAAAGGAGCCTGGCTGGGACACCATCTTTCCCAGGCTACGTTTGAAGTTTGAGGTGGCAAGACAAGCAAGCAGCCCCATTCTCTGTGCCTCTGTGCGAGCACTACAATGGGTAGATGAGGCTGAGCAACAGCTTTCCAGGCTAGCCCCTTCTGCCTGCCAGCTATCTGCAGACGTTCGCATTTCAAGAGCAGGGCTGCGAAAGGAGCCTAGCAGGTACACCAACTTTCCCAGGCTACGTTTGAAGTTTTAGTTGGCAAGACAAGCAAGGAGCCCCATTCTCTGTGCCTCTGTGCGAGCACTACCATGGGTAGATGAGGCTGAGCAACAGCTTTCCAGGATAGCCCCTTCTGCCTGCCAGCTATCTGCAGACATTCGCACTTTCGGAGCAGGGCTGTGGTAGGAGCCTGGCAGGGACACCACCATTCCCAGCATGCGTTTCAAGTTTGAGGTGGCAAGACAAGCAAGGGGCCCCATTCTCTGTGCCTCTATGCGAGCACTGCCATGGGCAGATGAGGCTGAGCAACAGCTTTCCAGGCTAGCCCCTTCTGGCTGCCAGCTATCTGCAGACGTTCGCATTTCAAGAGCAGGTCTGCGAAAGGAGCCTAGCAGGTACACCATCTTTCCCAGGCTACGTTTGAAGTTTGAGGTGGCAAGACAAGCAAGCAGCCCCATTCTCTGTGCGAGCAATGCCATGGGCAGATGAGGCTGAGCAACAGCTTTCCAGGCTAGCCCCTTCTGGCTGCCAGCTGTCTGCAGACGTTCACATTTCAAGAGCAGGGCTGCGAAAGGAGCCTAGCAGGTACACCAACTTTCCCAGGCTACGTTTGAAGTTTTAGTTGGCAAGACAAGCAAGGAGCCCCATTCTCTGTGCGAGCACTGCCATGGGCAGATGAGGCTGAGCAACAGCTTTCCAGGATAGCCCCTTCTGGCTGCCAGCTATCTGCAGACGTTCGCACTTTCGGAGCAGGGTTGCGAAAGGAGCCTGACTGGGACACCATCTTTCCCAGGCTACGTTTGAAGTTTGAGGTGGCAAGACAAGCAAGCAGCCCCATTCTCTGTGCCTCTGTGCGAGCACTGCCATGGGCAGATGAGGCCTAGCAACATCTTTCCAGGCTAGCACCTTCTGGCTGCCAGCTATCTGCAGACGTTCGCACTTTCGGAGCAGGGCTGTGATAGGAGCCTGGCAGGGACACCACCATTCCCAGCATGCGTTTGAAGCTTCAAGTGGCAAGACAAGCAAGCAGCCCCATTCTCTGTGCCTCTGTGCGAGGACTGCCATGGGCAGATGAGGCTGAGCCACAGCTTTCCAGGATAGCCCCTTCTGGCTGCCAGCTATCTGCAGACGTTCGCATTTCAAGAGCAGGGCTGCGAAAGGAGCCTGGCTGGGACACCATCTTTCCCAGGCTACGTTTGAAGTTTGAGGTGGCAAGACAAGCAAGCAGCCCCATTCTCTGTGCCTCTGTGCGAGCACTACCATGGGTAGATGAGGCTGAGCAACAGCTTTCCAGGATAGCCCCTTCTGCCTGCCAGCTATCTGCAGACATTCGCACTTTCGGAGCAGGGCTGTGGTAGGAGCCTGGCAGGGACACCACCATTCCCAGCATGCGTTTCAAGTTTGAGGTGGCAAGACAAGCAAGGGGCCCCATTCTCTGTGCCTCTATGCGAGCACTGCCATGGGCAGATGAGGCTGAGCAACAGCTTTCCAGGCTAGCCCCTTCTGGCTGCCAGCTATCTGCAGACGTTCGCATTTCAAGAGCAGGTCTGCGAAAGGAGCCTAGCAGGTACACCATCTTTCCCAGGCTACGTTTGAAGTTTGAGGTGGCAAGACAAGCAAGCAGCCCCATTCTCTGTGCGAGCAATGCCATGGGCAGATGAGGCTGAGCAACAGCTTTCCAGGCTAGCCCCTTCTGGCTGCCAGCTGTCTGCAGACGTTCACATTTCAAGAGCAGGGCTGCGAAAGGAGCCTAGCAGGTACACCATCTTTCCCAGGCTACGTTTGAAGTTTGAGGTGGCAAGACAAGCAAGCAGCCCCATTCTCTGTGCCTCTGTGCGAGCACTGCCATGGGCAGATGAGGCTGAGCAACAGCTTTCCAGGCTAGCCCCTTCTGCCTGCCAGCTATCTGCAGACGTTCGCATTTCAAGAGCAGGGCTGCGAAAGGAGCCTGGCTGGTACAGCATCTTTCCCAGTCTACGTTTGAAGTTTGAGGTGGCAAGACAAGCAAGCAGCCCCATTCTCTGTGCCTCTGTGCGAGCACTGCCATGGGCAGATGAGGCTGAGCAACAGCTTTCCAGGATAGCCCCTTCTGGCTGCCAGCTATCTGCAGACGTTCGCACTTTCTGAGCAGGGTTGCGAAAGGAGCCTGGCTGGGACACCAACTTTCCCAGGCTACGTTTGAAGTTTGAGGTGGCAAGACAAGCAAGCAGCCCCATTCTCTGTGCCTCTGTGCGAGCACTGCCATGGGCAGATGAGGCCTAGCAACATCTTTCCAGGCTAGCACCTTCTGGCTGCCAGCT